>NC_091463.1:26004071-26604383 GCF_027789765.1 Dendropsophus ebraccatus
TTCATGCACCTTGGAAAGTTGTGAGGACCAAGGCAGGGGTCCATGAGATTGAGATTTAAAACAAATGTACCAATTCACTAAAGGCTCTATTACACGAAACGATTATTGGTCATACTCGGCCATCACAGGTGATAATTGTCTTGTGTAATAAAAGACAACGATCAGCCAACATGAACAATGTCGGCTGATCGTTGTCTGTCATTGTCTTTCAACATGTTGAAAGACAAACGAATAAGATAGCAACGATCTGCTGCTGTCGCTTCCTGGAATAGGCACAAAGATCCTGGTGTCGCAGGCAAAACATTGCCTGGTTCCAGCAATCGGTGCCGGTTTCTTCGCGTGTACTGAAGTACACATGCAGAAACCACCCCAAAGTGGATGTCAAAGTGAAATGTCAATTTTGTGTGGCCACTATTCATTGAATAGCGGCCGCACAAAATTGACTGTGCAGACAATGTAAAATGCGGCTCTGGCTGCCCTTTACATTGTCTGCTATGGTTAATTGGAATGCGGGCACAGCCGAATATGCCTGCATTCCAATTCAAAAGAAGTGATGTTCATCTGGCCGCTACTGCAGTATCGGCCAGGGAGAACTTCACAGACAGCAGCCGTTCTATGGCACGGCCGTGTCACAGAACGGCCACTGTCTTACAGCTTGTGAACTTGGCCTAACATTGTATCATGTATCAGCCTGATATCCAGATTGTCTAGCTTAAAGGAGAATGCGTAGGGCTTTACTATATGGGTCAGTGTGGCAAAGTCAACAAGCGCTGATCTGGTGCTAGTATATACACCCTTTACATTGCTCCAGCGTTGGGTGGGTAGAGCCTCACAAGTGATCGATGGATTATCTTGAGTCCAACCAATATAGAAATACAGTGCCTCAGCACACTATAAGTTCAATTCAGGTCCAACTGTGATTTATTAGTGCATCCCAAAAAACAATATATCCAACCATGATGCAACGTTTCGGTCCTCCCAATGGGATTTGAAATGGATTCCTACTTTCCCACTGCATCATGGTTGGATGTACTGTTTATTGGATAAACTAATAAATCACACTTGGACTTGAATTATTGGTGTGCTGCTGAATCGGATTTCTATGTACATAAATAGTACGTACCGTATATAGATATATTACTATTATTTATAAACACTTTGGCAGCAGGATGAATTATTAAATAAAAGAAGAAGCACAGAAAGTCTTCCCTATAGCGTCCATAGTAACAACGTGATAGGAGTCCCGTATGCCCAGACAGTGTCACTTGGCAAGGACACCTTACATGTTGCATCCGTATACTTTGTGGTTTATAAATGACCCTTATTGTTTCGTGTTTTTAGGACCATCTTGTGGGAGTGAGCAGACTTGGCTGCCTTCCTTGTAACCTGTCAAGACTAAACAATTGCCGAAAAAAAACAATACACAAATAACATTGGAAAACTGGGATGCAAGCAAGCATTGGTTTCTGCTAACATAGTCAACGCTGCATAACATGGCTGTGTAGTCGGCCGGCAGGTGTAATTACGCTTCCTTCCTCTGTGTACTTAACAACTTACATCGTATAGGTAGATTAGGGTTTGCACAACAGAATACATTGCCCTCTCTCTACAGAAATTATACAGGATAATACATTGCAATATAGTGGAAATGCATGCCCCCCCCCCCCTTTCTTCGTTCATAACGTATTCTTTGACTGCCTCTATATGTTCTTGTGTTGGCTCATTTGCATTTGTATTGTGCCACTGCCTGGATGGGTGCTAAGGTCAATTGGGACTCAAGAAAAGAGGGGGAAATTTATGCAAAAGTGTTGATTGCATTTGTATGTAATGAAATCATTCAATATTCATCGGAGTATAGAATCTAATCTTGCAGGAAAACTGAAGGACATAAGAGTCACTGGGAAACCGTAATGAGCTTCTGTAGTGATTAAAAAAACACTTGAGTTTTTCGAAAATGGCAGTGGAAATAGTGTCTAATCAGCAGTGAATGTGGGAGGCAGAGATTGGAGTGACATTCTGCTGAGAAGACGACAAAATGTATGCACGCTTTAAACTTTGACACGCCAGCCTCGGTCTGTGTTGCAGAATCATAAACTAGGCAGATACTTTTCCAAAGCAATTTGCTGTCTGTCTATCTCCGTCCAGCAGTCTGAATCACAACAATTCTCAATTACCTTCCTTTTAAAATGTTCAAACAGTAGTGATGATCCTGGGACAGGTTTATCCTTCCTGAAGACTCTCCCTACGCCTTACAAAGTCTATGAGGTGACCTCTCCAGACCATTCAATTTCATTGTAGAAACTACGGAAGGGGTAAAGATTTTAAAGGAGAAGTCAGGCCATTTTTAACATCTGTCAGACGGCAGGGGCAGGGGGGAATTTGATAACAAGAACAAACTTACCTCTCCCTGTGCCTGCGGTGAGCGGCAGGAGCAGCCTCAGGACCCAGTTGATGGACTGGCCGCTCAACCAGTCAGTGACTGGGGCAGTATGTCGGCACGGGCAGAGATTGTGGTGTGTAATAGGCCCAACAATATGCCAACTTGTTTATCAGCTGATCACATTGTTTTGCCAAGTTAAAAACATCCTTGTTGGCCGTAAATCTCCCTATGTAATTGTTGGCCGTAAATCTCCCTATGTAATAAGTAAAAAAAAATATAACAATGACTTAAAGGGAACCTGTCAACCCCCGTGCTGGGGTGACAGGCTCCTTACCCCCTGTTAGAGCCCCATATACTTACCTAATCCCGCCGGGTCCCGCTTCTGGAGGTGGTCGGGTGACGGAGATCTCAGCCGCTGCAGCCCGGCGCGCGCGCTGAGAGATGAGTCCAACACCCATAGAGAATGACAGGAGAGTCCAGCGCTCCGTCATTCTCTATGAGCGTTGGACTCATCTCTCAGCGCGCGCGCCGGGCTGCAGCGGCTGAGATCTCCGTCACCCGACCACCTCCAGAAGCGGGACCCGGCGGGATTAGGTAAGTATATGGGGCTCTAACAGGGGGTCGGGAGACTGTCACCCCGGCACGGGGGGTGACAGGTTCCCTTTAATTAAAGGAAAAGTCCCATGAAATTTAAAAAAAATAAAGAAAGAAATCATAAAGAAATAATAAACAAACTTCATAAATAAACTCCTAATTCCTCCGTAGTGATGCTCCCGGGTCTCGCTGACTGACTTCAGATGTCATTTTCTGCTCCTCCAGCTGCAACATCACGGCCCGGCTGAGCGATTGCCTGCTCAGCCAATCAGAGACTGGAGTGGTGTTGTGCCCCTGTCACTCATTGGCTGAGAAGGCAATCGTTAAAGCTGGAGGAGCTGCAGAAGGACCCGGGAGCCGGGCACCACGGGGCACAAGGAGGAGTAAGTTTACTTTGTTGATTATTTTAAAGGACTTCTCCTGAAATACTTTATTAGGGGGTGCTTCATACTTTTTTTTAACTTAGCCATGTAGCTAAAGGTTCATGGGCCTTAGTGCAAGAGCTTGGCTTGAACAACCCCCCTCTAACCACCACTATCTACTCTCTACTACATACATACATATTTTTTTGTATATTTCAGTATCAGCAGAGACCCCTGCAAATTTATGTACCTGTGCAGGCAGTTTTTCTACATTAAAACATTACAGGGGACAAGGGCCTGAAGCAGTAATGTTACTCTTGCCCTATGAGTGGGGTGACAAATCCATATAGAACAGTTAAAACCCTTGTTGGTGAACAGCAAATACCAAAATGAGAGAAGGGGGTTAACACACAGTTCTTATCTCTTCTGCTCCTGTCAGTGCAGCCTCTTGTTTGACTACTTTACTTCTCTAACCTCTAAGGGCGCTATTACACCAGCAGATATTCTGACAGATTTTTTTGAGCCAAAGCCAGGAAAGGACTATAAATAGAGAACATGTAATAAAGGAAAGACTGAGATTTCTCCTCTTTTTAAATCCATTCCTAGTTTTGGCTTTAAAAAAATCTGTCAGATAATCTGTTGGTGTAATAGGGCCCTAACAACTCGGCTCCTGTCAGTGCTGCTGCACAAACCTCTATATTCTGCTGAGAATTGAAGATAAATTTTAGCAGGTCAGGCATAAACAGTCTACCATAACATGGTAAGGGGCCTTAGGGTTCCCCCTAGTTTATGGGCCCAGTCGCAGCTATGACCCCCTATAACTGTAGCGGTAGGTTGGAGGTGTTACAATAATAAGCTTGTTTAGAAATCCTCACTCTTAGATCATTTATTTTATTAATTTGCCTTTAGTTTCTCATCCCGATATGTTGTAAATCACTGGCCCTAGAAGTTGCCAAGAAAGAAATGTTCTCAGGTTGCAATTAAGTTATTCATGCAGTAAACGTGTCTGAGTATATTAGAATTGCACCATGTACTGCAGTAAATAACAATTATGACGCTTAAAGGGATTTTCCAGGCATTGCATTTTTTTTCAAACGCAGTAGGGGCTCTTTAATGACAAAAAAAAAGAAGTCATACTCACCTGCCCTGATCTTCCACTGCTGCTGTTATGTCTCCTGATCCCCCTGATCACTGCAGCTCTGATGACGACTGGCTTTGGCCACAAAAGCACAAATGGAGACACCAGAACGTCAGGAGTGAGAGATTGGGGCAGGAGAGTATGTAATAAAGCATCCCTACTGTATTTCTAAGAAATTCCTGCGGCCAGAAAACCCATTACCGGCCCCACAAATTTAGATTTTTTTTGTCAGGTTTTTTTCCTCCTCACCTTCTAAGACCCAGAACATTTTTTTTTTTACAGTACACATTCGACCTTGCATCCACATGCTCCTTTTTCCGTAATCCTGTCATTGCATGGTTAAAAATCCATCGGTAAACACTTTATATAGGAGGAAAAGAAACGGTTTGAAGCTATTGACTAAACCTTCCCCCATGTACTGTAACATTCAGCTTCTTGCTTTCCTGTATCCATTAATCACACCATTGTGTGTTCAGCCAAACTACGTAAAGTGGAACAATTGTTGACATGAGAAGCCAATACACAAAATATGTGTACTCTACCGATCCGAGCCAAAAATGTGTTTACATAAGAACTAAACAGAACTATTAGAGGCAGAGAACACCACAGGGAACAAATACATTACTACAGTCCTAGGTTATATACGTTAACTCGTCATTACCTAGGACGATTGTGTTCACAGCTACTAGGACAACCTTGTATTGTCTATATGTAGAAATAATCCTGGTGCATGTAGTCAGCTCTACGGAGTCTACAAAGGGTCATTAAACTACGAGTCAAATAAAACGTTCAGACTGTGTATCAAAACTAATGGAACCAATGGCTAGTGAATGGGGGCCTAGAAAAACGCACCCAAATCCATGGAGCAACAACATCGCATGGATGGTGATGGCTCAGGTTTTTTAAAGCAGTCCTCTATAAAGGGAACCTGCCATGTTGCCTGAAACATGAGCCATCAGGGTGGTCCGCAGTGGATCCTTCCTGCCCTGCCAACCTGGACTGATCTCACCCTATACCCAAATAGGAAGAGATCCAACAGTCAAGGCTGTCAGGGCAGGTACATGATGCAGGGACCGCCCCATTGACTCAAGGCAGGATAATAGTGACTGCCCTATAATGGGCAATAATGCACAAACAAGGGGACCATTAATTTCATACATCTCAGTTACTTTTTTTTTTGTTTCGTTTTAAAGAAACCGATAGAGAATACATTCTGCTCAGTGGGGGTTACAGATTACATAGAAACACAGAAGATTGTCAGCAGAATAAGAAATCAATAAGTATCAATAGTACAAGCGATTTTAAGAAACACTGTAATAGGTTTTATTATGCAAAAGTTTCCTTTTGTATTTAAAAAGCTGTTTTCCTACCTCCCCCCTCACTTCAGAAGAAGCAGGATTTCTGTGTCCATTATGGTCTATGGAGGGGGGAGGGGCCCAAGGGGGTCAGTGAGCACAGAGAGGAGAAAAGGCAGCCCTGCAAAACACTACACCTTGCAATCTTCTCTTACCGAGCTCCCAGATAAGCACTGAGCTTTCTGACCTCTGAATCCAGCGTTTTGTTCCCAGACAGTCTACAAACTGTACAGCTGCTTGTCTTGCTTGTCTCCTTTTCCTGTTCACTCAACCCTCTCGACCATGGGTCTCCAAACTGCGGCCCTCCAGCTGTTTCGAAACTACAACTCCCATAATGCCTGGACAGCTAAAGCGTTGGATTTGGCTGTCCAGGCATGATGGGAAATGTAGTTTTGCAACAGTTGGAGGGACGCAGTTTGGAGACCCATGCTCTCGACCCTTCTCCTCTCCATAGGTTATAATGGACACAGCCACCCGGCTTCACTTCGCTCCTCTGTAATGAAGACGACTTTGCCTAATAATGCATAAATAAGTAGGGGGGGGTCTGGGAAACAGGTATTTTAGTCCAAAAAGAGCCATTTTTGCCTAATAAAACCTATTACAGAGTTTCTTAAAATCACTTGTACTACTGATTTCTGCCCCCAAAAATTAAATGACAGTTACACTTTAAGTGCACTTTACAGTACAATACAGTCCAAAAGAAGCATCTTGTTTTACAGCCTAATGTAAAGAATGTTACTTCACCATTATCACTAGTAGGTAGATGATCAAGGGGCTAAAACAAGGACAACCCTTGTTCATATGTCCTGTTAGCTAAAGTGGACAAATTGTAGCTCTCTGTCTTAAAAGAGGGTTTCCCTCCTATTAAATCAGTACTGTGTAAGAGCACATTACCCTGGTACTGTGTGCAGCTCCCTATCATCACTACCCCTGCAAATATCCTGAGTCAGCTGATCACCAGTGGTCTGGACGGGATAGCTCCCTCAATGTACTGCCTCATATAAGGGCCCTATTCCACCGGACGATTATCGTTTGCATAATCGTTAACGATTAAAAATCTCAAACGACCGCTATTGCGAGAGACCAGAAAACGTTCAGTCATTTCCATGGAACGATAATCGTTACTTGTGATCGTATTTACGATCGTTTTTTCTTTGCTATTGCGTTCGTATCTACTGTGAACGACGTCTTATTCAATGCGAACGAGCAACAATAAAAATAGGTCCAGGTCTTGTAAAGCGATCAACGATTTCTCGTTCGGTCGTTAATGGTTAACTACATTTCAACCGAATGATTATCGTTTAGATTCGAACGATTTAACGATAATCGTCCGGTGGAATAGGGCCCTAAGAGTGTGCGTCAGTTTTATATGGAGAGAACTGGTGATGTCACATCCATCATCTGCTGACTCAACCCAATAAAAGAGTCTGAAAATGCCGGTAAAGTAGCTGTAAACATGAAGCTTTTTTTATGACTCCCTGGGGGTCTCTGGGGGGATATATCGGATAGTTGACTTGTCTCAGGCCCTGGAATATTATAATATCAATGTCTGTATGTTGTACACAGAAGAGCTGTAAATAGGTTGATGGGAATGAGTTCAGACTGGATGGGAGGCCGGCAGGACTGGGCGAGGCTCGTCTTTTGGCTTTACGTGTAGTCGATATCTCAGGGTTTCCAGCGTGTTGATTGTCAGGCAACATTTTATTCTTATTTTTCACGTTGTGATATTGTGCTGGCAGCTTGGATTCCCTTTAGTAAGAGGCCGATGACTCAGCTGACCTGTGGTTGGCAGCCATTATTCTTATACATCTAGATCGATTATTCACTTAATGTCAGAGTTGTATCTGTTAGCAAGTGAATGGGAGTTATGTCTGCTGTAAACTGTAATTTACTTGTCGTTTCTCATTTTTTTGTATTGTTCGCAGCTAAAGTTATGACACTGCTGTTTTTTTTTCGATGTATCTGACATCTGGCACCATTGGGATTCCATATGACAACAGAGGGGTGGCTGGAAGCTCCTGAGCCCTGAAAGTAATGACCAATGACATCACACTATTATACCTCCCAGACGTCACTCAAAGGGATGTCTTATTCAGCTATACCCAAAGGGGGCATTCTTAATGGCTTTGTGGGTGGCACACCAAAAAGAGAGACCATTTTTACCACTTAAAGGAGTTAAAAACTGGTATCAGAAAGTTATATAGATTTGTAATTTACTTCTATTAAAAAAAAATCTCATCTTCCCATACTTATCAGCTGCTGTATGTCCTGCAAGATATGTTGTTTTATTTTCAGTCTGACATAGTGCTCTCTGCTGACATCTCTGGCCGAGACAGGAACTGTCCAGAGCAGGAGGTTTTCTATGGGGATTCATAGAAAACCGAGACAAAGTTCCTGTCTCAGCCAGTGATGGCAGCAGAGAGCAGTGTACCAGACTGAAAAAAAAAAAAAAAACACTTCCTGCAGGACATACAGCAGCTAATAATTATGGGAAGACTTGAGATTTTTTAATAGAAGTAAATTACAAATCTATATAACTTTGTGATGCCAGTTGATTTGAAAGAAAAAGATTTTCGCTGGACAACCCCTTTAAGATATTCATACACATGTGATAGCTGTTGGCTGAACGTTCTCCAGATCCTCCATATACATCAATGCTTTGACAAGCATCAATGTGTTGCAAATGTAGAGTTGTGGAGTAAATTATCAGACTCCTTTGGCAGCAGCATATCTCTTCAAGAACAAAGGGAATTGAGAAGCTGAAATTCAATGTGCCTGATCTATCTCTTCCCTATCATCATCTGTCAGAGAGAGCCACGGCATACCCTGGGCAGTTGCCTAGTCCAGATGAAGGTGGTGAGCGTGGACAACTTTTTTTTCTGATTTGTATAGAGCCCCCAGGCAACAAATTGTTGACCAGCCCCTTGTGGTACTACTGCAACTATCTTTCCATGAACCAGGGGAGGCAGGGCCGGCGTTAGGGGGGGGGGGGCAAAGTAGGCACTTGCCCAGGGCCCCCATCCCCCAGGGGCCCCCTAGCTCCTTCCTTCATTAGTGGAGCAGGAAGCAGAGCAGCACAAGCAGCTCCCCTGCTCCACTAATGAACGAAGGAGCTGAGCTGTGAGGACGGAGCGCCCCTCCTGCAGAGCTGCCTGTGCCCTACAGAAGAGGAGGAACGGCAAGCCCAGGTAAAGAAATAGAGGGGGGGGGGGGGTTAGAGGGTCACGGAGACTGGGGGCGGGACTTGCGGCCAGGGGGCGGTGCTTACGGCCGCGGGTGGGCGGAGCCTCGGGTGTCTTTATAAAACAGTAACCCCCTTCCCATATACTAGCCTAGCGACGGTATACAGGAAGGGGGCAGGGGATCTTGTATGATGCAGTCCCCCCTTCCACCATATACTGTTCAGGGCCCTCCTCCCTCTGTATCTATGGCCACCAGGCCCTGAGCAGTACATGGTGGAGGTGGGTGCTGAATCACACAGTATCCTGTATGATAAAGTACCCCCATATCTCTCCTCTGCTCTACTACTACCCCCAATACTACTCCTAATACTGCTCTACTATTACCCCCAATACTACTCCTAATACTGCCCTACTACTACCCCCAATACTACTCCTAATACTGCCCTACTACTACCCCCAATAGTGCCCTACTACTACCCCAATACTACTCCTAATACTGCCCTACTATTACCCCCAATAGTGCCCTACTACTACCCCAATACTACTCCTAATACTGCCCTACTACTACCCCCAATACTACTCCTAATACTGCTCTACTACTACCCCCAATAGTGCCCTACTACTACCCCCATACTGCCCTACTACTACCCCCAATACTACTCCTAATACTGCTCTACTACTACCCCCAATACTACTCCTAATACTGCTCTACTATTACCCCCAATACTACTCCTAATACTGCTCTACTATTACCCCCAATACTACTCCTAATACTGCCCTACTATTACCCCCAATAGTGCCCTACTACTACCCCAATACTACTCCTAATACTGCCCTACTACTACCCCCAATACTGCTCTACTACTACCCCCATACTGCCCTACTACTACCCCCAATACTACTCCTAATACTGCTCTACTACTACCCCCAATACTACTCCTAATACTGCTCTACTACTACCCCCAATACTGCTCCTAATACTGCTCTACTACTACCCCCAATAGTGCCCTACTATTACCCCCAATACTACTCCTAATACTGCCCTACTACTACCCCCAATACTGCTCTACTACTACCCCCATACTGCCCTACTACTACCCCCAATACTACTCCTAATACTGCTCTACTACTACCCCCAATACTACTCCTAATACTGCTCTACTACTACCCCCAATACTGCTCCTAATACTGCTCTACTACTACCCCCAATAGTGCCCTACTATTACCCCCAATACTAGGGCTGGGCGATATTGGCCTAAATCAATATCGCGGTTTATCGTTGATGTAGATGCGGTAACGATAATTGAACGATAATTATGACACGCCTTGTTTTCAAGCCACACCCCTTTGGCAAGCCACACCCACTTTGCCATGTCAAACTGGCGATTTTGTTTCAATAATATTTTTTTAAATCACTGAGCAGCAACACAAGGCTGGCCCATTTACTCTATAGTTGTTATTATTATTTGTCATTATTAGGGGGTCTCAGAAGAGACCTGGACGTGTATAACCAGGTATACAGCTATGTACACACTACAGGACGTGTATACACAGGTATACAGCTATGTACACACTACAGGACATGTATATAGAGGTATACAGCTATGTACACACTACAGGATGTGTATATACAGGTATACAGCTATGTACACACTACATACACATCCTGTAGTGTGTACATAGCTGTATAGCTCTATATACATGTCCTGTAGTGTGTACATAGCTGTATAACTCTATATACACATCCTGTAGTGTGTACATACCATAACTAACTACCATATAATACACTATATCCAACTGTACTATATACAAATGTACTATACATATTACTATGACATAATACACTAGATAACTGTACAATATATACACAACTGTACCATATAATACACTATATCCAAATGTACCATATAATACACTATATACAACTGTAATATATATACACAGTATCTGTATGATATAATACTAATAATATATAAATATATATATATATATATATGTAAAAAACTGTACAATATATACAACTGTACCATATTATACACTATATACAACTGTTATATACACAGTATCTGTATGATATAATACCATATATATAAATATATATATATGTAAAAAACTGTACAATATATACAACTACCATATTATACACTCTATACAACTGTAATATATAGACTGTATGATATAATACCATATATAGAGAACTGTGCAATATATACAACTGTATGATATATGACTATGATAGCCCCAGAGCAGCGCCTATGACTAGTAATATCCTTCCTAACCTCACATTCTCCTCTCTTGTGGAGCCTGACCCCATCAGTAGTACCCAGCACCTATGTCCTACAGGAGGACCCAGCACCTATGTCCTATAGGAGGGCCTGACACCTAAGACCCTACGGAAGGACCCGGCACCTACGCTCTATAGGACACTTACAGCTTCTATGGTTAGGTCAGATTGGTAGATGATCTGCGTTAATAGGCCGCTTGCGGTCCCCGCTCCGTGACGTCACCCCACTAGGAGTGTTCTGACTATTAGAAGTGGGGACCGGACGGCTAAAGCGGCAAAGATACGGGCGGGGCGGGGCGACAAAGCTGACCCGCTGTGACAGGATGGAGGCAAGGGAGAGCGGCCCGGGACCCCCAGCACTGCATGCCGTTATATAGAAGTTGCTGAGAGACTGAGAAGCTCCGTGTGAGAGCGGCCGGGAGGGGAGCCTGACCTGTCAGTGTCCTGGGGCGGGCGGGTGAAAATACCGCAGATACCGTCCTGGCGAAGTTGAGGTCGGTTAACCGACGCCAGGGACGGTATCGGTATTTTCACGGTATACCGCCCAGCCCTACCCAATACTACTCCTAATACTGCTCTACTACTACCCCCAATACTGCTCTACTACTACCCCCAATACTGCCCTACTACTACCCCCAATACTACTCCTAATACTGCTATACTACTACCCCCAATACTGCTCTACTACTACCCCCAATACTGCTCTACTACCATTGCTATTATTACCTCCACTCCTGATACTACTACTACTCCCAAAACTGCTACTCCCCTTATCTACTACTACACCCCTCATCTTCTATGCTTCTACTATTGCTACACCCCTTATCCACTATGCCTATACTACTACACCCATCAAAAAAAATAAAAAAAATCGAGAAAAGAAAAAACGAGATTTTATTTTTTGCCCACATCACCCCAGCCCTAGGAGATGCTATGTGCTGGGGGCGGGGGGGCATTTAACTATCAGTGGAGATGCTATCTGCTGAGGGGGCAACTATCAGTGGAGATGCTATGTGCTGGGGGGGGGGGACGGGGACAGGGGAGATGCTATGTGCTGGGGGGGGGGGGGGGGTAACTATCAGGGGAGCTGCTATCTGCTGAGGGGGCAACTATCAGGGGGCTAGCTAACAGGTGTAAAACCTACAGTGAGATGCCTCCTATATTGGTGGATACTACATACTGGGTGGTGGAGGTAACTACCAGAAGAATTACCTACAGAGGGATACCGACTATATGTACTATGGAGGCACAGAGGGACCTATCTACTATATAGGGCACAGAGGGGTCTTATTTAAGGTCACAGAAGATCACCCCACCTCGAGCAGCGCGCCAACCGCTGACAAAAAAGTATCGGGACCTTAAATTGCTGCTACAATGTTTTAGCATTTGGGGCCCCACCTTCAACTTTGCCCAGGGCCACATTTTGTCTAAAACCGGCCCTGAGGGGAGGCATAACCTAAGCACGTTTTCATCTTTTCAATCTTGAATTTTAGGTATCACCAAATTACGGATTGGAGATTTAAGGTCATATCTTTCTTCTTTATTCTCTATTAATGGATGGGAAGTACAACCAGGATGGGGAAATGAGCTACTATGGTTATGAGGTCAGATATAGTAATGTATCACATTATTGGTGCACAACAAACATGAGTCTAAGGCAGTGCTTCTCAAACTGTGAGGCGGGACTCACCAGTGAGGCGCCCCTTAGTTGTTGGTGAGGCCCAGCTGGGGAGCCAGTTTTCACAAAGTAACTATGATCTGCAAAGTAGTGACTGTTTGCAAAAATCTCCATTTTACCAACAGTACGTAGTTGCTTTATTAGTATCTAGAGCTTGGGACATGGGTTAGGGTAGCCCTAGCATTATTTAAATGGACTTCAACCACAGATAATGAGGCTCAGGCACCCTCTTGGTCAGTCTGGTAAGGCCCAAGCATTGCCTTGATCTATTGAGTGAGGCTCTAGTAAAAAAAAGTTTGAGAAGCACTGGTCTAAGGTAAAGAACATTTTTCCTTAGGGTATAAACCCACACGCCGTATATGCAGCAGATACGCAACAAATATGCAGCAGATTTGTTGGTACAGATTTGATGCTGTGTTCAGTTATTTAGATCTAATCTGCTGCGAGTTTGCTGCGTATCGCAGCAGTAAATACGCTGCATATACGGTGTGTGGGTTTATACCAAAGTGGGTTATCCTGCATTAGAAAAAGCACACTTTCTTGCAAAAACAGCACCACCCCTGTCCCCAGGTCGTGTGTGGTATTGCAATTCAGCTCCATTCACTTCAATGAGATTAAAGGGATACTCTGGCTCTAATAAAAAAATATATATATATCAATCAATCATAAACATAGTTTTTACACTTACTATCCCTTCTGAGTCTGTCTCTGTCTTCATTTTTTCTTCACTTCCTGGATTGGGGTTTCCCATAATGCACTTTGTCTCCTGTGATTTCTGACTGACTCTAAAACTGTTAGATAGCTTACAGCTTGCTCAGCCAATCAGAGCTGAGCAACCTGAGTCATCTGACAAAGGGAGGCTGGCTGAACAGGGCTTAGACCCGCCTCCCTCTTGATGGTGTAATTGTCACAAAATGGCTGCCACAGAGCAGCCTGGGGTCAACAGTCATTAGGTAAGAATGAGTTTACTTCACTTCCTGGTGGGGGATTGAGGGGGGAAAAGAATAGGGAAGAGGGCAGATAGGTTATTTAAGCATATTACAGAGTTATATAAATTTCTGATGTGTTTTAATTACTGCGAAAAAGCTTTTTGCTGGAGTACCCCTTTAAGCTGTAAAACTACACACAAACTGAAGCACTGAAACAGCGCCAAGGATGAAGCTAAGAAACTTACCTTCATCCTTAGCGCCCCATGCACATTAAGGAGATATTAGCAGGTTAGATTCATCTTAAGTTTCCCTTTAAGGCTGGGTTCACAGTACGTATATTTCAGTCAGTATTGTGGTCCTCATATTGCAACCAAAACCAGAAGTGGATTAAAAACACAGAAAGGCTCTGTTCACACAATATTGAAATTGAGTGGATGGCCGTCATTTAATGGCAAATATTTGCTGTTATTTTAAAACAACGGCTGTTATATTGAAATAATGGCCGTTATTTACTGCTATATGGCGGCCATCCACTCAATTTCAACATTGTGTGGACAGAGCCTGTGTTTTTAATCCACTCCTGGTTTTGGTTGCAATATGAGGACCACAATACTGACTGAAATATACGTAGCGTGAACCCAGCCTTAGGGTGCGTTCACACGTACAGGATCTGCAACAGATTTGATGGCGCAGATTTGAAATTTAAAGCAAAGCAAATCTGCTGCAGATCCTGTACGTGTAAAAGAAGCAGACAACGATCTGTAGGCAGCCATTCTGGAGTTTGGGCTCCACATCAGTATAGAGCAGTATGCTGGATGAAAGGATTTCAATACGGGTCCGGGAGGATGTCAATGTCAAGCAGATGTTGAGAGTCTTATAAGTCAAGAAATACTCCATGGTATTCAAATTTGCTTTCCTCAAGAAGGAAGAAAGCTGGACAGAAAACTCAGGTCCGGTTTTAATAAAGAAACCGATGCCATAAGCCTCTATCCATTGCCTTTTTTTTTTTTTTTTTTTTGCAAATTTTCAATAGTTTTCTCACGGATTTCGAGCCCTTGCAACATCAACGTTTCCCCTTCTATCTTTCACCACTGCGCAGCCCAATTTCTGCAGTTTTCCAGGTGACCCCAGGTTCATAGAACATATGTTGTGTCAATTTATTTGGTTTTTGTATAAAATTCCTAGTCCGTGTGTTGCTGCAGACAAATAAGACACGCCTGATTAAAGACCCAGGGATTTTTTTCTCTTTTTTACAGATCATACCAGATTGTGAGAGCCACGCTTTTTTTTCCTGTTGACATAGCTGTACAACGTATTGTTTTTTTGTAGTGATGGTTGTGCCCCTTTAAATGTTGTGTTAGGGTTATAGCACTACAATAAAATCTCCTGTGACGTGTATTATGGTAGTCATTACCCAGAATGCAATCTTCTGTTCTTGTTATGGGGTCAGCACATATTAGCAGCTTAGTCTATAGGATGCAGGGAGGGGGGGGGAGGGGTCTCTTGCTACAGCTTCTCTCCAGGTTCATGTAATACATCATGGAGACCTTAAGCTCTAGTGGAGGCAAAATGGTTACATACTGTAGTTGCCAACATTTGGAAATGTTTTCCAGGGACACTTTAGCATTAAAAAGGGTGTGGCTTGTTATGAGTGTGGCCTATCATGGGTGTGGGTTCAAAATTTTCCAGTTAGAATTTACAATCAGAACAACACAAAAGGAGCATTACACACCCCAGTATTAGGTCCACAATATATTACACCCCCTAGTGTCAGGTCCCCAGTATATTACACACCCCACTCAGAGCAGGCTGAGACTCAGAGATAGCATTCTACTGACTGACTGTACATACCCATACCCATAGTTTGTACCCATATGATGCAGCTGCACCCCATATCATCATACTACTACCACCCCCTTCATCCTACTGCTCCTCCATCATCATACTACTACCTCCTTCATCCTCCTCCTGTCTCTTCATCATCATACCAGTACCCCCTTCAGCATCCTCTTGTCCCTTCATCTGTATTTAGAAAAAGAAAAAAGCTATACTTACCTCACCAGTATGGTTCCTCTAGTCCCCCAGGGACTCCTCTCCCTGCTCCGCATGAGTGACATCACTCGCGCTGGAAGGGGGGGGGGGGGGGGGGGGAGTTTCAGCGGCGAGGGGCAGAGCTTCCCGAGACGTGGTTTTGCCGGGGCTGTCTCCTCAGAATCGGGACAGTTCTGGCAAAACCGGGACTGTTGCCAACTATGTGGTTACAGAACACACCATAACTTCAGTCCCTTGACTATCAATTGACTAGTACCTGTGCATAGGCTTCACCTTCTACATCAGGCGTGTCAAACTCAGGCCCTCCAGTTGTTTTAAAACTACAATTCCCATCATGCCTTGACAGCCAAAGCTAAAGATTTGGCTGTTCAGGCATGATGGGACTTGTAGTTTTGCAACAGCTGTAGAGCCTGAGTTTGACATCCCTGATCAGCAAAATCCAGGATCAGCAAACTGAAAGTGACGTGTTGCAATGGATTGTGTAACTATGAAATACTGTATATTCTGCCATGGTCATTTCTTTAAAGCAAGTGTGTAGTTCCATTTGTCATATAAATTTTATTATATCATATAATATTGTGTATAAAGAAAATATTGTACAGTAACTGGATAAGCATATTGTCACAGAGTAAGGTTCTGGTAATGTTACTTGATTCGGCTCTTTTTTTTTCCTGCCATTTGCCATACATCCACAGCCCCGTGACTGTCCATTATTATGCCATTGCACCTAATGTTACACTACAGTCCATATATTCAGAATCAGCCCCTCCTTGGTGGGAATTATACCATTTACCATGACATGAGGAAGATGTGTGACTGGTTCAGGTCTTTCCCCATAGTTCACCTTTTACACTGAGAAGTCCTACTCCAAAAGCTCCTTTGTCTTTGATGCTAGTTGTTTGTCCATTTCTGCAGATATGTCATCTGCCATCTGCTGGATCTGTAATGAACACAGTAACACAAAGACTTATTATCAGGTGAAATATAGATGACAATACTGATGGAGGATTAGGAACAGGCACCTAATATACTGCAGTATATTTCCGTCAAAGTTTATGTTCAGACTGCGTAAGAGACCGGCCGTTCCGTGACCCGGCCAGATCACAGAACGGCCGGTCTCTGAAAAGATCATCCCGGCCAGTACTGCAGCCACAGGGTTCTGATCCGGGCACATCCGTGCACGCCCGCATCAGAACTCCCCACTGCACATCATTGAGCGTGCGGCCGGAGCCGCTCGCTCCATAGTGTGTACTGACAGGGTTTTCTACGGCGGTGCGAGAGATCCCGGCCAGGAACGGATACTATGTGTATACGGTCTGGCCGGGATTCCATAGACGGCAAGGTAACGTATCTTTTCATAAAAAGCCAATTGCAACAACGGCCGTACTTTTACGAAAAGATACGTTGTGTGAAAATAGCCAAAATCTGTATTTGTTTAATATGAGCAAGTCTAAGACTTAAGGCTTCATTCACATGTTCGCATTTTTTCCCCATAATTGCGTATCTGCAATCATAGACAAATTACGGCCTCATAGGCTTCTATGGCCCTATTTCGCAATTTTACCGATCTGTGATTTTGGTGGTAACTGTAGCACGGACACACCAATAGAAGATTAATTTATGGGAGCGTCCTTAAAAGGGGAAGTCCGGGCAAAATAATTTTAAGATATGTTATTGCCCAACAAAAGTTATGAAAATTACTAATAGACACTTATTATGGGAAACGCACACCTATAGTGCACTTACTACAGCATGGCGTGTTTAGGTCTCTATAAAGAGGTGATGTCACGTCACATAAACTGCTGACACCTGCTGCAGTGGTGGGACAGACTGGAGCAGCAGGAGTTGGCAGTTTATGTGACGCGACATCACCAACTTTACAGAGACCTGAACACGCCATGCTGTAGTAAGTGCACTATAGGTGCATTTCCCATAATAAGTGTCTATTAGGAATTTTCATAACTTTTGTTGGGCAATAATACATCTTAAAATTATTTTGCCCGGACTTCCCCTTTAATTTGCGGACGTTACAGAGGTAATGTCCATAATGTCCGCAAAACATGAATCAGTAATTCTTACGTCACAGGTGCTCCTCCCCTATTTTAACAAGCGACTTTCCACTTTTACAGATCTGCAGAAATACATAAGATACGGAAGCAGTACAAATGGATTTTTGTGGATCACAGATGAAAATTGCGGACATAATATACAAGCCACAAAAAAAAGGAATGCGTGAATGTAGCCTAACACTGTATCATATAGTTCTTGTAGTTCCGTTTTTTCTGATAACGAGTGCCAAATGTTTTCATAGACATCTCTGCCCTCCTCCTCCTGTCTGCCATGCCCCCGGCAAGTAAGTAGCATCATCGTAGTGTGTCATCAGCAGATCGCACATGCACTTGTCCGAAGCAATCTGATGGTGAACCAAGATGATACAACCTACTTGTGAGGGCCGTGACAGAGACGAGGAGGGCAGAGAAGAAGGAAGAAGAGGTGTAGAAGGCCTAGGGCACAGACGCCCTAGGCCATGACTCAGCTGCTGCTGAATAAAAATCAGTTTTTAGCCAAACCAAGGCCCTGGGCACATTGCGGAACAGATAACCATGGAGGACTTCAGATGAGCAGACGAATGGTACCTGCAGTTTGGGGAAATAGGGATTCGCTGACTACAGTATTGCTTTAAATTAGCAGTATTGCTCCATTTACTGCTATAGAACAAGATATGGACCAGGCAGTCAGTCCCGTAACAGTGAATGGATCAGTAATCATGCAATCAATCGCACATTTATCACCTATCCTGTGGATAGGTGATCAATTATTTTAGTAATAAATTAACTAACTATGGATATGTAGCTCTGTACTGCGTGTTACGCAGTTAGTAACACGTAAAATAAACCAGACATATATTATTGTGATACCTGTTTCTCGATCAATTTTATTGTGTCCTCGGAAACTGTTGTCTTAAATTTCTTGACATCTTGTACGGCCCCGGCGCGGATCTTTCGCACAGAATCCTTTGCTTTGTTTGTCAGCTGTTTAGCCAGTTTGGTCAAATTCTCCCTGTGCTCTCGAGTTACCCTTTAATGAAGAGATGTAGGGACAAGAACAAACCATCAGACCAAGAATCTGGGGCGCTTTACTGATAAGACACTACAGTTGTATCCTAGGTATCAATGTGTCAGACTATGCACTTTTTGTAGAAAAGGTGTCACGTTGTATAGAAACACAGCAGCTCCTGGCCTTGCTTAGGAGCTGGATATTATAGCCTACATTGGCTGTTGTGAACTTTATAACACTGTACTATACAACCTAACAATACTCACGGAGGGACCGGTACCCGGATTAGTGTCCCATCTAGTTCTGGATTTAAGTTCATCTGACTTTGTCTTAAAGCATTTACAGCTGCATCAGCACTCTACAGAAAACAGGAGAGAGAAACTAGAAGCGTCAGAGCATCAACATCTGTTACATGTAAGAAAATGGACAGCTAAAAGGGTGCAGGACTCAAGAAAGCTCAGATATACTTAAAGGAGAAGTGTGCCGAAAATTTTTATGAAAGTATTGTATTGCCCCCCAAAAGTTATACAAATCCCCAATATACACTTATTACTGGAAATGCATATAAAGTGCTTTTTTCCCTGCACTTACTACTGCATCAAGGCTTCACTTCCTGGATAAAATGGTGATGTCACTTCCTGGATAAAATGGTGATATCACTTCCTGGATAAAGTGGTGATGTCCCGACCCGACTCCCAGAGCTGTGCGGGCTGTGGCTGCTGGAGAGGATGATGGCAGGGGGACACTGAGGGACACAGGGCACTGGAGGGACCCTGAGCATCCCCCTGCCATCATCCTCTCCAGCAGCCACAGTCCGCACAGCTCTGGGAGTCGGGTCGTGACATCTCCATTTTATCCAGGAAGTGAAGCCTTGATGCAGTAGTAAGTGCAGGGAAAAAAAGCACTTTATAAGCATTTCCCGTAATAAGTGTATATAGGTGAGTTGTATAACTTTTGAGGGGCAATACAATACTTTAATAAAAATTTTCACCAGACTTCTCCTTTAAGGGGTTATCCAGGGTTAGAAAAAAAACACAGCTGCTTTTTTATTCAAAAACAGTGCTACCCCTGTACTCAGTTTGTTTCTGGCATTACAGCTCAGTTCCATTGCATTAAATGGAGCAGAGTTGTAATACCACACACAGGTGTGGTGCAGTTTCTGGAAGAAAACAATTATGATTTTGCAATCTTGGATAATCTCTAATAATATAAAGGGAAGAGCTAAAAAGAAGCTGCCTGAACCAGGCAATGTTGCCAAGATATAGTCACCATACCAATGAATAAGCCCTCAAGACCAAGGTAGCCAAGAACCAAGATCTTAGGCAATAAATAGCAGTGACTACCCCCCAACAAAAAAAGGTCACTGCAGTGGCTAGCCATCGCTTGCCTCTGGCAGAATCAGCTGTTTTTCAGGTGTGCCGCAGTGGAAACAACAGTGATCAGCCCATAAGACAATCCTTCAAAGTCCATCTTGGCCTGTATGTGATGACAGTAGAAGTTAAAAGGTAGTTGAGTGGGAATCACAGCAGGACTTACCTCTGGAAAACTTGCCATGTTGATCACAAACAGTCGGGGAGACTTCAGGGTGATTTGTCCTAAATGGCTTAGAGGGAATTTTCCATCCTTTGTTTTTACAATGATATGATCAAAGGCGCCTAAAAATGATGGCTGACATTAACCAACAATATCACACAGGCCTGACTTCATGAAATACACAGAGAGCGTACAACACAATGTTATTTTATATGTCCATCATTACCCCCATGTCCTTAATAAAAAAAACAAAAAAACAAGTGGACAGTAAACTGAACTTCAGTGATCAGTGCCAGGCAGCAGCTGCTAAGGCCAATAAAATAATGGTCAAATTAAAAAATTTAAAGAAGATGGTGGAGCTCTCTATACTTTACTGCACCTGAGGTCAGAGGTCAACCCAGTACCATGGGCAAAAAAATGCAAGATAAGGAATAAATAAAAAATGACCAATCCTCAAAGGTACTTGCCCAAATGGATATATTGTCAGTTTAAAAATACAATGTAATAACAATCAATACAATAAATTCAATAAATACATATATGTACACAGTTACCATAGGGCCCTAATGGTATAATAAATGCAATAAAAGATAAAAACCAGAATTGAATATATCAAGTTGAGCTTGGTATGGCTCCTAAAAATGGTATCTCAAATGAAGGAAAGAAAAAAGAGGGATTTGTATGGTGCACCTCTCACAAGACCAAATGGCATTGATGATTTTATCATAATATTCTGCGACCTGTGGTACGCCAGAGATGTTATGTCCACACAGGTAACGGTATTTGGAAAAGATCGCTAACGGTACTTGGAAAGGATCGCTAAGTACTCACTATTTGCGACCTGTAGTCCGTCTGTGGTTACCACTGTGGATCGCCAAAATGGAACGCTGAATGTCCGCTATATGCGACCTGTAGTACGCTCGCGGTTTCCACTGTGGAGCACCGTCCTGGGTCTCCGATCTCAGGTATGGTTGTCTTTTTGTTTATACCGCTTCTAATGCCGGGAGCGCCGGCTGGAGAGTGGCGTCTTCTCCGCTCGCGGTATTGTAGTGAGTCCTGTTCGTGGCGATCCAAACGCGGGAACTCAGCTGTCAATCAGTGTTCCGTGGCGGTATACGGTGAATGTCGTAATCTGTAGTTTGGCCAAGTCTCAATGCTCAAGGTCAGAGATGGTGCACTATCGGTACCAAGAGGAATAGCTATACGCGTTTCAAGGCAACCAGGGCCTCTACATCAGTAGCTTATACAGACTCTGCGGTTGTGGTCCGTTTTATATCGTTGTAAGAGAGAGAGTGAAAATTAGAGTCTTAGGTTATTTCCAAAGTGCGAAATGTCCGATGTGGATCGGATCACTGTTGCTGAATTGCACAGTTGTATGGGCGAGAGATGACATATCAAAAAATGACGTGTTAAAAAATACATAATGTGTACAGGTACTTATCCTTAATATTTAATTCTTTGATGGAGAATATACTGATAAGGAGATATATAAAGTGGATATATAAGGTGGTCATTAGATCCATTACATCACTTAAAGTATAAATAGAAAACATAGAAATAAAAATAAAAATAAAAAATAAAAATAAAAAATTAATGAAGATAAAGATAAAAATAAAGATAAAGATAAAAGTAAAACATAAAAATAAAAAAATAAAAAGTACAAATAAGGATAAAGTAAAGATAGAAATATTAAAGATAAAGATTTAGATCTAAATAACAGTATATAGATATATGCATCAAAATATGAGATGAGACTAAATATAGTGTAACTGGGAAGGGAGGGAGGGCATGTATCACAGGGCACATGGCCAGGCTGATAATTAAACAGCCGGCTGGCCATTGCCATGGGAGACATGCCCCCCCTCTAAAGGGGAATGAGGTAGGTATCAAGATTTAGAGAAAACCAAATATTTCTAACTCTGCATTGAGTCCCTTAGGCTGTATAGATTCAAACTCATAGATCTTGCGAGATTCAGCTCTAGACATTTGTGTGATCAGATCTCCCCCCCCCTCCAGTTTTTCTTTACACTTAGTAGGGCTGTAAATGTCAGTTGTCTTGGGTCTCCTGAGTGGTGTTCGGAAAAATGTGCCGATAGGGGGTGTGTCATATTACGTTTACGTATATTATATAGATGTTCAGCAATTCTAATTTTCATTTGGCGTTTAGTTCTGCCTATATACTGTTTCTTACAGCTACATTCTATAAGATAAATGACTCCCTTTGTCAAAAATTCTGTAATTTCCCATTTAAAATTGTTGACTGTAGATGTAACCGTTTGTATTTTCCCTCTGGAGTTGGTGGTTTTACAATTGCTACATGTTCCACATTTATGGAAGCCTTTGCTGGTTAACCAGTTAGTTGTGATTGTGTTTCTGTGGGGATTTCTAATTGTTGGTGCTATCTGGATTCCTAGATTCGGTGCTCTTGTGTAGACTATAGGAGGTCTGTTAGGTATAAGATGTCCTATGAGTTTGTCTTCCTGGATTAGATGCCAGTTGTTGAAAAAGATGGATTCAACTTTTCTATGATCTTTATTAAAGGGTATGATGATTTTGGATGTATTATTAATAGAAGTGTCTTTTATAGATGGTTGAAAGAATTGTTCCCTATCTAGCTGACGTACTGTATCCAATGATTTGGTTAGCAGATCTCTTGGATACTTTTTCTCCAAAAATTTATTAGTTAGTACGTGAGCTTCTTTTTCAAATTGTTCTGTCTGGGTGCAATTCCTCTTTAAAGGGAACCTGTCACCCCCCGTACCGAGGTGACAGGCTCCCGACCCCCCGTTAGAGACCCCTATACTTACCTCATCCCGCCGGGTCCCGCTTCTGGATAAGTATAGGGGTCTCTAACGGGGGGTCGGGAGCCTGTCACCCCGGTACAGGGGGTGACAGGTTCCCTTTAAAGAGGAATTGCACCCAGACAGAACAATTTGAAAAAGAAGCTCACGTACTAACTAATAAATTTTTGGAGAAAAAGTATCCAAGAGATCTGCTAACCAAATCATTGGATACAGTACGTCAGCTAGATAGGGAACAATTCTTTCAACCATCTATAAAAGACACTTCTATTAATAATACATCCAAAATCATCATACCCTTTAATAAAGATCATAGAAAAGTTGAATCCATCTTTTTCAACAACTGGCATCTAATCCAGGAAGACAAACTCATAGGACATCTTATACCTAACAGACCTCCTATAGTCTACACAAGAGCACCGAATCTAGGAATCCAGATAGCACCAACAATTAGAAATCCCCACAGAAACACAATCACAACTAACTGGTTAACCAGCAAAGGCTTCCATAAATGTGGAACATGTAGCAATTGTAAAACCACCAACTCCAGAGGGAAAATACAAACGGTTACATCTACAGTCAACAATTTTAAATGGGAAATTACAGAATTTTTGACAAAGGGAGTCATTTATCTTATAGAATGTAGCTGTAAGAAACAGTATATAGGCAGAACTAAACGCCAAATGAAAATTAGAATTGCTGAACATCTATATAATATACGTAAACGTAATATGACACACCCCCTATCGGCACATTTTTCCGAACACCACTCAGGAGACCCAAGACAACTGACATTTACAGCCCTACTAAGTGTAAAGAAAAACTGGAGGGGGGGGAGATCTGATCACACAAATGTCTAGAGCTGAATCTCGCAAGATCTATGAGTTTGAATCTATACAGCCTAAGGGACTCAATGCAGAGTTAGAAATATTTGGTTTTCTCTAAATCTTGATACCTACCTCATTCCCCTTTAGAGGGGGGGCATGTCTCCCATGGCAATGGCCAGCCGGCTGTTTAATTATCAGCCTGGCCATGTGCCCTGTGATACATGCCCTCCCTCCCTTCCCAGTTACACTATATTTAGTCTCATCTCATATTTTGATGCATATATCTATATACTGTTATTTAGATCTAAATCTTTATCTTTAATATTTCTATCTTTACTTTATCCTTATTTGTACTTTTTATTTTTTTATTTTTATGTTTTACTTTTATCTTTATTTTTATCTTTATCTTTATCTTCATTAATTTTTTATTTTTATTTTTTATTTTTATTTCTATGTTTTCTATTTATACTTTAAGTGATGTGATGGATCTAATGACCACCTTATATATCCACTTTATATATCTCCTTATCAGTATATTCTCCATCAAAGAATTAAATATTAAGGATAAGTACCTGTACACATTATGTATTTTTTAACACGTCATTTTTTGATATGTCATCTCTCGCCCATACAACTGTGCAATTCAGCAACAGTGATCCGATCCACATCGGACATTTCGCACTTTGGAAATAACCTAAGACTCTAATTTTCACTCTCTCTCTTACAACGATATAAAACGGACCACAACCGCAGAGTCTGTATAAGCTACTGATGTAGAGGCCCTGGTTGCCTTGAAACGCGTATAGCTATTCCTCTTGGTACCGATAGTGCACCATCTCTGACCTTGAGCATTGAGACTTGGCCAAACTACAGATTACGACATTCACCGTATACCGCCACGGAACACTGATTGACAGCTGAGTTCCCGCGTTTGGATCGCCACGAACAGGACTCACTACAATACCGCGAGCGGAGAAGACGCCACTCTCCAGCCGGCGCTCCCGGCATTAGAAGCGGTATAAACAAAAAGACAACCATACCTGAGATCGGAGACCCAGGACGGTGCTCCACAGTGGAAACCGCGAGCGTACTACAGGTCGCATATAGCGGACATTCAGCGTTCCATTTTGGCGATCCACAGTGGTAACCACAGACGGACTACAGGTCGCAAATAGTGAGTACTTAGCGATCCTTTCCAAGTACCGTTAGCGATCTTTTCCAAATACCGTTACCTGTGTGGACATAACATAACATCTCTGGCGTACCACATCATCAATGCCATTTGGTCTTGTGAGAGGTGCACCATACAAATCCCTCTTTTTTCTTTCCTTCATTTGAGATACCATTTTTAGGAGCCATACCAAGCTCCACTTGATATATTCAATTCTGGTTTTTATCTTTTATTGCATTTATTATACCATTAGGGCCCTATGGTAACTGTGTACATATATGTATTTATTGAATTTATTGTATTGATTGTTATTACATTGTATTTCTAAACTGACAATATATCCATTTGGGCAAGTACCTTTGAGGATTGGTCATTTTTTATTTATTCAATAAAATAATGGGAGGCATCAAAAGAGGCCGAGATGCTAAAGATGAGAACATAGTTTTGCCTCTTTATAAATCACTGGTCAGACCAAACATGGAACATACTGTGTACAGCACCGGTATATAAGAAAGACACAGCTGAACTGGAGCAGGTGCAGAGGAGGGCGACCAAGGTCATTAAAGTGTCACTGTCGTAACAACTCTCATAATCTAAATCAGTAGATGTGATATAAAGCAATTTTGCAGTTTACATTAATTTTTTTTTTTTAGTTATCATGGAAAACACGGCACTTCCTGTTTTCTTACATTTTTTTTCTCAACGAGACAGAAAACAGGAAGTCCTGTGTATCCCAGGCAATCTGCTCACAGAGAGAAGGCAGTCATGTGATTGATAGACATATTGAGCCGTGACTCTCTGTACTGGCCAGAATTCCTGTGTTTAGTCTGTTTTTTTTCAACCAGCATAAGAGTCCTATTCCACGGGACGAACAGGGCCTGATCAAAGATCTAAACGAGCGCCGATCTGCTAGATCGGTTTTCGTTTACTGGGCCTATTCCACGGCCGACAATCGTTTAGCGAGGGCTGCAGGGACATCGTTACAGATGTCCCTGCAGCCCTTGTTTCATACTTTACCTGTCCAGGCTGCAGGTCTTCTCCTTCCCCCAGTCCCACGCCACAGCAGCTTTGGAGCGGCCTGTCTGAACTGACAGACTGCTCAGCCAATCACTGGCCACAGCGGTCCTGGCCAGTGATTGGCTGAGCGGTCTGTCAGCTCAGACAGGCCGCTCCGAAGCTGCTGCAGCACAGGACCGGGAGAAGGAGAAGACCTGCAGCCTGGACAGGTAAAGTATGAGGTTTGTGAAATTGTCGGTCGGTCGCCCGCCGCGCCCGCTATTCCACATAGCGATGCGCGGGTGGCGACCGATGATTTTAGGTTTGAACCTAAATGAACGCTCAGCCGATGACACAATCATCGGCTGATCATTCTCTCTATTCCACGGAGCAATAATCGGTCGAATCAGGACAATTCGGCCGATTATCGCTCCGTGGAATAGGCCCCTAAGTCAGAAAATCTGCCTTCAGGAGACTGGACCTGGATTTCTGGTAAGTACAGCTTTGTTTTACAGCATGATAACAGAACAATGAATGTAAATTGCAAACTTGCTTACTCTAGAAAAAAAAAGACGTTTTAGGGACGATCTGATCACAATGTACAAATATATGAATGGACAGTAAAGAGATCTTTATAGTGATCTTTTTACTCCTAGGTCTGTAAAGGCCTCGTTCCCCGCTCGCTGCTGCTGGCGCTATTCCACGCGGTAGAGTGCGGGGGGGGGGGGGGTTGTTGAGGAGAGGGGCTGCCCGGGTGATCGCTGATCGTCTGGGCAGCCCATAGGATATAGCGGCGGTCTGCTGCCTCCGCTCCCCATTCCACGGAGCACCAGATCGCTGCTATACAAGTCGTTTGTCTTTCAACATGTTGAAAGACAAACGACTTCAACAATCAGCCGACATGAACGATGTCGGCTGATTGTTGCCTCCTATTCCACGGGACGATTAACGGACAATATCGACCGAATACAGCCGATAATCGTTCCATGGAATAGGGCCCTAACTATGACATGGGGGCATCCTCTACGTCTAGAGGAAAGAAGGTTTCACCATCAGCATCAATGTGGGTTCTTTACTGTACGAGTAATGAGACTATGGAACTCTCTGCCACATGATGTTGTCATGGCTGATTCATTAAATACAAGGGAGGCCTGGATGCTTTTCTCGATAAATATAATATTACAAGTCATGGGCACTAGATTACATGTGATAGGATGCTGATCCAGGGATTTATTCCGACTGCTATAGTGGAGTTGGTATTTTTCTACCTGTGACGGGGCAATTGCCATGGGTTTTTGCCACTTCAATCACCATCTATGGGACTTCGTATAGAGTCCAGTGCTTGGCGATATATTCTATTGACAGATTGTATTACCCATAGAATAAAAATACTAAAGCATCTCTTCTTAGAACAATGCAAAGCCCTATTCCTGTTATCCCTCCTGAAAATGTACAAATAAACTGACAAATGGGCATTCCCCTTGTCAAGAGGGTGTGTAGTCTGACATGGTCCAGACACGCCCCCAACAGGTGACACCCATTTGTCAATTTATTTATACATTAGAAGTAAGATTAACAGGGGAAAGTTGCAATGCAGAGTTCTAAGTAGGGATGGTCCGAACCTGCTTCGGTTTGGGTTCGTACGAACCCGAACTCTTGGAAATGATTCCCGCGGTCTGTCCGCTCCGTGGAAAGGGTGGATACAGCGGGAGGACCGCCTGGAAAACTGGGATACAGCCATAACCATAGGCTGTATCCCAGTTCTCCAGGCGGTCCTACCGCTGTATCCACCCGCTGCACGGAGTGGGCAGACAGCGGGAATCTGATGCCGAGCGTTCGGGTTCATACGAACCCAAACCTCAGCAGATTCGGACCATCCCTAGTTCTAAGCAATATGCTCTTGGTTTGCTATATAATAGAATACAATTATGCACTAGGACAGACAGGTCAGGAGAGAGGATGCTTTCTATTTCATTGTACTGTAGGTCTGGATGCTGAGATCTGCCCTGGTTCCAGTCAGAAGATCTGCTATGGACGCCTATTGCAGGTCTATTTGGCCACCTAAGCCTAAAACCCTCCCGTACAATCACCAGTTACCACAAGCCGTTCACTCCCTGTCATTACAAGGTTTAACCACCATGTCCAGAATTACACAATGTGGTATTCGCTGAATGATTTACACCTCCCAGTGATCTGCCGCCAGCAATCCCTGCATGATGAAAACACTGCATAAAATGCCTTACTAGTCATAACAATCTGGTCACCAATGTAATCTCACAATGGCCGCTAACCTTATTATTTTCTTCCATAAAGACTGCACAAGAGGGGAACCTTCTGGGTTAAAGGCATCAACACAGTGCAGGGACTAATCACACTGAACAGTTGAAGCTATTCAAACAATATTCTATATGGTTTAAAGGGTTACTGTCACTTTAAAAAAAACAACAACTTTTGACACAGAGATGCCACAAATTTTGATTGGTCGGAGGCGGGCCGTTCAGACCCCCATTGATTATTAGAGCTGGGGGAAGAACAAGGCTGTGTACTTCAAACCTTCATTCACTGACCGATTGTTTTCACTGCAGGAGACAGACAGTCTCCATAGATTTCTATGGAGCTCATCGCCTGGAATAGGACAGGACGAGCAGTGAGTGCACAGTTGCTTTAAAGGGGTCATCCAGCAGTACAAAAACATGGCCACTTTTCCCCCTCTCTTGTCTCCACTTTGGGTGGGGTTTCAAACCACACCTGAACTGAAGACAAGAGAGGGGGGAAGTGGCCTTGTTTTTGTAGCGCTGGATGACCCCTTTAAACGTAAAGCATACAGAGTAGTCTGCAGATCTCTACAAGTTGGTTTGGATGGAGAAATGCGCTCACCTGGAGATGTTCTGATGGACAGGTTTTTGTTGTAGTCTTCCTTAAGGCTGTCAATTACATTTTTCATATCTTGTTCGATATCTTTTAAGTTGATAATGTCTTCGACTAAGGCAGCTTTTATATTTACCCGGGCCTGTCCTTTAGTTTTTCCTAAGAACAACATAATAATACTGCTTTAGACAATACCTTGTTGGGAGCCACTCTGAGAGCATCCTCCTGCTGAGCATGGTATGATCAGTTGTAATCTGTGGGTAAAACTGACAGGTGTTCCGTTTAACTGCAACGCCTCCGCAGGCGGAATAAAGTATTACACCCTTCCCAATTAAATTAATAGGTGATATGACAACTTGAAAATGAAATAAAATTTTTTATTAAAGTATTGTATTGCCCCTCAAAAGTTATACAGATAACCAATATACACTTATTACGGGAAATCCTTATAAAGTGTTTTTTCCCCTGCACTTACTACTGCATCAAGGCTTCACTTCCTGGATAACATGGTGATGTCACTTCCTGGATAAAATGGTGATGTCACGACCCGACCCCCAGAGCTGTGCGAGCTGTGGCTGCTGGAGAGGATGATGGCAGAGGGATTCTCAATGTCCCTCCAGTGCCCTCTGTCCCTCAGTGTCCCCCTGCCATCATCCTCTCCAGCAGCCACAGCCCGCACAGCTCTGGGAGTTGGGGCGTGACATCACTTTGTTATCCAGGAAGTAAAGCCTTGATGCAGTAGTAAGTGCAGGGAAAAAAAGCACTTTATGGGTAAATTCACACGGGCGGATCCACAGCGGATTTAACACTGCGAATTCGTAGCTAAATCTGCAGTGGATCTGTGCCCTTTGAATTCCAATGTAATTACATAATCGCAGAGGGATTGTCATCCCGCTGCCAGTATGTAAGTGGTGGCCCCATTAGCCCCCACCGCTCTGGATGATATGTTACCTGCAGTATGAGCTGGCCGCATCTGAGACTCCCGGCTCCCAGAGGTCCCGTGCAGCCAATCAGTGACTGCAGCGGGGCCATGCACTGATTGGCTGCGCGGGACCTCCGGGAGCCTCAAATGCGGCCGGCTCGTACTGCAGGTAACGTATCAGCCAGAGCAGTGGGGGTTAATGGGGCCGGCACTCCCGCTGCGAGTTTGTAATTACATTGGAAATCACAGGGCACAGATCCGCTGCAGGTTTAGTTACGAATTTGCAGCGTTAAATCCGCTGCGTATCCACCCGTGTGAATTTACCCTATAAGTATTTCCCATAATAAGTGTATATTGGGGATTTGTATAACGTTTGGGGGGGCAATACAATACTTTCATTAAAAAAAATTTCGCCAAACTTCTGCTTTAATAGAACTACTCAGTCATTGTAAATCACATGTACCTTTACTGCTTTTTGTAGCAAGATGTCTGCTAAGAGGTAGCGCCTGGTGCTGCTGCTGTTGAACAACCAGCATCGTCCTCCATACACACGGTGGGGCGGGGTTCCTCAGCTGCTGCAGTACAGGACAGAGTCTTCCTACATACTTTAACGCCATGGTGAATAGAAGCTTTACCTGCAGAGAGGAGCATGTGACAGCTCAGATTTTTTAGTTAATTTAGCTTCAGGTTAAGCAAAGATAGCCGATCATCCATGACAAGATAACCATAGGAACTGAGAGATTTCTCTGAAATCTAAAATACTGTTAAAGTGGAATGTATTTCAAGATTAGGGAATTAAAATTGTTTTTTAAATTAAATTGTGACCTTATTCCCTCACACAAGACTCTGTTCACACTATCATCAGACGATCCATCTGTAGCTCCTTCAGATCTGACAGAAAAAAAAACGCAGCATATTGCACTATTCTTTCCATGAAAACAGAACCTCATGCCAGAAGTGGACAGACCCTGTCAACTTCTATGGCACATATTGGGTTCCCAGCCCAGTAAAATGCAGTTTGAGTCTAAACATATGTATTTATACAAGGAAAGTGACCAGAACTTAGTCACTCACTGACTACATTCAGCCATTAAAGTCAATGGGTGCCATACACAAATATCAACACAAACATAATGTAAATCCTATCTAAGTCAATGGTGTCCATCCTGCAATGGGTGTGAGGTGGTGGAAGCCATGACTGTGGTGTGAACAGTGCCCAGGTTAGGATGCCACATGGCTCTCTTATGTCCCAGCCCTATAGCATCCTGTACACCTGCAGAGATTGTTATGGCAGCTGCATAGCAATGTTCCATAGTGTATACAGAGAATAGGATGGAGAGTCCTCCCTGCCCGCTCACACACAGCACCAGGGCCACTCTACTATAATTCTATGGAGAGACCATCAAGTCAATGACAACATAACCTGGAGGAATATAGAGTCCTCCACTCTGCTGCCCCTCTGTACTTTACCTCTCTATGGGGCTTCTCTGGAGCCTGACGTCATCACGACGCGACGGGAAGGAGTCGCGTCGCGTCGCGTCGCCGGCCGCTGACGTCAGAGGTGTTCGGCTGTAGGATGATCGAGAGGCTGGCACCGAGCGGACGTCTCTGGGTAAATATAGGGCAGACACACGGGGGCTGTATACGGGGGAGTAGTACGGCGGGCTCCTGCCTGCCTGGGTCCTAGTGTCCGCCGGCAGGACGGTACCGCACCAGTCTGACTAACGCAGCTGTTGGAAAAGTAAAAACCGCTGTGTCTGAGATACATATGAAGCTCGGGTTATGTACGTGTAATGCGGCCCCCAAGCTGTCACTAAACTACATCTCCTATCATGTCCTTACTGCCGAGGCATGATGGGAGTTGTAGTTCTGTGACAGCTGGGGAGTCACAGGTTGGGGGATACTACTATAGGGAATACCACAACAATAATAACTTGCAGTCCGCTGCATTAAGCAGCAGGGGGCGCCAGCAGATCATAACATCTTATTACTGGGCACAGCTGACCCCCTCCCCACTATAAGGCTGTGTTCACACAAGGCAGATTTCCCCAGTTCACTTCAGTAGGGCGGTCAGAATCTGCATCTTGTGTCTGCAAATCTGTTTTATTCATCTTATATAGCAGATAGGACAATGAATGTCTGCCAGGTGTGAATTCACCAGAAAGAGGGATTTATCTCCTATGTAGACACACATATAGTCAGTGGAGAATTATACGTATTTGATACAGTGCCAATTCTCCCAGTTTTCCCACCTACAAAAAAAACAGAGGGGTGTAATATTTATTGTAGATACATACAGATTCATAATTATTTAGCATTTTATTCCATGAAATAAGTGTTTGATACAATAGGAAAACAGAACTTCAAGGGGTATTCTGGGAAAAATTAACTTTTTCCCTATTCACAAAATAGGGGAAAAGTAGGAGATTGTTGGGGGTCTGACCCCTGAACCCCCTGTGATCTCCGGATTGGACCCCGCTGGCTCTGTTATGAATACAGCCCCAGGTTGGCAGGCGACCCGCGGCTCTAGTCAAACCTATGGAGCGACGGGAAGAGTCGAGTACAACGCTCTTCCGGCGTACTTGGCTCTCTCTGTCGCTCCATAGGTTTGACTAGTGGCGAGGGTCGCCAGAGCTTTGAAATGCTTTGTATGGAGTCACTCCTTAGTTGCCCTGGCTGTGTATTTCAGGTCATTGTCATACTTCATGGTTGGGACCATGTTCCAAACGCGGCAAATGGGGTTCATACCAAAAAGTTCTATTTTGGTCTCATCTGACCTCGTGACCTTTTCCCATGTCTCTTCTGGATCATCTTCTGGATGGTCAATGGTGAACTAAATGGGACTGTACATATGTATGCTGGTGTAAGCAGGGAACTGCAGGATCCTAATTCAAGGTGGCGGCATAGTGTATTACTAATGGTAATCTGTGAGACTGTGGTCCCAGCTCTTATCAGGTCATTGACCTGGTCCCCCATGTAGTTCTGGGCTGATTCCTGACCTTTTTCAGAATTCTTCTTGCCCAATTTTTCTAGATTTTTTTTTTTTTTTTAGATTCTGTCTCTCACAGTTGACTTACGAACTCCATTCTTTGTAGGTGGGAAAAGTAGCAAAATTGGCAGCGTATTAAATACTTATCCCCTCCCCGTACATATGTTTTAGTATTATTATTATTATTTATTTTTGGCACTGTATTTGTCACATTTTGACAGTCATTGGATTTGAGGTCACCTTGTGGTCTGTGTGCCATCATGTAGTCCTAGGATCTATGGTTCAGACTGCATTTTAGTGTCTGTATTATAACTGTGAGGCTCTATATGCTTTTCCTGTCAATCACTGGAGCAGTTTTGTTATGGTCAGCGGGGTGCTAGCAGGGGGACCCCAATCTATTAGATATTTTTGCTGTTTTCTACAAACCACATGACCAGACACAACCTGACAGCTGCACTGGGTATATGTAACACATTCCTAATACCTAAAGGGTTACAGCAGAGGTTGGCTGCAAGAAGAATTATGGCATCTTAGACTTTGGTTTGTATGATACCAGAGAACTACAAGAGGAAGGACAGGCTTAGTCAGTGTATGTCCAGGACTCCCTAGGGCTGCATCCAGCTTCTTCAGCCACAAATAATAAAAAGCAGAGAGTTCAGGTGCGGACAAAACAGAGCGTGCTTTAGGGTCCACAGAAAGATTATCTGACAAATTATTTGCCAAAGATTTGAAGCCAAAGCCAGGAATGGATTTTAAAAGAGGAGAAAACTCAGGCTTTCCTTAATGACCTGATCTCTGTTTATAGTCTGTTTCTGGCTTTGGCTTCAAATCTTTGGCAGATAATCTGTCAGATAATCTTTCTGGGTAAATGGATCCTTAGGTTCACTCATCTCTACTTATGAGGCAGATGGCAATTGCTCAATGGGATCATCAAGACTCCCACAAAGATGTGACTAATGTGTATACAGATATAACCACCAACAACCATGATGTGTTGTAGTTCGCGCTCGGTGCCAGGTGGGTTACATCCTGCACCAATAGCACTGGGTGCCACAGAAGTTAACTACAGTGGCAGGGACACCTGTCAAAGGCAGAGACCCTGTACTATGTGAATGTGTATATGTCTTATGTGGAGCTATATAATAACATACAAAAGTCAAGGCCGAACAAATCCAAGAATTATTTATTTCATCTACTTTATGGGGATGTTTCTAGTGCTGCCTATAGAGATGTCACAGTAAAAAAATCCTTCTGGCCCCTAAAGCATACAGTGGATTGTTGCATACATACTACTTGTATAAGCCAGGATCTGGGTTTTTCTAGGTTACACCATAATGAATGCTGGTAACCTGTTTCCTGGGACACATTATGGAGCTGGGGATGTAGTAGAGAACTGGTTAATCTCAGCCACCCTCCGCAGCGCCTGTGTCCTGATGATACCTCCGGCACACATCCCATTGCACTTGCTGTCTGTACACGGGGTTACATTCTTTGTATGGATTGGAGCTGATGCTTTGTCTCAGTGGCCGATACTTGGCTGTGATTCTCATCTGATTCTCATTTGCTGTCTTGCAGGAATCATAGCTAATCTCAGGGTGAGCATCAGGGATAGACAGTGATCCAGAGCAGACCCGTGTCAGGATAGATCCCCCCAAATCTGATGTCATTGCGTCCTGTAACACACGGCAGAGGAGCTCATATACCTCCTGACCACACACAGCCCTGGATCAATCTGATCACCATCACTCTAGGGACATGGAGAACTTGTTGCACATCCCTAAGTGATGTTGCCAGGCTGGGTGGCTAATCTTCCCAAGAAATGCACCAAACACTGCTTACATGCCAATGATTTAGACTTATCCATTCTGCATATGAATCGTGTTGCTGAGGCAGCAAGTGCATAGATTTCTGCATGGCCCATTTGGATGAATAGGACAGGCACATATTTCTGCACATATCTGGTGTTAATAATCTTCTCCTCTTCTTCTTAGTGCTCTCTGTAGGACACATCGATGGAGGAAGAATTAAAATCCTTGCCTCTGGAGAACGCATCAATCCTTTCTGAGGGGTCACTGCAGGATGGACATCGATTATGGATCGGGAATCTGGACCCAAAGATCACAGAGTGAGTGTTATAACCACGTTTTGCTTTTTTTCCCCACTTATAGCTCAGTCTGTGTTGATGCAGCGTTGACACCTTCCTTTCTTTCAGGTATCATCTGTTAAAATTACTACAGAAATTTGGCAAAGTGAAACAATTTGATTTCCTGTTTCACAAGTCTGGGCCCCTGGAAGGACAACCTCGGGGCTACTGCTTTGTCAATTTTGAGACAAAACTGGTGAGTTTATTATGACAGCTCCTTGTGACATAAAAAAATGGAGATTAGCACAACCCGGAAGTCTCTGCATTTGGTTACTGGTGGTTGAAGAAGTTAGATGCAGTCCTGGAAAACCTGGATACAGCCTATGGCCTATGATTGTATGCATGTTTTTCAGGCAGCCTTAGGGCTCCATCCAACTTCTTAAGCCATCAGTAACCAAATGCAGGGAGTTCCAGGTTCAGACGGACTTGAGCATGCTCAAATTGAGTTCATCTCTAAACAATAAATATTGACACCTGAAAAAACTAAATAGCACTGGAGGACAAAGGTTTGTAAGGATTATACTTACCAGGAGCAACATGACACATTGCACCAGAAATCGCTTACCGCTTGCCCGCTCTGTTCACTTCTGACCTCCAGTTCCCAGCTTCTCCGCATGTGCCCACTCATTCCTACATCTTCCATGATTCTTTGGGTGGATTCAGTGTGACGTCTCCCAATACTGAATCTTCCCCTTGCTGTGAAGATCTGTCCCCCTCTTCTCTTCACTCGCCTGATTGGACAGCGGGGCCGTGACATCACAGCACCCACCTCTGAATCTGCCCACTAGCAAAGACACAGGAAGTGGGGCGGGAAGAGAAGGCCTGCTAGACTATTACACACCCTGCTATTTAAGCCAGGCCCACAGAACAGGTCAAACTATAAACGGCGCCAAGATGGCGCCAGCTGAAAGGCACAGAGTTGTCTAATGGACTGCTAGACTTCTGGTCATGGTAAGTGCAGATATTAGAGCACTATTTGGCCGGTAGCCATACAGAGCTGTTTCAGTCTTATATAACTTTTGTGGGGCAAGGCAATACCGAAAGATCACTGATGTCCACAGTACCCCTTGAAGGTTCCCCATCCTTGAGTAATGGCAGTAAATTGTATTTCCCACAATCATCTTTTTTAGGCTGTTTTCTCTTCAGAAACGGCGCCTCTCTAGTCCGTGGGCTCTGTCAGGTAGAGCGCCTCACTTGCGAAGTCGGACACAGCCTGTAAACAAGACTTTCTAGAAAAAAAATAGCAGTGTCGTGTTTCCAATCACCCTGTAAGAGTTTGATCCTAGTTCATAAAAAGCCATTGTCCTTCTGTGACCAGGTAATGTAGGTTACATGGGTCCCCAATTGTTACTAATGCAATGGAGGACTAAGGTCCTTGTTTTATTCTCCCTGCTTTGGTTGTTTTGTTGGGTCTACTCAGGGTTGCAGATCTCCTGAGTGGATACATCGAGCCATATTATATAGAGCACCTATCTCACTGATTGGCAAGATATTACATTGCTCAGTATTCACTTGTGCAGCCCTTTGTGTTACACCCCCCACTACACGGGGACATATGCAGCCAGCGGCTTATGATTTTCAAAGGGAAACTATCAGCAGGTTAGAAGAGTATAATATATAAGACTATCTGTGCCAGCTTGGTGACCTCTTCAAGGAGTCACAACTCCTCCCTTACAGGAAGATTGCAGCCTTACAGTGGGATGAAGGCGCTGTTTGGGTTGAATATTCCCAGTCATAAAATCATTATTGTTAGAAAATCCCACAGACCCTTAGAATGGAGGTCAAATGTCTTAAAGGGGTACTCGGGGGGGGGGGGGGGGGGGGACACTTTTATGCTGGGAGGAGGTGGCTGAGGGAAAAGACGTCCACTCACCTCCCCGGTTCCAGCGGCGGGTCCCGCATCGCGGCGCTCCGGTGCCTGGCTCCCGGCCGCTTCCTGGTGTCTGACGTGGGTCCAACACGTGACGTCTCAGGTCTTTTCAGCCAGTCAGTGAAGGAGGCGGGATCCGTTTCAAGTCCGCTCAGATCCCGCCTCCTTCACTGACTGGCTGATCAGACCTGAGACATATCGTCTCGGGCCTGCGTCATACACCAGGAAGCGGCCGGGGACCGAAACGCCGCGACGCGTGACCCGCCGCGGCACGAAACACATTGCATTGAGACACTGAGGCAGGCGGGATTCCGAGAGGAGTCCGCTACGGGGGTTCCGTTTGGAATTTCCGCCTGTTTTACTCAGTGTGAATGTACCCTGAGACACAGAGAATTGTAATATTTTATAGAATATATACATATATAGTGTGTGAGCCATTCCTTTCTAATTTTCATCAGTTTAATTATATTTTATTTCTGTGAATGCAATGGGTTCAGTCCATTAGCAGTGATCTGTGTGGAGAGGAATGAAGGGAGGCCCCCGATTACACCCTCTGTACCTCCCCATCCCATTTGACAGGCGTGAACCTGTCACACTAGTGTGGTGGTAAAGGTTTTCATAGTAACAGCCTAAATGTGTGCAGTACTAATGGTATACACAGCGCTATGGCTCTGAAGCTTTGTTCTGTGACTTAATGTGGTTATTGCAGCTTATTGGTAAGACGTAGTGACATACAGGACCGTAAATCCCACTTAAGGGACAGACGTGATATATTCTCCATGTATGTGAATCTGTATAGAGACATGATATGTTGTCTGCAGTAAATTGGTACAGTCACCTAACCATAGAAATATTATCCTTTTTTTTTTTTTTTTTTTTTTTTTTTTTTTTTTTTTTAGGAAGCTGAAAATGCTATACATTGCCTCAATGGGAAAATGGCCCTGTCAAAGAAATTGGTTGTGAGATGGGCACATGCACAAATTAAGGTACAACACTTATTATAAACACTTAAGATGCAGGTCACATAGAGGTGGTGGCTAGTGGGACACTGTGCTTTTTGAGTCTGTATTTTACATTTCCTATTTGGATTTGGCTCTTTCCACCAAAGATATTCATAGTTAGAAGGTCATGGCGGTCTGGGTTAGATAGAGAAGAAAAAGAAAAGTGATAAACGCCAATTAAAAATTAGAAAACATATCCTACAATTACGGTAACTACATTGTGATGTCTTATCTTGTCTCCAGAGCGTCTGTAGAACCGACTAGGAAGAGCCTTGGGATTTACACGTATTTCACATTGTTGGGCTACCCTAAGGATATATATACCTGTAAACCCTTTAAAGCATTACTGTTATTTGCAGTAACTTTTGACATGTCCTCAGACATGTCAGAAGTTACTGATCGCACCGGGTCTCAGCCCTGAGGCCAACTGAGATACACCTTGGGGGAGTGGGCAGCAATGCCCACAGGAACACCCAGCTTGTTCGCTCCATAAGCTCGAATGAAGTGAACAAGTCGCACACTCCCCCCACTGTATCTCAGGATTGCAGCAGGTCTTAGGAGTGATGAGAAACTTTTATAACATGTCTGAGGATGTGTCAGAAATTGCTCCTAATGACAGTAAAGTGAGGCTATAACACCTATTGTGTTAATAGTAATGCATATGTCTTCCTCTTTTCCAGAAATATGACAATTATAAAAGTGAGAAGGTCCTTCCAATAAGTCTGGAGCCATCTTCAAGCACAGAACCAACTCAGTCCACTCTCAGGTGACTTTTTTTTGTGTTGTTCATGTAACGTACTCATGCACATATCCAGTCTGTGTGTGGCTAGCTGCGCTCCCCGGTGGGCACTGTTTTACATGCAGAAATGTTGAGTATACAAAGTCTTCTCATATCCAGTTCTGTTTGTCTGCTTTTGTGCAGATAGATTTCTGGATTCCTAGGATGAGACTACTCAGGGTTTGTTTGTAGTCTGGTACCATGGAGACAGCTCCACATAGAAGCTGTACACCAACATTTTCACCTATTTGTAATCAAGACTTTTTATGAAGTGGCTTTGAAAGGCAACAAGGGGGAAAAAAAATTGCTATGAACACAAACACAAGCCTTTGCTTACCATCTGCATATGCTATACTTACAGAAAGACCATGCCATCCTTTGGTCGGTATATTAATCACTAATACCAGGGCAGACAATGTGGAGTACAGAGGGGCTTTTCAATGAGCGGGGGGTCCTTAAATAAACAAGTGCTTCAGTCTCTGCTGATCCTGTCAGGCACATGGGTAATGCACTGATCAAACAACCTGTGTGTTTCTAAGTGGTCAGGAAATGGAAGGGCAAATGTAGTCTACTAGCCCGAGGCAGCAGGCTGGGCCACGAAAGGTTAAACTGATTGATTGAGCTCTGATTTGAGCGTCGTTGCTTTAACAGGAAGCTGCATTACTCTGGGGAGCAGCAATGAACTGTAGGGCCGGGGTATAAAGGTCAGATGCGGAACAATCAGGGATAAAACGTGAATCATGTTGTCTGCTCGCCCGGGGTTTTATTTCATGCCGGACAAATCTTCTCTTATTGTACTTTATAGAAAGTATAAACTTCTGTGCAAAAATATTTTTTTACTTTTATGTTTTTTTTTTATATTTTTGGTTATAAGTACAAACGCCACAATTTATTTCTTTTTCAATTTTCAAGTGATTTTTTTTTGTTTAGACCCTAAATGGCTGTGGTCGGATGAACCTAATTTTCTAATGCTAGAACTACATTGAAATTTCGTGCAATCGAAAGTTCCTGGGACACACTGCATTGCAGCCATGAATGGGGTTGTGACCCTCAAGTGGCCGTGACTAGGGATGAGCGAACAGGCTGAGGTTCGGGTTTGTATGAACCTGAACTATCTGCTTCTGATTCCCGCTGTCTGCCTGCTCCGTGTAGAGGGTGGATACAGCCGAAGGACAGCCTGGAAAACTGGGATACAGCCTATGGCTATGGCTGTATCCCAGTTTTCCAGGCGGTCCTCCGGCTGTATCCACCCTCTCCACAGAGCAGGCAGGCAGCGGGAATCAGAAGCCGATAGTTCAGGTTCATACGAACCCGAACCTCAGCCGGTTGGCTCATCCCTAGCCGTGACCTGGCAGTGGCAAAAATTTCATTGCTTCATTCACTGACCTTAGCTATGACGCAGCTTAGTGTGCCACAGCAATTTCTGGTTACACAACCCCTATCGTGGCCCCAGTCCTCATATAGCCCTAGTTTTCTGCAGTGAATTAAATATCTGCTACATTTAAAGGGTTTGTCCAGGATTAGAAAAAGAAATTGATGTATTACTCAAAAATTAGTCCCATTGAAGTTAAAGGAAACCAGTCAGCCCAATTGGGCTGATATGGTTTCCTGGAGCAATGTATAAAGCTACTGCAGCAGCCGCGGAACATACCGGTATGTGCCACGGCTGCTGCAGGAGCTTTATACATTGCTCAAGGGAACCATATCAGCTCTGAAAGAAAATGGCCATGTTTTTGTAGGGCTGGATAACGCCTTTAATAGAGCCGAGTGGTGATACCACACATGACAGGTGTGGTACAAATGATTTATTTAGATTTTTTTTTACCATTTTGTGTATACAGTGCCTATTTATGCCTATGTGTCTTCATGGATACAAACCGCAAACAATCCCTTTAAGTGCAATCCAGTAGTCACTTTTTTTTTGTTCCATTTGAGCTTTGTTCTTCTAACCTATAAGTTTAATTCATGTATTTCTTTTCTTACAGTGTCAGCGCTAAGATTAAAGCGATCGAAGCAAAACTGAAGATGATGGCGGAAAATCCGGACCAAGACTTACCCGGCCAGCCAGCCTACTCTTATTTTAAGGCATCGGAGAAGAAAAGGAGCACACCGTATTCTAGAAGTTCATGGAAGACAAAGAGATGACAGTGTCCCTGTTTCTCCGGGAGCTCCACGGACTCTGAGCACATCCCCCCCCCCACAATGTATAGACCCTGTAATGTTAATTCTGATAACACAGACCTCATGAAAACCCTATTCCTTGCAGACTTGAATTTTCCAGAACGGAGAGCAGAGTTTGGATGGTTGGTGGTTTAGCATTCTTACGTCTTTTTCTTTTATCGATATAAACATTTGTTGTGTGTGCTTTTTATTTTACTCCCAAAGAAACACACATTGGGGGAGATTTATCAAACATGGTGTAAAGTGAAACTGGCTCAGTTGCCCCTAGCAACCAATCAGATTCCACCTTTCATTCCTCACAAACAAAAACATCCATTATGCGTCAATGGGGTTTTGCTCCAAAGCTTGTCCATCTCAACCATCATGGTGTCAATCTAGACGGAAGCTAAGATGCTAGTGTGAACAGAGTCTTGTATGAATGGACATCGTGGAGGAATGGCTGAAGAGAGGGGAGTTCGCTGGTTTTATGCAGTGTTTATACACATATCTAGGTCCGCAATAAGTTTACAAGCCATAATTTCTGACCATAGGAGCAATTGGGTGTAAGGAATCGGTTGACACTTCCAGACTAGTAGCGTTCGTAATAATCATTGCAAGCAGGTACTGAGACGTTGAGTATTTTAGCAATTGTCTTTTGTAATTTTTAACTTGGGTGATTACACCTTAAGGCTGGGTTCACACTACGTATATTTCAGTCAGTATTGTGGTCCTCATATTGCAACCAAAACCAGGAGTGGATTAAAAACACAGAAAGGCTCTGTTCACACCATGATGAAATTGGGTGGATGGCCGCCATATAACAGTAAATAACTGCCATTATTTCAATATAACAGCCGTTGTTTTAAAATAACAGCAAATATTTGCCATTAAATGACGGCCATCCACTCAATTTCAACATTGTGTGAACAGAGCCTTTCTGTGTTTTCAATCCACTCCTGGTTTTGGTTGCAATATGAGGACCACAATACTGACTGAAATATACGTAGTGTGAACCCAGCCTTAGGGTAAATTCACACTTACGTATTGCAGCAGATTTCATTTAAATAACTGAACACAGCATCAAATCTGCACCATCAAATCTGTTGCGGATCTGCTGCGGATCCTGTAGGTGTGAACGCACCCTAAAGAATATTGTCCAGTTGTTAGTTTAAAGGGGTTAGCCAGGATTAGAAAAAGAACAGCTAATTTTTTTTTTTTTTGCAAAACAGCACCACCCCTGTCCTCAGGCTGTGTGTGGTATTACAATTCTGCTCCATTCATTTTAATAGAACTGAGCTACAAAAACCATAACTGAGGGCAGGAGTGATGCTTTTTCTGAAATAAGGCAGCCAGGTTTTTCTAAGTCTGGATAACTCCTTTAAGGGCTTTTTGTGATTTGTCCCACCAGTTCTTTAATCTGGTGGGTGGAGGGTAAAATTATATGCCTCTTCTCTTAGAGCCAATCAGAATAGGTGAAAAGGCTGACGTGATTGTCCTAATGCTTTGTTGTATAAGTGTCTGCACAGTTAAAAGGCATCATGTGAGTCTTGTCTAAACTTAGGATTGGTTGGAGGGGCTCGGGCCTCTTATGTACAGAAAAGACCCATCATCCTTTTAGAAGCCGCTAAATATGTAACAGGTTGTTTTTAAGGATTCATTCACATGTACTGGATCTGCAGGAGGTTTGCTGGTGCAGATATCATTGTAACTGAATGATGGAACACAGCATCAAATCTGCCTCAGGACCTGTAATGTGAATGGACGCCAAAGATTATGGACACGTAGAATATACTTGTTTTTGTATTGTGCTTTTATTGGCGTAAAAACATTATTTTCTTTAATAAAAGGTTTGCTCCGTTCTTCTGCAGCCATTATGTCCTAACATATAATGTAGGCTGCTTACTCCTCTTCAGAGTGAAATCCGCTCCGTCCCCAGCACCTCTACTGAAAGAGATCAACTTTGATTTGGCTGTAAATCAGTTTAGCAGATCGTTCAGGAGAGATGAGACAAGGACTGGAGACTGGGCTGCTGGATTATACTCTGAACAGGGCGAGCAGCTTGTTTTATATCTAAAAACATACAGACTGCAAAAGAAAGCAACATTTTAATAAAGACTTTGTTAAAAAAAAAAAAAATTGCCAAGGTGTCCATTGTCTTTAAAAAAAAAAAAAACACTCTGGTAAAATCCTGATCAGTTTGTTATAAAGGGATGAAGGGGGAGGTGTCTGATGTAGGGATTCTTAGACCTCCAGAGAGAATCCCTGGCCATACACCATGCCCCAAGTCCAGCATAGTAGGTCCGATTTGCCAGGTGTATTTTCCTAGACCTCCCACTGTAATACAAAGTGCTGAATCTTCCATGCCGCCTGTTCTTGGTCTTGAACAGCAGGATTCAGGCTCTCGGGGACCGTGCTGTATGGCACTGCGTTTACTCATGTACATCTCTATAACAAATCCTATTGGCACATCTTTATGCATAGACTGAAGTCTGAGAAGGGCCTGCTCAGTGGCTGTCCGGGCCCGGGTGGCTGATCATCCTGGATTTTCGGATGCAGTTTCTTGTATTTTTATGTTGAGTGTAGATTACTATACTTTGACTTGTATTATAAATGATTTGCCTTGCACTGCAAAATACACAGGTCATTCTGTAAAACATGATACTGTAAAACACTATAATTTATTCTTTTTTACCAGATCCGCCAGTTTCTTTGTCTGATCTTTAGATATTACCATTTAGTGCCGTAGTTTGTACTGTTTTCCAGTGTTAAATATTAAAAAAAAAATCTTTCAAAGGTGAAAGTATGATGTATTATTGGATCTACACACAGTCCAGTAGGCAACCTTGTTTTGTGTGATAAAATGGCCAACAGCATTGCTTAAAGCGACTCTGTACCCACAATCTGACCCCCCCCCCCCAAACCACTTGTACCATCAGATAGCTGCTTTTAATCCAAGATCCGGGGTCCGTTCGGCAGGGGATGCAGTTATTGTCCTAAAAAACAACTTTTAAACCTGTAGCCCTGTGTCAAATGGCCAGGGCTTGGAGTATCTGTGCCCTAACTTTGCACCACCCCCTCCGTCCCTCCTCCCCGCCCTCTTTCCTATTCCTCTGCAGTGAAAACTGCACAGCCCAAGTGCAGTATTCACACAGGTGATGAATAGAAGAAAATCTGCCTGGAGCATTCCTAATGATGAGGAGGGAGGGGAGGAGGGATGGAGAGGTTGTGTCAGCCTAATACATACACACTCTATGCCAGGCCAATTTGACACAGGGCTGCAAGTTTAAAAGTTGTTTTTTTAGGATAATAACTGCATCACCTACCAAATGGACCCCAGGACAGATATTGAATTAAAGGCAGCTATCCGAAGATACAAGTGGTTTGGGGGGGGGGGGGGTCAGATTGTGGGTACAGAGTCGCTTTAAAGGGAATCTGTCGGCACCTGGACACCCAGGGATGATTCTGGGGTCTCTGCCGCCTGAGGCAAACCTCAGGCGGCCGCCCACTGAGTGATGGCCGGCATCACGCACCCGCACCCCCCCCCCAACCAGCCGCTCACCTGTCCCATGCCGCAGCCAGCCCGTGCTCTCCGCTGTCTCCACATCCCGTCAGGTCCCGCGACGTCACCCTGCAGCTGTCACTGACCTCCAGGCTGTGGTGAGTGAGTGGGGTGATCGGGTCGCGCGTGGTGTTACGTGATACTTAACAAAAATGACAGCAGGGGGGACATAATGCCGCCCCCTGCCGGACCGCAAAATCTGCCGCCTGAGGCGGAAGGCTCATTACGCCTCATGGCAGAAGCGGGCCTGTGGACACCACTCGAGGTACTGACAGTGTATTGCAGGTGTCGGGCTCCTTGTGAGCATTGTACCTTTTGTGAATGCGTCCAAGGAGGAAGTTCCGTGCAGTCTCGAGTCTTGCAATGTAATGAAGTGCCAAAGAGGAGTAGTGGTTTGGCGCACCCTGGCGTGCCTTACCACTACTTCCTCTTCCTTTTTCTCCATGAATATTGTCTGCTGGCCGACCTGCTTGCTCTCACCATCACTGCGCACATGAACCGCGTGCCCTGTGCACCAACCTCCCGCTCACTTCCCATTAACACCATTCATGCAAGCGACTTACCCTGGAAGAGTGGCGCACACGTGAACTATCAACATGGTGCGCGCAGCCTTTGCCAGCAACAGCACATGCGTGCACAGTGATCATGACGAGCAGGACATCGGCCAGCAGAGATTATTCATGGAGAAGAGGGAGGAGGAAGTAGTGGTGTGGCATGCCAGAGTGCGGCACAATAAATGAGCCACAACTCCTCTTTGATACTTCATTCCATTATGAGAGCTGAGGTACAAAAGGTACCATGTTTACTAGGAGCCTGACACCTGCACTATACACAAGCAGTGCTGTTTCTGTAAGCACCTGGGCACGACTCGTGCTGACAGATTCCATTTAAAGGGGTTGTCCGGGCTTAGAAAAACGTAGCTGCTTTCTTACAGAAACAGCACTGCTTGTGTTCTTAGTTTGGATGTGCGTGTTACAGGTCAGTTCCATTCAAGTGAATAGACCTTAATTGTAATACCACACACAACCTAAGGACAGGGTGGTACTGTTTTTTCTTATCCTGGATAACCCCATTAAAGGGGTTATCCAGCACCACAAAAACATGACCACTTTCTTCCACAGACAGCATCATTTATGTCTCCAGTTTGGGTGCAGGTTTTTCAACTCCGTTCCATTGAAGTGAATGGAGCTTAATTGCAAACCACACCTGACTTGGAGACAAGAGTGGTGCTGTCTCTGGAAGTCCTGTGAATGCTTCTGCATTGTTTCATGGATTTGTCTGTTGTGTTGCTCCTGTTATTCTTCCTGGAAACATATAAATAAATTGACAACTGGGTGCTACTATTCCTGACTATATACACTGCTCAACTTAATATGGTTATGCTTAGTTGTCAAGTATTCATGTATTTCCAGGCTGAATAAAAGAGGAATGGCACATTGCAGGTTTGTTATTTCATGGGAATTAACATTTTGGAGAGTGCATTAAAGAAGTTATTCATGGTTAGTAAAACATGGTGCATGGCTGGTGGTGTTTTTATTTTATTTATTTATTTAAAATATTTGGATAACCCCCTTTAGGATAGATTGCAGGGTTTTTCACTTTCCCACAAAAAGAATAATATAGGATCTTGCATGGTTCTGTTGGGAAGAATACTTACCATCTCAATGGTGCACATTACTGTCACACAACATGTATTTTATGCTGAATTTTACATGTTTTTATGCTTTTTTAAAGCTTATTTTATTTAATTTTTTTTTTCCATTCTTTTGTGTAGTTGAAACTGACAAGCCCAAGTGCAGCTCCACTGTACACTATATTCCATTAAAGCATTGCTATTATGAAAGACTATAGTGCTTCATATAGTTCATAGTATAATCAAATCTGTACTATGTGAACACAACCTAAGAGTTCTTTCACAAGCACTTCTTCTTGTGCTTTTAAAAGTGTTTTTTGTTGTTCCAAAATGTTCGGGCAAGGTTCCCCAAATCAAATGCTCGGCATTTGATTCTCCGCAACTGCAAGAGTTGGATATTGCTGTGGGCCTATCAGAAAAACATGGATACAGCCTATGGCCACTAAATGGCCAACGTTTGACTCCTGCTGCATGCAGAAGTTGGATGCAGCCCTAGAGAGTCCTTCAGCTACCGGTAATTCAATGCCGCACACTCAATTTCGGACTTGCTTGAAATTGTTGATCTGTATTAATGAGTTTAAAAGGTGGGGATAGATAAGAGCTGGAAATAGACTGCTTCTGTGATGGGCTTATTTATGACATTTTTTTATTTATTTTTTATTTTTTTCTGGAGTTATCTGTGTGCATTAGGACATTTTGAGACATGCAGCCTTTTATTCTTGAAGGTTCGCCGGTAGGGTGTGCCACACAAGAAGGCCGCCTCTGGAGACTAGAACTTTTTTTTTTCAATTTAATATTCTATTTGACAATTAATCTTCCTAAAGGGGTACTCCCATCTCAGCTTGTTATTCCCTATTCATAGGATAGGACATAACAAGCCGATCCCTCGGGGTCCAGCTGCGACCCCATAGATTATCATGCCTGTGTGGCCACTGTTCTGTTTTCTATATGGGGCCACCAAATGCATAGAGAATGAATGGATCACAGGCAATCTAGTCATTCATTGCAGGGACTATTGAGCTTCTTTTCTTGAGATTGTGGGGATCCTGGCAATCAAACCCCACTCGTTCAGCTTGTAAGCCCCTATCTTCAAGTGGTCATGAATGTTCTATTATAGCTAGGAGCCAGCATATCAAAACTGAAATGGTTTAAATAACTTTATTCCAGACGTAAATCAGGACATTACTTATAATATTTTAGGCCGTATTATTATTACATGCTTCCAGCATATTCAACTCTCAAGTTGTGAGACACGATCAACATGGGGCATTGTCAGCCTGTATCCAAATGACAAAGAGGTGTGGTCACACCCAGTTGTCAATTTATTCATGCATAAGAAAGGCAGGGACACTTGCTTTACAATTCTTATTGTATAGGGATACAAGTGTATGTAAAGAAAGACCTGATGGGTTCTATTTAAAGTGTCAATGTCACCATAAAAAAAATTTGCGACATGTCATAGAGACTGTTCAGGTTCGGCAACGTTCCCCCAGCGCTCGTCATTTCACTCCCCACAGCTGCAGAGCTTGGCTACAGCCCTAGGGAGTCCTAGAAAACATGGATGCAGCCTGAGGAAGCATAGATCCTTATGAAGGCATGGGTACGGCAGAACGTGTGGGGTGTCCTCCCTTCCCCCCCCTCGCCCAACCTGATACCATTGCCACACATAGTGTGTATTGTGATTAACCTGTGCCCCTTTGGGTCAGGTTTAGTGGTGGGGTATCCCTGCTTGGACATATGCAGGATATGTGTTTGACATTTTGATTGTTTCTAATCTTATGGTAGTCTAAGGAAAGTTATCTCCCTTCTAACTGCTCCTTCTAATATTATTATTTGCATAGATTTGTGTACAATAAAGAATTTTTTATATGCATGTTTTTTTCTTCTTTGAGCTCTAATGAGACAAGACAACACTTATAGTCACTGGATGTAGTTGCACTGTAATCACCTAGACGGACTGCAGAGACTTTTATTTAGTAACAGAATGGTTATCATTACAGATAAACAAACCTTGAGCAAATTCGAGTACGTCTGAACCTGAACGCTCTGCTTTTTATTACTGGAGGCTAAACAAATGGAATTTTGGCTTAGGAAGTCTGGGAAAACACGGATACCGCCTATGTCTCCATTTTTCCATTTCCATACTTCTCCAATAACTTCTTCCCTGCTAAGAAGAACTATGAAACTGCTATCTGATGCCACCTATTAAAGGTAGCTTCCCTGTAAGACAATGCCTGACCCCATTAGGAGCCTTGAAATATGGCTGGGTGTCTGTAAGACCTATGTAGTGACCACTGCAGGGGAATTGGAGTATTACGAGGTCCACCAGAATAAGAACCACCTCTTGTTACTGGCTCACTCATACATCCTCTCTATAATGTCAAGATTTTCTAATATGACTTATAGACAGGGCTTCTTGGGATAAGAAATCTCCATTTATGTTCATTTTGGGGCGTTGTGCTACCATTTTATGTTTTCTATGTAAAGGATTCCAGTACACCACAACGGATCAACAATCTCCAGTTCAGGTTTTTAGTCCACATCTTTTTGTTATTTCTTGGATTTTTTTTTATAAAATTTGTAGTACCGAACGCCAGCTTTAAATCTAGGGACCAAACTATGTTCTTAATTTAAACAGAGTTAGCAACTTTTCTTGATCATGATCTGAACTTGATCTTATTTATGGAAAGGGCTTTCATCTGATTTTGGTTCAGGGCACAATTAAGTTGTCACAATGAATAAAAAACTAACATCATTTGCGAGACTTCATCATATCAAGTTACTGAATGTATGTCCTTTATGTTGAAGCCCGCAGGATCTGCATGGAATTATCATATTACCGGAGGGGCCCAAATATACTATGCCAGATTACAGACTAGCATGCAATATTCTCATTTATAAAACACTGTCCTGTCAGGACTGGATATTACATAATGCATACTGGAAGAAGACGGGAATGTAATCAGAATAGTTTAGTATATACACAGCGGTGCGCACGTCATTTTCACCACTCATCTCTTGTAAAACGCTGTGACTATAATATACAGTGATGTTTGTTTTAGGTTTTTATTCTTATCTTATTTTAGCTTTTTATGAGTGAACCCAAAAATCCAAACGGCCTTTTGGCTTCTGTCAAGACCAATCATGTTGTACAGTATTGGGTGTATCAGAAATGTGACAATCTTTAAGCTGTTACCAGCAGCTGGGTCCTCACTGTTAATGACGAGCCACCCGTTATTAACCCTTTTTGTGTTGCTATCATTTGGCCGCCTTCCATTAGCCCCTTCAATGCAGCAACCGCAGGGGGTCCTTATCGTTTTCCCTCACTGCTGGAAAAATAACACTTACCTCTGTGCAGTCAGCTTGGCGATCTTCACATAGAGTCTGCCACAGGCAGACTCTATGTGAAGATCGCAGATAACACTGATTAGTTGTGTGCAAAGGCACAGCAGTGACAAGTGTATGCAATCTAATGACTTCTGATAATAGTTCCCTAGCGGAACATGAAGTGAAAAAAAATTCAAAAAAGTATAAAAAAAATATGACATAGCCCCTCCCCCAATAAATGTTAAAATGGCCCCCCCTTTACCATTTTATATGCAAAATACATAAAAATAGATAAACATATTATATATCGTAGCGTGCACAATTGTCCAATATATTAAGCTATAACAATACTATTCCCGTATAGTCAACAGCGTAAATAAAAAGAGGAAAAAAAGTGCTAGGATTGCAGATTTTTTTCTCACATTATTGATCATAAAAAAGTAATAAAAAGAAAAATATTTTAAAAATAGGATATAAGAAAAACTAGAGATTGTGGTGCAAACAATGACACCCCAGCCAGCCCTTTAGATGTAGGCAATCACTCTTAGAAGGTGAGGAGGAAAATGCGAAAATGAAAATAGGCTCTTTTCTTACTGTATCCACCAACCCACTCCCCCAAACTGCTGGTACCGTCCCTTGATGAGAGTAAGTCCCCTTTTAAACTGTGCCTGGTGCCTTAGTTAGGTTAAAAAAGGATCTTTTAATCTGCAGCAGCTGAGTCAATGTGGCGTGGCCTAGAGTATCTGTGCCCTAGGCCTGCAATGCCTCTCCTATTCAGTGGCCAGAGACAACACGACTTTTGTCTCCAGTTTAAGTGTGGTTTTCATTTAAGCTTTATTCACTTTAATAAAACAGAGTTGCAAAACCTGCACCAAAACTGGAGACAAGAGTGGTGCTGTCTCTGGAAGAAAGTGGCCATGTAACTCTGGATAACCCCTTTAACAACACCCTACCACCACCACCACCCCCTGTGACTAATTACACTTGTCACCATTTAGTCACCTGCTATTTTTCCTATGCTTTTTTTTAAGTGTTTAGGCTTGCATTTTTTATTTTAAGTGGTTTTATGTTTTTTTAAGGTTTTTGCAATTTTTTTCATATAGTTTATGTGCCAGTTCACTGAAGAGGAACAGACTGGGTTACATTCACATGAAGCAAATCCTTACATAGCCCTGTTCTCAGCTGAAAGGTGAATTATTTCCAGTCTAGGAAATCATGTTGGCCACTTCTTTTTTGTAGTTTACTACAGTGTATCAATCTGAAGTTCACTGTGATTCAAAGAAAAAACTTTTGACATGTCACAGGGACATGTCAAAAGTTTTGATTGTTCGGGGTCTCACTGCTGAAACCCCCAGCAATCAGAAGAATAAGCCAGGTAAGGTAGGAGACTTTCCTTCCCAGCTCTCACTGATCTCCGTCCAGTCGGCTCTATTATAAGTCTATGGGGCTGATGGTTGGAGATGAATGACAGTGGGGAAGTGAAATGCATTACTGCAAATCTCCTGATCAGTGGGGACTCAGTAGTGAGACCCTGACTGATCCACACTTTTGACCCCTCAAAAGGATTTTTTTTAATGGCAGATTTACTTTTACTCAAACAGTATTGCCTATACTAAATATAGTTGTATCCACTCCTAAGCTAGGATCATAGACGGTATGCATTTGCCTCCTCTGTGAGTGTTCTCATTCACTGACATTTTGCAAACTAATAACTTTTTAGAGGGCATTTCTGATTTTCCATCGACTAATGACATCAGTGGAGAGGAGAGATTTTTGTTGCCTAATCCTATTGTCCTTGGAGAGGTAAGCCGGTGCCAGAGCCCTCCCCTCCCCATAGTGAACACACAAACAATTGGCTGTGCCAAACATTAATGTGTAAAAGAAGGACAAGAGAGATAACCGGAGAGAACCATGAGCGCCAATCACTAACACCAAATAAAAGGCGAGGAACTTGGAACACAAAATATTTTAGAAAGTTGTAGAACTTTTTACTTGATCACAGCTAATGATCACGCTTCTAGCAAAAAACGCTGTTTTATATGTTGGACTTCATAAATAAATTGGATTTTAAAGATCCAAGTTCTGGAACATGCTTTCCTTTTGATTATTGGTCATATTTGAACCCAGCCATAGTCATCCTAATACACTATAGCCGGGATCATTGATGTACATAGAGAGGAGAGAGCCCCACAGTAAAGATCAGTAAGAGCCCCCTCACTCACATGGAGAATCTGTCAGCTGTATATCCTGCTTAAATCTGCAGACATTAGCAGATAGCTGATTGGGAGCAAATCATACCTGTCTCTTAGCTAATAGCTGTTTGCCAACTTATACAATTATGATTTTCTTCTAAGGGCTGTAGAAGTCATGTTGAGCTGCAGCATGCACACCTCCTCCCTCCCCCACCCTTCTCTGCCTTGCAGGACTGATGTCCAGAGTTTGGCTCCCAGCACTAGTATATCAATTACACAGGACAGGGAGAGGTAGAGAGGGAGGAGGCTTGCATGCTGCAGCTCAGCCCAGCTCTACAACTTTTAAAGGGGTTGGCCACTTTATAGTAAAATTGTTCAGTGTACAGTATTAGTAAGTGTACTCACTGCCCTTACTGACAGCAGCTCCCTGTGTACCTCATAGAGCTAACATCAGACTTCCCTCCTCCAGACTGGGCTGCCCTGCTCTGTGGTTTTCCTGTCCGTTAGATGGCCGAAATAGAGGAGCATGTGCCATGCCTCACCCCCAGTGTCCACCACTGAGCCTGTATATGTCTATGGAGGACACAGGGGACAGGGCCTGGTCACATGCTCTTCTATGTCGGCCATTTTATGGACAGAAACAAAACAGAGCAGGGCAGGCCAGCCTGGAGGAGAACAGTCTGATATTAGCTTTATGAGGTACACAGGGAGCTGCTGTCAGTATATACAGTGAGTACACTTACTAACCCCATTTAAGTTTAGAAAGAAAACCTGATTTTATAATTTGGCAAACAGCTTCTCGGGATGCACAGATCTCTTTGATGCTCCGCCCGCACAGTGAGCGGGCGGAACATTAAAATGAGCAGACAGGTCCTGCTCCTACATTCACTCCCATAGGCTGCCGCCACTTCATACCTGCAGGCTATGGGACGCTGGGACGTGACCTCTCTGGCAGGCGTGATGATGTGACATCATCACGCCTACTGGAGGTCCCGTCCCTGCGGCTCGCAAGATGGAGCCAGAAGAGAAGGAGAGCTGCTGCCTGCAGCCACACAGCCCGGATTAGGTGAGTAGGATGTTTGTTTTTTTTAGGGGCCCCTCTGGGGGCATTATTAGTTCATGGGGGGCACTTCTGGGGGCATTATTATTTCATGGGGGCACTTCTAGGGGCATTATTAGTTAATGGGGGCACCTCTGGGGGCATTATTAGTTCATGGGGGACACCTATGGGGGCATTTTTATTTAATGGTGACATCTCTGGGGCCATTATTAGTTCATAGGGGGCACCTCTGGGGTCATTATTAGTTCATGGGGGGGCACCTCTGGGGGCATTATTAGTTCATATGGGGGCACCTCTGGGGGCATTATTAGTTCATGGGGGGCACCTCTGGGGGCATTATTAGTTCATGGGGGGCACCTCTGGGGGCATTATTAGTTCATGGGGGCACCTCTCGGGGCATTATTAGTTCATGGGGCACCTCTGGGGGCATTATTAGTTCATAGGGGGCACCTCTGGGGGCATTATTAGTTCATGGGGCACCTCTGGGGACATTATTAGCTCATGGGGGCACCTCTGGGGGCATTATTAGTTCATGGGGGGCACCTCTGGGGGCATTATTAGTTCATGGGGGGGCACCTCTGGGGGCATTATTAGTTAATGGGGGGCACCTCTGGGGCATTTTTAGTTCATGGGGGCACCTTTGGGGGCATTATTAGTTCATGGGGCACCTCTGGGGGCATTATTAGTTCATGGGGGCACCTCTGGGGGCATTATTAGTTCATGGGGGCACCTCTGGGGACATTATTAGTTCATGGGGGCACCTCTGGGGACATTATTAGTTCATGGGGCACCTCTGGGGGCATTATTAGTTCATAGGGGGCACCTCTGGGGGCATTATTAGTTCATGGGGCACCTCTGGGGGCATTATTAGTATATGGGGGCACCTATGGGGGCATTATTAGTTCATGGGGGGCACCTCTGGGGGCATTATTAGCTCATGGGGGAACCTCTGGGGGCATTATTAGTTCATAGGGGGCACCTCTGGGGCATTATTAGCTCATGGGGGTACCTCTGGAGGCATTATTAGTTGATAGTGACACCTCTGGGGGCATTATTAGTTCATGGGGGCACCTCTGGGGTCATTATTAGTTAATGGTGGCACCTCTGGGGGCATTATTAGTTCATGGGATGGGGGTACCTCTGGGGGCATTATTAGTTCATGGGGCACCTCTGGGGGCATTATTAGTTTATGGGGGCACCTCTGGGGGCATTATTAGTTCATGGGGGGCACCTCTGGGGGCATTATTAGCTCATGGGGGAACCTCTGGGGGTATTATTAGTTCATAGGGGGGCACCTCTGGGGCATTATCATCTCATGGGGGCACCTCTGGGGACATTATTAGTTCATGCGGGCACCTCTAAGAAAGTCTTTTGTGTGGTCATGGTAGCTTTGTGGCTGGCTGGGCCCTTCTTTCCCCCCGTGGACTTTTGCAACTTTTGTTATTCTAAATATAAGGTGGTACAGAAGTCCCACCCGTTTCATACACTCATTGATATCATTCGGACATGGAAAGAAAGGAGCGGCTGCACCTCACACCTATGGCTGACACTTTTGCCTCTCGGCTGCATTATAAAAACAACGCCAGAATGTTGGTATATAATTTGATTAAACCATATTGCCTCATTGCCTCGTACCGCGTGCACGTCACATGAGTCCACACTGACCGCCAACCCCGCAAAGTGAGCGAAAAGCGTGGCCTCCCTTCCCTGCTTGCGCTCGCTTTGCAGGGTTGTCCGTCAATGACCGACACAGTGTTGATTTGGTGTAGGGACTCATGTGATCCAGGGGACCTGCACGTGGTACATGAGGCAATATGGTTTGATCAAATTATCTACCAACATCCTGGTGTTGGTTTTTGTAGCCAAGAGGCATTAGTGTCAGCTATAGGTGTGAGGTGCAGCAGCTCCTTTCTCTCCATGTCCATATTTTACTTTTCTCTCTTTTCTGAGTGGCTACCACTTCTCCTGGTAAGACCCATGTGACCCCAATTAGCAGGAAGCACCTGTGCACACATGGTAAGTACCACCTAATTCTCCTATTCTACCTCCGGTGCAGTGGTGAGTCGTAAGACCTTATTCACACTTGTGTTGCTTGGTGGCTGCTTTCTCCACCGGCGGCGCCTGCTGGGTTTGGGGGGGCCCTTGGGGTTTGGTCCTGTGACAGTGGGGTTGCAGGGCCATTCCGTGGCCTCCCTTCCCTGCTTGTGCTCGCTTTGCGGGGTTGGCGGTCACTGACCGACACGGTGTTGAGTTAGTGTAGGGACTCTTTGTGGGCCAGGGGACCTGCACGTGGTACATGAGGCAATATGGTTTAATCAAATTATATACCAACATCCTGGCATTGGTTTTTAAATGTAGCCGAGAGGCATTAGTGTCGGCCATAGGTGTGAGGTACAGCCGCTTCTTTCTCTCCATGTCCGTCATTGATATAATTGATTCGATGGAACAGGCTTGAGGTCTCCGCTTGAGGATTCCACAGTGTGAACGTACCCTTTTCAGAGGTGATAGACCCTGATTTCCCCATAATTGCCCCTTTGTTTATATCGGTCTCTATTACCTTTGTGCATTCAGTGCTTGGTCCTTAGACATAAAGAGATCTCATACAGTGTTATTTATTTATTTCAATGGACAAACCTTTGAAAATTGCAGATTTGTTTACAGTTCTGCTTGTACAACTTGTAACATTTTTCTTCTGGGCAATAAAACCATAATGCTAAAGACCCCAGATAACATTGTAAGCAGCCAGGACCCCTGCCAAAATGAAGCTCAGTTTGGAGGCTCAAAACAGAGCTGGGCATCCATTCAAGAATGGACACTAATGACGGACACCAAGAGATTTTATTGACTTCAACGGCATCCATCATGGAAACTGCTTGCAAGTGTGAACCTATCCTAAGAGACTAGGACCCCAGCCAAAATGGTAAACAGACCTTTAAGGCAAGCCAAAATATCTGTTAAAATACTATATAGACAAGACCCTGATTTAAAAGGCCAAGAAAGAACAACCCCCAACCATGGCTACATACAAATTTATATATATATATATATATATATATATATATATATATATATATATATATATATATATACACATAGGGTGGTCCAAAAGTAGGTGGACAATATTTATAATAGGGTAAGGGAGATTTATCAAACATGGTGTAAAGTGAAACTGGCTCAGTTGCCCCTAGCAACCAATCAGATTTCACCTTTCATTCCTCACAGACTCTTTGGAAAATGAAAGGTGGAATCTGATTGGTTGCTAGGGGCAACTGAGCCAGTTTCACTTTACACCATGTTTGATAAATCTCCCCCTTCATAACCCTATTACACATACTGTCCACCTACTTTTGGACCACCATGTGTGTGTGTGTATATATATCAGGAGTGGGAGTGGCAGGGCAAAATTATATTGAAAAGATTTGCCCAGTTTCATTTTTTTCCAGCCCACTCCTGGTTTTGGTTGAAAAAACACTGACCATAAGGCTATGTTCACACAATGTTTTTTCTCCTCCGTTGAAAACTACGCCTGTCATTTCAGTTTAAAATGACGGACGTCATTTCGCTGTTTGGCCGCCCAAAGTGCAATGACGGCTGCTGGTACATTATTCTAGCTCAGGTGGACTGACTGCCCTTTAGTTGTGTCTTTAATTGTTAAGTGCATTGAATTTAATAGTTAAAACAATGAAAGAACAGAGAAAAAAAAACTGTGTAAAACAACAAAAAAATAACATCCGCTGTTTGCAAAATATGTCTGAAAATAATTGACATGATCATTATTTTGACGTCCGCGCAGACGACGTCCCTTATTTAATACACTGTGTGCATTGAACGTCCGTCATTACATTGACTTCAATACATTGCAATGAAGTCAGTTAAATCGCAGCCGCCTTTTCTCTTCTTTTTTTTTGACATTGTGTGAACATAGCCAAAGACTGATAATACAGAATAATATAGAAATACCATGTGTGAACATATAGTGCCATATAGTGGAAAAGATACAATAATACCATGTTAGACCATGTAACCTGATCTCACAGCATATCCTGATACAATAATACATATAAAGAACTGACCTCCTGAAAAGTCTATCCTATAGCAGACTGCTGCAATAGATGGCCAGAATAATATGCAGTGATTATCTCCCAGGGGGGATAGATCCAGCACATGGAGCAGTTAAAGGGGATCATGTGGGAAATCAGGGGGGAGGAGGGGAGGTAAAGTCAACTCTACATCCTAATGCTGCCTGGATCAGGTGTCCCTATGTAGTGCCCTCTAGATCCAGGTCTGTAAGGGATTTCCTAGTAGCTTCTACTAGACAGGACATACTGCTCTGAGGTCCAGGAAGAAACCACTATAAGGTGAGAGAAGGCTGAGTAGTGGATGATGCTCCCATCGCCTGAGGATTAATTTCTGGCAGCTTCTCCTCCTTGGTCTTCTCCTCTGGAAGGGCTGCTGTTCTTGGCCACTTCTCAGACCTCCCTCCCAGCTTGTTCCTTCCCTTCCTGCCTCTCAGCTTTATCCAACAGGAAAGTGCAAGGAAGAATCGTCTAACTTCCCACTTCCACATCTTCTCTTCTTGTGGGCAGACACCTCAGTCTTGGACATGAGGTCTACAATCCCACATCCTTTCTGCTCCAGATCCTGAACACTGGGAGGATTTTGATTATTATTATTATTTTTATTATTATTATTATCTCTGGACACGATATCATTGCTGTTTTCTAGCTCTTACTCTCCATGTACTGGAAAAATGAGAATGTCACCCCTCAATCTGAGGGGAACAACCTGGACCCTGAAGGAGACTCTGCAGGAAAGGTGAGACCACCACCAGTCCCATCTTATTGTATTCTATTGTATTGCACTGTATATTTACTCCTGTACTAGTTTATTGTAAAAAAAATAAATAAAAAAAATCATTTAAGATAAATGTATCTATTTTCTGCATAAAAGTAAAAGAAAAAAAAAATCGATTTTTAATTACATCCATTAAAAGAAATGAAATTTGCAATTCTTTGGGTGGCCTGATGGATTGCCTGATTGACAGCTGAAATTGACACTTGCTGCCTCTTATCCTGGGCATTTTGTGCAATTTCTAATTGCAGGTAGTTTGTGGGGTTTTTTTTCTCTCTCCTCTGCCTTGGATTACATGGGAACGAAACGATTACCTCAAGAGGCATGGGTTAAGTGCAGCGAAAAAAAAATCAATCTAGATTCAAATTGCTTCATTAAAGAGACCCAGCTTTTGTTGGAAATGGTTTAAATGCCTCCTGGAAAGTTCTTATTTGTTGTTTGGAGCTGCTGTGTATGGGCTGCAGGGGATATAAAGGGGAACTTGGTGGCATCTAAAGCAACTTCATCCTGAAGAGGGGGTTCTCTGGCAATATCTTGTGGAAGGTGATGTCCCAGCATAAGCAGATCACCAGGGGAGCAGCTCCAGGGCTGAGGAGTCCTCACATCATGGTAAGGAGAGCTGACCTATGTGTGCAGGGGAGAGCTGGGATTAGTAATAGGTGAGGGGAGCTGGGGCTGCATGGCGTCTACAAAGGTGTGCAGAATCACTGCAATATATATATATATATATATATATATATATATATATATATACTGACTGACATACTATAGGTTAGACAGACGTAAAGTGCGCCATCGATTGGGTTCTCCCTTTCCTACAGCCTCAATAGACATTTAGAAAAGAACTGAAGAATTTGTAAAAAAAAATCTGAGAGATAAATAAACACTAATTTATATATTATTATATATATATTTATTTTTTTATTATCCATCCAATTAACTATAGTTTATTTCCAATCAACTTCTATTCTTTGTATCTGTCTTTATCTATTATGTAGCTATCTATCTATCTATCTATCTATCTATCTATCTATCTATCTATCTATCTCCCATCTCCTATCTATCTATCTATCTCCTATCTATCTATCTATCTATCTATCTATCTCCCATCTCCTATCTATCTATCTATCTATCTATCTATCTATCTATCTATCTATCTCCTATCTATCTATCTATCTATCTATCTATCTATCTATCTATCTATCTATCTATCATCTATCTATCTATCTATCTATCTCCCATCTCCTATCTATCTATCTATCTCCTATCTATCTATCTATCTATCTATCTATCTATCTATCTATCTATCTCCTATCTATCTATCTATCTATCTATCTATCTATCTCCTATCTATCTATCTATCTATCTATCTATCTATCATCTATCTATCTATCTATCTATCTATCTATCTATCTCCCATCTCCTATCTATCTATCTATCTATCTCCTATCTATCTATCTATCTATCTATCATCTATCTATCTATCTATCTATCTATCTCCTATCTATCTATCTATCTATCTCCCATCTCCTATCTATCTATCTATCTATCTATCTCCTATCTATCTATCTATCTATCTATCTATCTATCTATCTATCTATCTATCTCCCTATCTATCTATCTATCTATCTATCTATCTATCTATCTATCTCCTATCTATCTATCTATCTATCTATCTATCTATCTGTCTATCTATCTATCTATCTATCTATCTATCTATCTATCTCCTATCTATCTATCTATCTATCTCCTATCTATCTCCCATCTCCTATCTATCTATCTATCTATCTATCTATCTATCTATCTATCTATCTCCTATCTATCTCCTATCTATCTATCTATCTATCTATCTATCTATCTATCTATCTATCTATCTATCTCCTATCTATCTCCCATCTCCTATCTATCTATCTATCTATCTATCTATCTATCTTCTATCTATCCATCTCCTATCTATCTATCTATCTATCTATCTATCTATCTATCTAATATCTATCATCTATGCATCTTATGTCTATCTATCAGTCTCATATCTATCCATATATTTGTCTATCCACTCTATCTATTATCTATCTATCTATCTATCTATCTATCTATCTATCTATCTATCTATCATCTATCTATCTATCACCTATCTGTCTGTCTATCTATTATCTATCTATCTATCTATCTATCTATCTATCTATCTATCTATCTATCTCCTATCTCTCTCCTATCTATCTATTATCTATCTATCTATCTATCTATCTATTTATCTATCTATCTATCTATGATCTGTCCATTCATTCATAATCCCATATCAATATTTTTACATTATTCACTAAATATATTTCTTTCTTTCTTTCTTTCTTTCTTTCTTTCTTTCTTTCTTTCTTTCTTTCTTTCTTTCTTTCTTTCTTTCTTTCTTTCTTTCTCTTCATGCAAATCTTTCTCTGACTCCTCTCAGCTATAGTATGCCGAGTTGTAGTTTATATGAAAGTGTGATGGGCTCATTGCACATAGTGGCACATGGTGTAATCTACAGTTATCTAGTAATTACATTCCCCACTACTGCTGCTGGGGGTTAGATTTTTTCTAATGTAAAAAGTTTTACAGATTGACATCAGATGCTAGGAAGCTGAACAGATAGATGTATGCTAGATAGGAGATAGATAGATAGATAGATAGATAGATAGATAGATAGATAGATACATAATAGATAGAAGATAGATAGATAGATAGATAGATAGATAGATAGATAGATAGATAAATAGATAGATAGGAGATAGATAGATAGATAGATAGATAGATAGATAGATAGATAGATAGATAGATAGGAGATAGATAGATGGATAGATAGAAGATATATGATAGATAGATAGATAGATAGATAGATAGATAGATAGATAGATAGATAGAAGATAGATAGATAGATAGATAGATAGATAGATAGATAGATACATAATAGATAGAAGATAGATAGATAGATAGACAGATAGATAAATAGATAGATAGATAGATAGATAGATAGATAGGAGATAGATAGATAGATAGAAGATATATGATAGATAGATAGAAGATAGATAGATAGATAGATAGATAGATAGATAGATAGATAGATAGATAGATAGGTAGAAGATAGATAGATAGGAGATAGATAGATAGATAGATAATAGATAGAAGATAGATAGATAGGAGATAGATAGAGAGATAGATAGATAGATAGATAGATAGATAGATAGATAGATAGATAGATATAGATGATAGGAGATAGATAGAGAGATAGATAGGAGATAGATAGATAGATAGATAGATAGATAGATAGATAGATAGATATAGATGATAGGAGATAGATAGAGAGATAGATAGATAGATAGATAGATAGATAGATAGATAGATAGATAGATATAGATGATAGGAATATTTTACTTGTACCTACAGGACAGTCTCATGAATGACCCAAACCCCGTTTGACAATGAGAAGAATTATCACTAGAATGATAGATCTCCCTACAATCCTACAATACACAGATCAGGATGAAGACCAGGAATACAGCTACCTGTACATCTTATTTATTCGAGGACTGAGAAAATAAAACTTGTTCAGCTCCCTGTATAGGATTATATAGACGATATTATATATAATATATTATATAGGATTATATAGACGATATTATATATGATATATTATATAGGATTATATAGATGATATTATATATGATATATTATATAGGATTATATAGATGATATTATATATGATATATTATATAGGATTATATAGATGATATTATATATGATATATTATATAGGATTATATAGATATATAGGATTATACATTTGATGAGAACTATTGTAGAATATCACCCGAATATCCCATATATGCAGAGTATACAGCGTCTTCTACTAACTACATTGTTTCTAGTAATAGCACCAATAATATGTATAAGTAACTTAATTGAGAATACAGTGTATCCAATGCACCATAGAAAAGGAGCACAGTTTACACACCTAAAGATCAACAAGGGATCAATGCAAAAATACAATAGTCGTTTATTTATGTTGGGTTATTCTCCAGATGGTGGATTCCATCTCTGTATTAGTAACCTTATAGTCAGACAGATCTGGAGTCCTGGAGGGAGGAGATCAGACTTGGGTTATGATCAGATCGCAGATCGCTTTATAACCACTCGTTTATAATATGTAGGGATCATATCCATCATCTCAGATATCCCCAGTATGAAATCTGCGACATTCCCACTATGATGGATTGTCGCATGAGTAGGGCTACAGGGCACATCTACAATGTCGCATAATCTCAGATACTGAAAGAATATCGGATTCTGTTCTATACATTTTTGTAGTCTTGCAAGGAAAGTTAACTCCCAATATATACTCCCCAGTATAATCCCAATATTTGTTACATATATATATTATATTAGATATATTAGTTAGTAAACGTTTTTATTCTGTCCAGTTTTATTTGTAAAACTTAAAACGAACGTTATATATATATATATATATATATATATATATATATATATATATATATATATAAAATGGAGAATGCACTCACATCTGGCACATTTTACATGGAAAGCTAAATTATTTGTCAGCTGATCATACACAATGCACAATTTTATAGATTATAATATGTATTAATATGTACAGACAAGAAAGAATATACAATTTATACAGTAATATAAGTATAATATACAGTCCTAATATAATATCATGTAAGTATAATGTATAATATGTTATAATGTATAATATACATACTAGAATAATAGTCTAGTATGGAGACAACAATATTTCAGGACATAACATTTACTACTTGATATTGATCATATTTACTGGTTGATATCAATTATATTTACTACTTGATATTAATTCTATTTACTTGATTTCAAATAGATAAATAATATTTAGAGTTGATAATTGAGATGAAAAATCTGTAAATTATAGTACACATATGTAATATTAAATAGACGGTCTATACTTATTGTTTATACATAGGTGTAATTGTAAAAACAATAAATCATGGCAACATTAAAGACTTATAATAAAAAGTATCATCTATAGCTAGATCCATAGTGCAACATGTATGAATCACAAATTATGCCCATACTTTACAGGTTATAGATAAGTATCCAGTATTTAATTCATATAGTATGTATAACACAATTTAGCATCCATAAACTCTGTAGATCAAAAACTATATGTCACTTACACCATCTACAGTGTAGAATACAATCTATACTATAATATATATATATATATATATATATATATATATATAAAATATGTAGTACATAGACCACATAATACATACAATTGTATAACACAATGTGTAGCATATCATTTATACATCAGAATGCACTAAATAATCTGAACAATTTTAGAATACTATATAAAACCCATTCCCTATTGTAAAATATATGCCCTATGATACAACAGAGCAATATATATTCTATCAATTCTACAGATCAGAATAGCATAACTAATCCATATAATTTAGAAGAAATATTTCATCTGTACAATTGATCAAAGATAATATATAATGAATATAGTTTATAGTTTTGAAATGCAATACTTAACATATGAAACAATACATAAGAGAATGAAACAATACATATGAGAAAATGTTCTCTTTTTTCACTCTGTCCCCCATTGGCCTGCGGAATCTGTTGGCGCTATACAAATAATAATAATAATAATAATAATAATAATAATAATAATAATAATACATATTATTATTATTATTATTATTATTATTATTATTATTATTATTATTATCCTCAATGATTAAAAAACAAATAAAGAAAGAAATGTTATGACTGTTGAGGCTGGTGTATAGAGATGCACTTTAGGACCATAGGAATGGATGGGGTCTACTAATCAATCTTATATGATCTGGAAATAAAAGTGCAAACCAGGCTTCAATCTATAGCTCTAGACATAATATATAATCCATAGATTAGCTACAAATCTAAATTGCAAATCTGAACACCATCACCATTGTGGATCAGAATACAATATACAGTACATAGATTGAATAGGATAAAACATAGTATAAAACACATACAGAATACATTACATATTCTCTACAGTCTATAGATTAAAACACTATATATTACACATGCCCACCACAGATCAGACATAGTACAGAGAATAACCAGCCTTTATTTCAAAACACTATATACTGTATAATACACACGGTATAGTAGCCATTGGTAGTCCATTGATCAGGAAATTGTATATAATACCTAGCAAATACAATATATAATATATATTAGATAGATCAGAACCCCATAAATATTCTATACACTCAGAACACTGCCTATAATCCATATACTTCATGGATAACATTACAATTATTAATACATACAGTCTATAGATCAGATCTAATCTATAATCTATATAATATAATCATATAATCTACAATAATCTATGTAATATAATCATAATCCACAATAATCTAGGTAATATAATAATAATCTACAATAATCTATGTAATATAATCATAATCCACAATAATCTAGGTAATATAATAATAATAATCTACAATAATCTATAGTCTACAGATCAGATATAATTATAACCTACAAATATAATCCATACAATCTATAGATATGTATACTATATACTCCAACCTTTATAGAAGAGAATATAATCCATACACTGTGTAGATTAGAATACAAAGTCTATGGAATACATAAATCAATATATTCTGATCAGTATGTACCTAATAGGATTTATGATGATCCCATCCATAGTCTGTGCAGCTAGAATGTGGTGAGACTTTACATGATGTCCAGTGCTGTAATGTATGAATATACACCATGTACATGTAACTGTGAGCTATGGATGTATTGGTGTATATTATAAACACTAACAATTCAATGTATCTATAATAACTTGTACCAAATATCCAAACAGCAGAACTATAATATAATACCCTGAGTGCTGTATAATGGTGCGTTCACACCTACAGGATCTGCAGCAGATTTTCTGCAGAAGATTTCATTTAAATAACTGAACACAGCATCAAATCTGCTGCAGATCTGCTGCAGATCCTGTAGGTGTGAACGCACCCTAACTGTGATGGGTTATACTTTACGTGTGTCACTGTGATGGTTGTGGATGGTAAATCAATGGAGGTGATGACTATATCACTTTATAATGTTTCGTATATATGGGACAGGGTTATTGGACAGGACAGATATTGGTTTAGGGTGCGTTCACACCTACAGGATCCGCAGCAGATCTGCAGCAGATTTGAAGGTGCAGATTTGATGCTGTGTTCAGTTATTTAAATGAAATCTGCTGCGGATCCGCTGAGGATCTGCTGCGGATCCGCAGCAGAAAATCAGCTGCGGCTCTGGTAAGTGTGAACGTACCCTTAATGTTTATGATGATGAGCTGTTTTCACAGTCCTAGTGCTATGTGATGTCTTGCGGTCTGTCTATTATCCCAGTGTTGCTGAGGGCTCTTCATCTTCTAGAAATATCCCCTGTGCTTTACACCTTCTTAACTAAATCCTCAGGCCAGGTCCATGAGCAGCGGGTGCAGTGCTTCATTATAGAGCTTAAGGTCAGCATCTTTAGGCTCTGTTCACACACAGTATTTCGGTCAGTATTTCATTCAGTATTTTGGTCAGTATTTCTTTCAGTATTTTGGTCAGTATTTCTTTCAGTATTTTGGTCAGTAGTTCCTTCAGTATTTTGGTCAGTATTTCTTTCAGTATTTTGGTTAGTAGTTCCTTCCGTATTTTTTGGGTCAGTATTTGTAGCCCAAATCAGGAGCAGAACCAACAGACCGAAATTATAACGCAACGATTTGGCTACATGTATGTTACCGTAATGTCTTTTTAGGTGAGAAAAATGGATGCTTTTGGTAATGACAGACGTTAAAGTTATGCTCAGTCAGTCTTTTGGTCAGTATTTTTCAGCCAAAAACAGGACAAAATTATAATGGAAAGATTTGCACAGTTTCTGTGTTTTCAACCCACTCCTGGTTTTGGTTTAAAATAACAGACTGACCAAAAGACTGACGGGAATAATGGACGTTCTTTCACCTACAAAAAACATAGTGGGAACATAGCTTTTCTGGGTTTTTAACCTACTCATGATTTTCAATGAAAAAAAAAAATACTGTCCAAAATATTGAGCGAAATACTATGTGTGAACAAAGCCTTTGGCGGCATTCATATTTGTTGCAGAAATCTCTGAATGTTGTCTTATTTGGATTTGTAAAAATCCATGCACGTGCTGCAGAAACATCATCATTCACTTATACTGTATAGACTGGAAGTTATGGAGATAGCCGCAGCAAATCAACCCTGTGTGGGTGTAAAGTTGTCACTGCTTGTTACAGCTTATGTTCAACCAGGAATATATGGGAAAGATGTGATGGAAAATATGTCTTCTTATGTTGCATTGGGGTCTCTGAGCACCTTCAGGGGTGACTGCTCTCTGCACCCCTAGTGCTACACCCCTGTATTGGCTACATAAAAGTCTTTATATGCAACATAGGTTAAAAAAAAACAAAAAAAAAACACAATTTTTTTGCAAATTCAAGTTGTAAATAATAAACACGTTCACTATTTGGACGGTCGTAATCAATTACTGCAGTTATTTTATAGGTTGTGTGCGTACTACCGGCCAATTTTCCATGGATTTCAGTGAAGTGCATTATTATATTGAAAATATGGTCATATTTTGATTTTAGGGGCTTTTTAGGCGTTTTTAGGCAAAATAACGGCCGTCGTTTTATAACAATGGTCGTAAATAGTGTTCATGATCATTACTGTAAAATAACGGCTGCTATTTTGCATAAAAAGACATTGTGTGATCATCACATGTTGCATGGATATAATGGTTATCATTGATTTATTTTTATATGACGGCCTTAAAACTGTAATCTGACTTGATCATTTTTTTCCAATGAATGGATAATGCAGTATCTATAGCTATCCCATATTCAGGGAGTCTACAAATATAGCTGTAGGCTGCCAGGGCATGCTGGGGGGCCACAGGGTGGAGACCACTGACCTGTAGCAGAAGTCACCTCTCTACCATATACACCACCGTCTATTTCCTTTTTACTTCTCCTTACCCCAAGGAGCCTTCCAAATGAATGGCCTGCTCGTCTGACTTTGGATGTAGTTTTGAGTGGATTTGTCGAACTATTCAGGTTCAGCATGGCAAGGCTCCCTGAACCCGAATGCTCAGCATTGGACTCCCGGTGGCTGGAGAAGTTGGATGCCGCCCTAGGACTGCCAGGAAATCATGGATACAACCTGGGGCTATGATCCCACACAGTATTTTTGGTCAGTATTTTGCAAACAAAACCAGGAGTGGATAGACACAGAAAGGCTATGTTCACACACTGCTGAAATTGTGTGGATGGCCACCATTTAATGGCAAATAAGGGCCATTATTTCAAAACAACGTCCGTAATAAAAGCAATTATTTGCCATTAAATGGAGGCCAACCACTCAATTTCCACAGTGTGTGAACAAAGCCTTTCTGTGTTTCCAATCCACTCCTGGTTTTGGTTGCAAAATACTGAGCAAAAATACTGTGTGGGAAAATAGCCTTAGGTTGTATCCATGATTTCCTGGCAGTCCTAGGGCGGCATCCAACTTCTCCAGCCACCAGAAGTCAAATGCCGAGCAGTCAGGTTTGGAGAACGTTGCCGGAGCCGAACAGTTCAGCTAGTTTGCTTAACACTATCTGGATGTTTGGCTATGTGTTATTTTTACTCTTCAGTCTTTTCATGATGAATTTAGCCAGAAAAATCAGGAAAACACAGTAACTTCATATGGCCGACATAGAGTGATGCCTTTATAGATAGTTTTTGGGACCTGCTGCCAGCCTCAGGGAGGCTTCCACTACTCTTGTTCTCCTTCTCCTTCCTATCATCCCTTCTTCTTGCTCCCCCTTCTGCCCTCCCAACAATACAGGGATTCCCAACCTTATTAACATAGAGGGAACCCTTAAAGGGGGGGGGGGGGGGTAAAGTGTTCTATAATCCTCACCCAATACTATCATTTGGCTCCGATATGTTCACGGCTTAGCGAACCATCTTTGACCAGGGTGACATGAACATGTTTTTTCTTTAAAGTGACAGATCTTGGAGAACAATGATAATAATACCTGCAATAATATTCTATTTAGCAAAGGATAAAGTGGATGGAGGTTTTATATACATGATAAGCTTATTAGACTAGACAATGTAGATTGTAATCTCTTGGGAGCAGGCTCCTCACTCCACATGTCGGACTTGATGGTTACATTTGTGTCTCTGTAATGTTGAATTTTGTCTATGTATGTCCCCCCATATGTTGGCGCTATATAAATAAAAATTAAAGTTAAATACATTTTTTTAAATAAATAAAATTATTATTATTATTATTATTATTATTATTATTATTATTATACAATAGTCATGATACAAAGGGTTAATAAAGAAGGGAAATGTGGGATCTCCGTTTCTATCTCTTCTCACATAAAAGTCATAGTTTCCAACACAACATGCTACTCTTTACCATAAATATATTGGGAGTATATATGATATTGTGGTTATTTCCGCCTTCAGTGCACAGAATCATAGATATAGATACAAATACACACCCATACTACTACTAATATTTATATAGCACTAACATATACACAATTCTATGGGGACGTATATAGACAAAACCAGACATTACACATACACATATAACCATCAAGTCAAACAAGAGGAGTGAGGGGCCTGATCGCAGGAGCTTACACTCTATGAAGTATATACATCAAATAAGAAGAGTGAGGGGCCTGATCGCAAGAGCTTATAATCTATGAAGTATATATATCATACAGGAGGAGTCAGGGGCCTGATCGCAAGAGCTTACACTCTATGAAGTATATACATCAAATAGGAGGAGTGAGGGGCCTGATCACAGGAGCTTACACTCTATGCAGTATATACATCAAATATGAGGAGTGAGGGGCCTGATTGCAGGAGTTTACACTCTATGAAGTATATACATCATACAAGAGGAGTGAGGGGCCTGATCGCAAGAGCTTACACTCTATGAAGTATATACATCAAATAAAAGGAGTGAGGGGCCTGATCGCAAGAGCTTACACTCTATGCAGTATATACATCAAATATGAGGAGTGAGGGGCCTGATTGCAGGAGTTTACACTCTATGAAGTATATACATCATACAAGAGGAGTGAGGGGCCTGATCGCAAGAGCTTACACTCTATGAAGTATATACATCAAATAAAAGGAGTGAGGGGCCTGATCGCAAGAGCTTACACTCTATGAAGTATATATATCATACAAGAGGAGTGAGGGGCCTGATCGCAAGAGCTTACACTCTATGAAGTATATACATCATACAAGAGGAGTGAGGCGCCTGATCACAGGAGCTTACACTCTATGAAGTATATACTTCATACAAGAGGAGTGAGGGGCCTGATCACAGGAGCTTACACTCTATGAAGTATATACATTAAACTAGAAGAGTGAGGGGCCTGATCGTAGGAGCTTACACTCTATGAAGTATATACATCAAATAGGAGCAGTGAGGGGCCTGATTGCAGGAGCTTACACTCTATGCAGTATATACATCAAATAGGAGGAGTGAGGGGCCTGATCGCAGGAGCTTACACTCTATGAAGTATATACATCATACAGGAGGAGTGAGGGGCCTGATCGCAAGAGCTTACACTCTATGAAGTATATACATCAAATAAGAGGAGTGAGGAGCTTACACTCTATGAAGTATATACATCAAATAAGAAGAGTGAGGGGCCTGATCGCAGGAGCTTACACTCTATGAAGTATATACATCAGACAGGAGGAGTGAGGGGCCTGATCGCAAGAGCTTACACTCTATGAAGTATATATCATACAAGAGGAGTGAGGGGCCTGATCGCAAGAGCTTACACTCTATGAAGTATATACATCATACAAAGGGAGTGAGGGGCCTGATCACAGGAGCTTACACTCTATGAAGTATATACATTAAACTAGAAGAGTGAGGGGCCTGATCGCAGGAGCTTACACTCTATGAAGTATATACATCAAATAGGAGGAGTGAGGGGCCTGATCGCAGGAGCTTACACTCTATGAAGTATATACATCAAATAGGAGGAGTGAGGGGCCTGATCGCAGGAGCTTACACTCTATGAAGTATATACATCAAATAGGAGGAGTGAGGGGCCTGATCGCAGGAGCTTACACTCTATGAAGTATATACATCAAATAAGAAGAGTGAGGGGCCTGATCGCAGGAGCTTACACTCTATGAAGCATATACATCAAATAAGAAGAGTGAGGGGCCTGATCGCAGGAGCTTACACTCTAATGAGGGGCCTGATCGCAGGAGCTTACACTCTATGAAGTATATACATCAAATAAGAAGAGTGAGGGGCCTGATCGCAGGAGCTTACACTCTATGAAGCATATACATCAAATAAGAAGAGTGAGGGGCCTGATCGCAGGAGCTTACACTCTATAAAGTATATATATCATACAAGAGGAGTGAGGGGCCTGATCACAGGAGCTTACACTCTATGAAGTATACACCTTAACCTGTTGGTTGTCCTGTAATCCTTAGTCTGGGTTCACACACTCAATATTGTGATCGGTATTCTTCCCCAAACCAGTAGAAGAATCAAGAAAAATATTTTTTTGGACCCCTTCCTACAGCAATGACCAAAACAAGGTGTGAATACTGACCAAAATGTGAGGGCCGCCTTAGCAGTGCCTTAGCCTTGTAGTGCCAGGATCAGTCCATGTTGGGTTGTTAGGAGAAGGCAGATAACATCTGGCCACTTATACAGCTGTCACAGCGACAACAGGCAGACATAAATAATTGTTGTAAGCAAGTGCGCAGCCTGGCCGTGGGTGCTAGGAACCATGTCCTATAATATGGGATTAGCTTATCCTTCTCAATGCAGATACTTGTGAAAGCCGAACGTGCACTCATGGTGCTGACTATGCTAGAGACTCTATAATAATAGTGCAAAGGGCTTAAACAGGAAAGTTACTTAATTGCTAAAAATAATATTTATTATAGTTAATATTTTCAGTAGGCGGGTGCACCATGGCACAGTATGTTTACGCACTGTTTTGTTTTTTGTTTTTTAATACAATACATATTTCTTAGTGTATAATATATATTATAGACTAAGAATTTTGTATTGTATTTAAGCGATATCTATTGATTATTATTGTAGTATTGTATTAAAGCGATATCTACCTGATAAGGTTCCTGCATGTATAATATAATATAATACACACATATATATATATATATATATATATATATATATATATATATATATATTATACATGCAGGCACCTTATCAGGCCACACTACTGGACTTACCTACAAACTAGACTTGTAAATATGCAAAAATTTCTATCACAACAACTAACAGGACAGAAAAATAGCATTTCTTCATTTCTTATAGTTGCAGTCTCAGCATTTTATTCTTTTTAATAATAGTATTCAGTGAAATAAAAAAATAAAAATAAATAGAAATAAATAAATAAAAATAAACATAAATGAATGCGTACTGTAATGTGTTACCATTTCTAGTCCATGAGGCTAATACCATCAAGCTCCATCATCACACGGAGAGACGTCAAGTCAGCTAATTTACATGTTTATTTTATTTTCTATTTATTTTTATTACCGTATTTCATTGAAGAACATTTTGTGTGTGAACATAGCCCAAAACAGCGTGGAAACAAAGTGGAGAAACCTATGTTACATGATAAGCTTGTTGGCAGTTTTATGGCTATATTGTTTCTAGCTTTACAAGTGCTTTATTAAATTTTTCTGGTTTTGTGTTTGCTGCACAGTTTATGCATTTCTTGTACTGTATATTTTTTTATATGTTTCATACATAACTAATGGTCCGGGTATTCTATTGCATTTAAAGTGAATACATGTGGCCTTACAATGTATCAGCTTGGTAGCCTAAATTTTTTTCCCATGTGTAGTGATTTGTAAGGACAATATTTTATAATACTTAAGGGGAATAAGTGTCACATTATGATATTAAAAATAATATTGACTCTGAATATTAGTGTAGAATAATAGATTATGCTAAATAATGGATATTAATATATATATATATATATATATATATATATATATATATGTATATATATATGCTCACACACAATATACCAAACAATGAAGACTATACAAAACGTGTGTCTACTTCTTGTAATAGAGTGTATTATTTATTTTTATATAGGTAGTAAAGACAAAGTAATATGGACATAATTCATAATCCATGGACATAATTCATGTGTAACAACACAATTCTTAGCACCTTGTTTGTATCGCCAATTATGCAAATGAATGTGGCTATAAATGCCTAATCCGCTGATAGTTGTGGGATTTGTGGGAATTGTGGGAAATTTTACATACTATCATTTATATGAAATAAAACATTATTATATATTTAATGTATTGGGTAGTAATTGTGAAAAAGTGGCCTGGGAATAGCTGTAAAACCAGATATTTGTTTACATTAAGTCATCTAACAGATAATAGTTCTTGCATCCACCGGTTATTACATGAAATGCTTAAAGTGGCTTCTACTTCTCCTGATCAATATATGTTGTGTAAAGTCTATCAGTATTATCCATGTATATAGCACCAGCATATTCTGCAGTGTTGTACAGAGGTTGTCATCACTGAAAGCGGTCACTGTCCCCATTGGGGCTTACAATTTAAATCAGCATTTTCAAATTATTTTGCAGATGCAATAGGCTTCCTATAAAAAAGTAATAATAATAAAAAAATTTATATATATATATATATATATATATATATGTGTGTATATCATTATCACTCCAAAAGGATCAATATAAGGGATGACAAGCTCTGTAAAATGCTGTGTAATATAATAAATTATTAATATTAAAAAAATTATTATTATAATTAAGTGGAAAATTGCAGACTTGTTCTTCATTAGTAAAAAATAAAAAAAGACAAGAAATACTCACCTACCCCTGCCCCCGAGCTCCTGTAGCAGCAACTTCTAGTTTCTGCTCATTTCTACTTCTGAGATGGGTTGTTCCGATAGGGCCTATCTACTCAGCCAATCAGTGGCCATGGTGGGACAGTGCTGCAACCAGTGATTAGCTAAGAGGCATGTCCTACTGAGACAACTCACCTCGACAGGAAGTTACTGGAACTGTGGGGGAGCAGGGTAGGTGAGTACACACTTGGCTATTGGTACCAACCTAATATATAGCAGACTAATTACTATGGCCTAAAACCCTTTTATTTGTTGGATTTTGCTGTGGCTTTTCTATGGTTTTCCTATCGTTTCTTATATAAAAAATAAAACTCTAAGTAAGAAAGATCAGTGAATGGCACAATATAGGGGCTGGTTAGTTTCAGTGATGAAGCCACACATCTCTTCCATAATCCCTCATTATTCAGTTAAATGGAACGTTACTGTATAAAGACTGACAGGATCGGATGTAGTTAAAATAATCTGTATGACAATATAGTAATCACCGAGAAATCAGAGCATATCATTATCTAATGCTATCTCTCCCCTGCCCCATAACGTACCTTGAGTCAATGTTAGATACTCCAGATGGTGGAGCTGTGTATAACTGCACTGGATATATTATATATTTATTTGATTAAATTATCGTTCATTATCATTTAGTTTATTAGTATCCGAAATCTAGTCAGGGAATAAAGCTTTGGAGTGTGGGCTCAGTAATGTCACAGTGATAGGGGGGCACTGGAAGACTCCTGCCTGACGTAAGAATTCATTAAGTAGATCGGCACTTGTTTAAGGAGTCTAGGGGGGAGATTTATCAAACTGGTGTAAAGTAGAACTGGCCTAGTTGCCCCTAGCAACCAATCAGATTCCACCTTTCATTTTTCAAAGAATCTGTAAAGAATTAAATGTGGAATCTGATTGGTTGCTAGGGGCAACTAGGCCAATTCTACTTTACACCAGTTTGATAAATCTCCTCCTAGGTGTCTAGGATGTTCCTATGGCCCCTCCATCATCTGTTGGCTGTGTATCCCAACAAATGAGGTTTGAGCGAATGAACAATTATTTTCTCCTTTATTGGCTGATCCCTGGGCTTATTATACAAGGCAATATAATCTTGTTCAGCTAATAATCCCCACCACAGGATTCTCCCACCAGTTAAGAAAGATTAAAAATAACTTGTAATATGTTGATTGTTTTCCCTTTATTAATGAGTCCAGTGGGCGGTGTCACTCAATGGTCTGGACTCTTTAGCATGGAAACAGCAGAGATTTCAATCAATAAATTACACATTACTAAATCTTTTCCCATAAGGATATATATCAATCTTCTCAGCTCCTTATAATATGGCAAAGATGGATGGAAAGAGAGACTTTGGTTATACTCTGGAACATAATAGTACTGATACCACTACTAGTCCTATGGGCCCCAGAGCAAACATTGGACTCCTCCCTGCCCCACAAAATATTAGCAGAGCTTCTGTAGCAGCCGTCATGCCCAACTAACATACTTTACTATTGTACTCCCAAGTGCCCGCAGGTCCAGATGGCCAGGTGGTCAGTACTTTATATACATAATAGCTACCGTAGCCTGCACTTTGGACCTTGCTACAATTACGGCTGTTGGTATATTATTCTAGTTTGGGGAACTAATTGGCCTTTGGGTAAAAATGGAGAAAGAATGGTGACAAAAGAAAAGCTGTGTGTGAATAACTAAAAAAAAAAAAACCTCCGCTGTTTGCAAAAGGCATCTGAAAATAATTGTGTGCATTGGATGTTCGTCTTTCCATTGACTTCAATGCAGTCGGTTAAATCGCAGCAAAAACGGATCTTATTTTAAATTGCAAAAGTGTTCGCCTTTTCTCTATTTTTGACGTTAAGTGAACATAGCCTTTAGGGTACATACAAAAAATCAGAAGGTGCAACAGCAACCCACAGGTGCAAGGGATTACCGTATATACTCCTCCCAGTGTACACACGATAAACACCTGCTCTGTATATATTAAAAAGTGAGGATCTTAGCAAACTAATTGATCAAACAGATCAAACAGGCTACCTCCTGTTGGCTTGCACTCCACTCATGTCGCTATAAAAGAGATCATTTGGCTCCTATCTGCCCAGTTGTAGGCTTATTCAGCCCAGGAGAGGCCATTGCTAGTGTGAAAATGCTAGAGTAGGGACCATGTCTCTGAGGACGCCTTAACGTGGCGACATGGTACACTCTGTTTGATCAAATAGTTTGCTAAGATCCTCACTTTTTAATACCTACAGAGCAGGTGTTTACTGTGTGTATGCTGGAAGGAGTATATACGGTAATCCCGTGCACCTGTGGGTTGCTGTTGCACTTTCTGTTTTTTTGTATGTACTTAAGCCACTAGCAGCAGAGTCATAGATGTGCAATTTTTTTCCTTTTTTTCCATAGCCTTAGGGTGTCACAGAACGGCCAGTGTCAGTAAAGATCATCCCGGCCAGTACTGCAGCACCAGCCGGATGAACTTCATTTATTTTGAATTGGGATGTAGGCGCATCCGTGTGCTCCTACATCCTAATTCACCATTGTACACAATGGAGAGTGTAGCCGGAGCCGCACATTCCATTGTGTGAACTGACATTTTTCCGTATGGCTGCTTGTAACCCCAGCCGTATACACGTCTGCCTTATAACCCCCCCAGCCGTATAACCGTGTATACACTCCATCCGGGATTCTATTAATTTTCAATGCAAAGTATCTTTAGAATTAAATCGCAACAACAGCCATGATTAATACAAAAAATACAATGTGTGAACGTAGCATTAACTCCCTATTACACTAAACAATTATTGGCAGTGTTTGGCCGATATCGGCCATTACGGACAATAATCGTGTGGTGTAATAGAAGACAACGATCGGTCGACATGAACGATGTTGGCTGATCATTGCTGTCTTTTGTCTTTCAACATGTTGAAAGACAAACGACAAGGATAGCAACGATGTGCTGCCGTCGCTCCATGGAAAAGGAGCGGCGGGAGCAGGCCGCTGCTATCTACTATGGGCTGCTCGGACGATCAGCGATCACCTGGGCAGCCCCCCCCCCCCCCGCAGCTTCCCGCAGCCCCCTCCAGCCCTCACCAGCTTGCTGCCCACATGTGTAATACTGCCGGCAGCAAATGGGGAACGAGGAGCAAACGAGTGCTGACGGCACTTGCTTGCTCCTTAATATCGCCCCATGTCATAGGGGCTTTAGGGTGCATTCACACGTACAAGCTCTGCAGCACATTTGGCTGTACATCTTGTACGTGTGAACGCACCCTGAGGCTATGTTTCCACTAGTTAAGTTTCATAATAATCATGGCCATTGTTGCTGATTTCCCACTATTATTATGTATTTTAGACCCATTTGCACCACTTTTCCACACCTTTCTGTCTGCTACGACAAAGGGGCGTGGTTTATACAAAAAAATCCACCTGAATCTGACTGAAAATTCTGGTGGACTTAAAGCCTTAGACTGTCTATTCTCCGTTAAGAACAACTACTAGTTGGCTTAAACCATGACAGGATTTAGGGGCACATAAAGCAGTGTAACATCTTCAGCCACGCCCTTTTTACCTATGACCACGCCCCCTTCTGGCATGAAAGAAAAGTGACAAAAATTTGGCACAGGCTACATTCACATGTTCCTGAATTCTTCAATTATGTCTAATTATGTCCACAATTAGCAAAAAACGCATCTGTAATTTGTATTTTTTGTGGATCCCTAAAAGTGGGAAGTCAGTTGATTAAAATGGCTGTCAGGAGGAGCTACACCTGTGACATCAGAATATAAGATCCATATTTTTCTGATATTACATTACTGACAGTACCTCTGTAACCTCCACAAATTATGGATGCTCCTATAGACTTCTATGGGACAACTACGGTCTGTACCAGGGCTTGTCAGTAATTTTTACGTCACGGATTACGGGCTACTCACGAATCCATAAAATTATAGCCCAATAGGAATGAATAGGTCCTTACTTATGAATGTAGCCTATATAGTGATAGCCCGATCATGTGACGGAGGATTGATTGTTTAGCGACTCTGGGGTCACAGTCACTTGTGGATCACAACACAACCCTATTGGCAGTCATGCAACCAGTCATCGGAAAACACGGCGGGTTTGGTCACTTGACCAAGAAACACCATGTAGCCCTAACCTAAAGTTCGTACCTATAACAATCTACTTTAATAGCTTTTGTCTCTGTGACATTTTTTATTTTTTTTTTCCACTAAGTTTGTGACGTTTTTCTCCCCAAGGTTTTGTTTTTGTGCAGACTTTTGTCGCATTTCGTGTGAAAATTGAGCGTTCTTCTAAATCACGCATTATTTTAGTATAAGGCTATAGTCACACAACGCATAAACAACGGCTGTTATCTGCCTCTCAAAACAATGGCCCCGTTGTTTTAAGTATCAAACAATGGACGTCGTTTTTTATGAAAATTGCATCGACGTCTATGGACAACAGCCGGAAATAATTGACCTGATCGTTATTTTGATGGCCGTAGCAAACAACGGCCATTGTTCAATTCATTGTGTGAAAGAACGGCCATTGTTTGCATTTACTTCAATGCAAATTATTGCATTACGAAAAGAACGGCGGTTCCTTTCTTAAAAAGTACGGCGTGTGAACTGATACACAATTTAAATACTTTTTCTACTTCATACTTTATTTTTTTTTCCAATTTATTTTTACTTCGGATGATTATTGAACTCAAATGGTTTAGATTGCTTCTTGCAAATAAACTTTATACTTTTCTGTATATTTCAAGGTTTATATAAATTGGGTTTTTAGAGATTCCTCTTCCAGAAGATGCTTCCTATTCATAATATCATGCCATTGTAGCGCTCTATTTGCATTCAATACAACATGAAAATGTAAAATGCTCCAATTGTCATTAATGCGGGTTACCAGCAGGGGCAATGTATGAGTGGTTGCAGGTGCTGTTGATATTGACGGTTTAAGAATGGGAATTCGTTTTGGCTCACCCTGTATTCCTTCTATTCCATCTGCGCTCACTGATGGGCTATTAACTGGATTCATTCCACCAGCAACTTATTCACTTAAATCTGCTCCCATCTTCCACCACCATGTCTACAAGCCTAAACGTCGCGTTATTCACACGTATGCTGAGAGAAAAGAAGGAAACATTCAGAGAAGCTCTTAATATTTAGTCACCAGATCTGGTTTATTTTAGTTCTTTTTGTTTCTTATATTGATCTTTTATATATTTCTTGTATGCTGGCTGTATACGAAAGACTTCTTATGATTTATGCTTTTATTAGTTAGTTTCCCAATTTGACGTATAATAAGATTAATAATAATAATAATTATTATTGTTGTTGTTGTTGTTGTTATTATTATTATTATTATTATTAATTTTATTATTATTCTACTACTGTATGTAAATAGTTTTATTATGTACATAACATAGGCTATGTTCACACAACATCTTTTCAGCTTAAAAAAACGGACGTCATTTAGCTGTCTGGCCTCCCCTTAGTGCAATGACTGGTGTTGGTACATTATTCTAGTTTGGATTACTAATTGGCCTTTGGATGCGGCTTAATTGAAAAAGGCATTGAATGTAATAGTAAAGACGAAGAAAGAACGGTGGAAATAAAAAACTGTGTGTGAACTACTATTAAAAAAGTCCGCTGTTTGCAAAAGACGTCAGAAAATAATGATCTTGTTGATTATTTTGACGTCCGCGGCAAAAACGTCCATTATTCAATACACTGTGTGTATTGGACATCCGTCTTCCCTTTGACTTCAATGCATTGCCATTGCAGTCAGTTAAATCGTGGAAAAAACGGCCGTTATTTTACATTTGAAAATCGGCCGCCTTTTCTCTATTTTTGACGTTGTGTGAACATAGCCTTATATTGATCTTATATATATTACTTGTGTACTCGCAGTATACAAAAGACTTCTTACTATTTATGCTTTTATTAGTTAGTTTGTTTCACAATTTGAATAATAATAATAACAACAATAACAATAATAATATTTTATTATATGTATTATTATTAATAATTTTATTATTATTAATTTTATTATTCTATTGTATGTAAATAGTTTTATTATGTGCATAACATATACTGTATTTGGCTATGTTCACACGTTTTTTCAGCTCCGTTTAAAATGACGTCCATCATTTTGAGTCTAAAATAACGGACGTCATTTAGCTGTCTGGCCTCCCCTTAGTGCAATGACTAGTGTTTGTACAATATTCTAGTTTGGGATTACTAATTGCTCTTTGGGTGTGGCTTAATTGAAAAGTCCATTGAATTTAATAGTAAAAATGGAGAAAGAACGGTGACAAAAACTGTGTGTGAACAACTAATAAAAAACGTCCGCTGTTTGCAAAAGATGTCCAAAAATAATTGTCATGATCATTATTTTGACGTCCGTGGCAAAAACGTCCGTTATTCAATACATTGTGCGCATTGGACGTCCATCTTTCCATTGACTTCAATGCATTGAAGTCAGTTAAATCGCGGTAAAAACGGACGTTATTTTAAATAGCAAAATCGGACGCCTTTTCTGTATTTTTGACGTTGTGTGAACATAGCCTTAAGAAGACCACCCTCTTATCCAGATCAGATTCCATGTGACAGATTTTTTTAGCCCAGCATAGTGCATTATGCATAGTGGTCAGTTTCTTTGTATATATATTGTAATATAAGGGCAGACTAGATGGACCAGGTGGCTTTTGTCTGCCAACAATCTTCTATTTTTCCGAGTGGTGTTCTCCATTAGTTTTCCCTTGATATTAAACTGGAAAAAATACAAATATTATGTCTTTCATAACAATAGGCGTCATTGTGCAAATAATGTCCATTATTTCTAAAATAACAAATGTTATTTGCGCAGTGATGGCCGTTGTTATGAAAGACGCCTGTTATTTCTACATTGTATGAACCTAGCCATTGAGATAAAATAGGGCGTTATCTAACATTAGAAAAACACAGCTACTTTCTTTTTTAAAAAACAGCACCATCCCGGTCCCAAGGTTGTGATCCGTTCACTTCAATAGAGTATGTTCACACAACGTAAGTTTTCAGTACAGAACGGATGCCAATTGCAATGGAATAAGCGTCCGTTCTTTACTGCAGGGTCGGCATTGCATTGAAGTCAATGCAATGCTGCCTGCTGTGTTCACACATCGTTATGCTATCGCTTGTTCTTCAGAACAGGCATTAAAATAATGTACCTGCCTATTATTTCAGGAAATAATAATTGTCCACACAATGTAATGTGCGGCAGTGGCCGCACATTACATTGAAGTGAATGGCTAATTGATTTGTGGGCACACCCGACAATGCCTGCAAGTCAATTGTAAAAAAAGAACGTTCCTGCAGCAGATACAGAGGCATTGGCTGCAGAAACGTCCTAAATGCAGCCCAACGACCAGCAGTTTAACAACGCCCGTTGCTATGCACATGTGAACATAGCCATAGAATGTAGCTTAGCTGTTTCTGGAAGCTTATCCTGGATAACCTCTTTATTCATACTATAGGCTAACTTCACACTATGGGATTTTACATTCATCACTGCCGTTAGTCGACCAATAGGCGCCCAATCTTTGCAAATAATGTTCGTATATAATGATCATGATCTTTACAGACGATCATCATTAGCGAATATTGGGCATCCTTTTGATGGTCATCGGCAATAACGGACGCAAAATTCTGTAGTGTGAACTTAAATCTACAATGAATTACAAATATACTCTGTTTTATGCTCTCTTTTATGATTCATGTTTTTTATTTTATTTTTATTGTATTTATTTTACTAAATTACATGTTTATTATTATTATTATTATTACTACTATTTTACTATTATTACTATTTTACTACTTTATTATTATTATTATTATTATTATATTTTATTTTTCTATTATTTGTGTTATCCATACTTAAAGCAAATATACCATTAGGGATATGGCTTTATTTATTTATTTTTTTTACATAAAAAGACTGGTGGCGGTGTGGGGATGCTGGTGCTGCGGTGCTTTTTTGAACCGCCACCCAGTTCACACGCAGGGCGCCGGTCTATTCCCAGGTACTGGCTCTGCCTGAAGCACTGGAGGCCGCATCACAGAGGGGAAGGGTTTTGTTCTCACTGAGGGCGGACCGATGGTACATTCACTTTAAGAACATAAAAATGAAAAAGTAGGAAAGGTTTAAAGGGAAACTATAATCAAGTTAGATCCACCTAACCCGCTGATATGTCCTGCTAGCGCATGTGATGTTGAGGATTAAGGTAATTTTCTTACCTTCATCCTCAGTGTAGCTTTCAGGATATTAGTAGTTCCTTTTATATGCTAATGAGGTGTTTTGGTACACTAGGGGCGGGGCCCTATCTCGCCCATCTCTCCCCAATATTCATTAGAAGGGACGGTCGGCACTGAGGGTGGTAGCCCTGCCCGCTTTGACCCCAAATGCCTCATTATCATGTTAAATGAGCTACTTATATCCCAAAAACTGCGAAGAGGATCAAGAAACTTACCTTCATCCTAGGCCCCACATGCGCTATAGGGACATATCAGCAGCTCACAATGTATTGAATAACGGACATTATTGCCACGGCGTCAAAATAACGATCATGACAATTATTTTCGGACGTCTTTTGCAAACAGCGGACGTTTTTTATTAGTAGCTCACACGCAGTTTTTCTTTTGTCACTGTTCTTTCTCTGTTTTTACTATTAAATTCAATGGACTTTTCAATTAAGACACACCCAAAGGGTAATTAGTAATCCAAACTAGAATAATGTACTAACAGCCGTCATTGCACGGCTAGACAGCTAAATGATGTCCGTTATTTTAGACTTAAAATGACAGACGTCATTTTAAACGGAGCTAAAAAAAACTGTACATAGTCTCTAGTTGTAAAATAGCTTATACGTTCACATTGAGTAAAATAGGCGAAATTCCACGGCGGAAATTTCCCGCCTTTCTCAGTGTCCCATTGCCTGTCTATGGGAGAGTGTGCGCTCCTCCGCAGCTGCCACTCTCTGCTCAAAGAAGTGACATGAAGTGGAGAGTGACGGCACCAGGGGAGCACACGTTCTCCCATAGACGGGAAATGGGACACTGAGACGGGCGGGATTTCCTCCTGTTTTACTCAGTGTGAACATACCCTAATGTCAGAAAAATTGTTATCACAATTTGTATTTTGTAGTAGAATTGAGCCATTTATATGTAAATCTGGAAATTGTGCCACAAACACTGTTTTTTTCCTCACGATTTTGCAGAAATCACAGTGAAAAAGGTTCTGGTGGCATTTCCACTATTGTAAAATATTTTTGCCAATATTAGTCAAAGAGAAGTCCGGTCATTTTTAAAATTAGGGCATTTGATAATGGAGTAGGAACTTACCTTTCCCCGTGCCCATGGTGAGCGTCAAGCTCTGGAATCTCAGTGCTGCATACGTCATGACCAGGCTGATGGACTTGCCGCTCAGCCAGCCAGTGACTGGGGCAGGACGCCGCACAAGTCACTGATTGGCTAAGCGGCCAGTCCATCAGCCAGGACAGGCCTCTTCCCTCGAGTTGTGACGTCATCTCAACTAGGGGGAAAATGCCTAACAGCGGGGGTCCCGAGGCCGGTCCCGCCACTCACCGCGGGCACAGGGAGAGGTTAGTTCCTACTCATTATCAAATTCCCCCCTGCCCCTGCCGGCTGCTGGATTTTAAAAATGGCCGGACTTCTCCTTTAACAAAACCCCCAAAGTTCTTACAAAGCAGGGAATGGATTTAAACAGTGGAAATATTTCAGTCTTTCCTCATAATGTGTCCTCCATTTACTATCTGTTCCTGGCTTCATATTCAATAATTACATTTAAAAACCTGAATGTGTGAACACACCCAAAGATTGGCAATAAGTGACCCGGCTGTCTGGCTGTGTGCTTTCTGCTTTTCTACTTATCGCAAGCTGTAATACTATTTGTCAGTCATAAATGTGGCAAAAGTGTCTCTTATTATAAAGTGCACGCATCAGTGTGGAGAGCAGAGCCTACAAAGATCCCCCTGATGATCCACACCACCATAGACAACAGTTTTGTTTTGTTTGTTTTTTTATTAGGAAATGGGAGTACTTTAGCCGATTGAGTGTCATAGAGTGGGGATGCTCTACTCAAGTGGCTCATTGTGCTAACATGCTAACAATGCTAACAAAGAGGAACTCATGCTCTTGGGGTCTTGGTCACAATAATACAATCTTACGTGTAGTAGCATTGCTGTTCATTCCTATCCTTTAAAAAAAAAAAAAAAAAGAAAAAAAGGTCTAGGGACAGATGCAAATTTTTTGCCAGTTGGGATCAGAGTGTCTAGACTCTGACCAATTACAAGAATGAGTGGGACTCCAAATGTTTTTACCCCTTATGATCAAGAAGTTTTTAAATTGTAGTAGTACATTTCCAAAGAGTAGTACAAATACAATGCAAGGTGTATAGCAATGCCCTTTACAATGCTGGTCATTATTAGCGTCATCCTCATATTATTACCCATTAATAATTGGTACCAGCTAAAGTACTGTAAGCCCAGCTTCTCTATTCCTCAAATGCCATAGTCACCACCAATAACTATTAATAACAATATTGGCCCCACTCGCTCCTCGTGCAGCCACTCCCCTCTTGTGGTACAAACAGTGTCTATAACGAATAATAGGCTAGGTTCACACAACGTTTAACAGCGCCTGTTGCATAGCAACGGACGCTGTTAAACAGCCGGCCGTCGGCCTGCACTCAGCCCGTTCCTGCAGCCGATACCTCCATATCGGCTGCAGGCATGTTCTTTTTTCACAACTGATTTGCGGGCATCGGCGGCTGTGCCTGCAAATCAATTAGCCATTCACTCCAATGCAATGTACGGCCACGCTGCACATTGGCGTTGTGTGAACAGCTGTTTCCGGACGCTGTTCAGTGAACAGCGTCCGGAAATAATTGACAGGCACATTATTCTAACGCCTGTTTAAAAGATCGGGCGTTAGAATAACGATGTGAGAACACAGCGGGCGACTTCAATGCAATGCCGCCCCTGCAGTAAAGAACGGATGCTGAGGCAATTGCAATCAGCGTCCGTTCTTTACTTAAAAAGAACGTTGTGCGAATATAGCCATAAAGTGTTTTATACAAACGTGCCCAACTTAGAACCAACTCAAGGCTGATAAATCTGCGCCAGTATTTACCCATTTTAACAAGAGCTTATTAACATATAAAAGCTGATCTGTACTTGGCTGCTGTGAGCAAAACCAGGTTTCAGGCAGATTAAAAAATCTGGGCCAATGTATTCAATGTAAGGCTATGTTCACACAACGTATATTTCCGTAAAACCACGGCCGTGATTGCGAATTTCAACTTTCTGATTGAAGAAGTCGACAATACATTTACAATGGTCTGACACAACATATTACATACTACAGCAAGTCAATTTCCCCGGCAGGTTTCTTGTGCTTCTCTGTTTTTTGTTTTTTTTGCTCTCCCCCCACCCCAAAAAGTGTGGGGGGGGGTATTTCTCATCTAAGTATGGCAAAAAGTAAAAACTATGTTTTATGAATTACTATTGTACACTGTGTTTGCCAAATGGACTGGACTTAGTGGAAAGGACCTCCAGTGTCAATTGGATTTACAATTAATACAGATATAAATCGTAGCTGAAACCTACATCAGCTCCAGGTTGGTGTAGACTTTACTCTGAGACACACAGGAAGCCACTAGTGTTCAGCGAACTTACCAAGCTGTTCAGGTTCGGCAATGTTGCCCAAACCTGAATATTCTACATATGAGTCCCGGCGGCTGGAGAAGTTGAGTGCCGCCCTAGGGAGTCTGGGATCCCTAAGGCGACATCCAATTCCAGCCACCGGGAGTCAAATGCAGAGCATTTGGGTTCAGAGAACATTGCCGAACCTGAACAGCTTGGTAAGTCCGTTCAACACTAGTAGCCACATGATGCACTTAATTTATTAAAGTGTACCTGTCATGAAGTGTGGATCCGACGCGATGTGCAATCCATTTGCACCCGGAAGTTCGGGTATCCATGGAGACGACTACGTCGGGTCATTGCTGAGCAAACATATTTTTTTTAGGCAGGAAAAGATATAGACCAAGAAAAAAAGCAAACAATCACCTAAAACAAATGACTTTTTTTTAACACCAGAAAACTGCCAGATAGTGTTACTATGTTGCCCCCTATACGTGTCACCAGCCCTATGTTATTTTCTTCATGCCTTTTTGACATTATATTAAGAAGTCTATGGAGAAAAATACCTGCAAAACCCCATAAAAAGACCATGCGTTTTTTTTTTGCTAAAAATGCTAAACTTGCTGACACGTCACACATGTAAATGGTGTATATTAAGCCACTTTTTTTGTCCAACATCTGGTCGCTACTAAACACATAGCAAACAAGGCCTCGATAAATGTGGGGTCTTAGGTTACAGAAGTGATGTGTGTGAGAACTAGTTTTGCCTTTATCACTTTCACATGCTCATCGATGTGTCTTCTTCAGTATTGTAACCACATGTTTCATGCTATAACATCCCTGTGATATCACGACCAGTTATTAATGGGAACCAGTGCGGACCAGTGACCTCATCCTGGCTTCCCAGCTCGTAACAATGGATAAAATGTACTTTGTTTCAGTGTAAATGTACAGGAAATGTATTCTGTATTCATATTACTGATAGATTTTACTTGGGGGATATAGAAGAATGTCAGTCCATGTATTCTGTCAATAAGGGAAAAGTCCCCTAAGGTCATCCAGCCCATCTATATTACAAAAAGTTGATCATGGACATGTCTGTCAATAGTGACGTGCCCACTATTGTTTTCTTGTAGTGTATCTAGTGATTGCTGTAAAGTGATGCTGTATAGATGGGTAACCTCTCCTTCTGGAGCGCTGTCAGGCTTGACCTAAATCCCCAGTCATGTTCTAAGGCTTATGGCTTAAGGCTTATGGCATTAGTGTCAGCCTATGGCTAACACTAATGCCTCTCGGCTGGTTCAGGCAGCGTGAAAGTAATGACAGGATTCCTTTAGCGTCAACCAATATGAAAGGGTCTGGTGGTTGTTTAACCTTCTTATACCAAGTTCTGGCCACCCTACCAGGTTTGCTGACACTGTAGCGCCTATACAGATGAGAGTCTGTCACAGGTTTCCAATAACCAGTTAGTCCAGGATAAAAACAAAACATGACTTCTTCTTTCAAGAACAGTGCCATAGCTGTGCATGGGTTCTGTCTGATACGGCATATTCAAGGGAATGGGGCTAAGTTAAAATACACACACAACCTGTGGACAGGGGTGACTTCTTCTTTTTTTTTTTTTTTTTTTTTTAAGAATCCCTTTAAAAAGGGGATGGGACCAAATTTGACCGACCCAGACCAGTGGCTCTATTGCAGCAGCATGGTCTCTTTCTTGCAGAGTAGTACCCACGATACATTGTTTTTTGCCAATTGTTCTATACACTACCAGTGTCAATCCTTAATGGGAATATCCGACATTAGAAAAACATGGCAACTTTCATCCCGAGACAGCACAACTCTTGTCTCCAGTTCAGGTGTGGTTTACAATTAAGATCCATTCACTTAAACAGAACTGAGATGGAAAAACCCACCAAAACTGGAGACAAGAGTGATGCTGTCTTTGGAAGAAAGTGGCCATGTTTTTCTAATGCTGGATAACTCCTTTTACCCCTTCCCTCCTGGGCATATTTTTGTTTTTGCATTTTCGTTTCTCCCTCCTCGGGCTTAAAAGGTTTAATTTTGCACTTTAGGAATTTTTTGCGCTTACGCCGTTTACCGTGCGAGATCAGGAATGTGATAATTTAATGTTTCTGGCGACTACACACACGGTGATGTCAAATATTTTGGTTTATTTATTTGTTTATTTTTATTTATAAAATGGGAAAAGGGGGGTGATTTAAACTTTTATTAGGGGAGGTTTTTTTTTTATTAATAAAAACACTTTTTTTTCCACATACAGTAATATGAAGCCTCCTGGGGGACTTCTATATACACAGCACTGATCTCCTATTGAGATCAATGCTGTGTATATAAAAGAGCACCGATCCATCAGATCAGTGCTCTATAATAATGGTCTGCTGCAGACCATCTAAATGGATTGCCGAGCCCTGCCGGCTCAGTACACCAGATCTCCCCCCCTGAGATTGCATCGCGGGGGGGAGATCCGGCCACTAGACACCAGGGACAGGGGCACACAGGACTGTTAGAGGCAGCTGTCAGCGGCACCCGCTAATAGCCGAGGTCCCTTGCTGCAGTAAGCAGCCGGGATCGCGGTGGTTCAAAGCGGGGCCATGGCGCGGCCCCTCTCTAAACCCCCCGCTCCCCGCAGGACGTGCCAGTACGTCCTGTGGAGGGAAGGGGTTAAAGGGGTTTTCTGAGTTTTTGCTTAAAGGGGTTATCCAGTGCTACAAAAACATGGCCACTTTTCCCCCACTCTTCAGTTCAGTTGTGGTTTGCAATTAAGCTCAATTAACTTCAATGGAGTTTCAAACCCCACCCAATCTGGAGACAAGAGCGGTGCAAAAGTGGCCATGTTTTTGTAGCACTGGATAACCCCTTTAATTTTTCTTTGTTTGCCCAAGGAGCAGAGAATGGGAGAGTGAATAAAAAACTACCCTCCATTTTCTTCTGTTCCAGTGCCATGCTGCTCCTTCCTCTATGGTAGATGTGCATTGTATGATGTAATTTTATAAAGATGTTATACACATAAAATTACTTTTTACATACATTGGGGAAGATTTATCAAACATGGTGTAAAGTGAAACTGGCTCAGTTGCCCCTAGCAACCAATCAGATTCCACCTTTTATTCCTCACAGACTCTTTGGAAAATGAAAGGTGGAATCTGATTGGTTGCTAGGGGCAACTGAGCCAGTTTCACTTTACACCATGTTTGATAAATCTCCCCCATTATCTAGTAATGATGCTGGTTTAAGGCCTGTATTTTAATCCAGAGCTGAATTCACAATACTTCTAGCTGTGATTTAAACATTTGAAAACTCATCAGACATATTACCCTGAATGAGCTACATAATGCATTGGGACAGTTAGTATAGATTACTATACAGTGCCAGGGGACTATTCCCAGCATATAACCTAAATATTCTTAATATGACAAAACACCAGCAAGGGATGTTGGGATGCTATAGCTCAGAACTCGAACTACAGCTCTAAAATGTAATCTCAAGTCAGTACAGCACTGAATGATAATACAGGCTATGACCATGGAGAGTATTGCTCTATAACATTCTCCATACTGCTGCTGCTTCTGAGGGTGAGCTATTGAAATATAGAATATAGGGTCTTCTGTGTAGGCAGTTTATGGGACATACGATACCAGCTGTTCTCCACCCACAAGCTCAGGAACAACTGGTGAAAACTGATGAAAAATGCCATACACAAGTTATATAATAGCTGGAAATAGTCACATGCATTGCATACTATGTAACTGAAGCTTTCCTCTCTAGTTGCATTATCCAGTGAAAATCTTTTTCTTTCAAATCAACTGGTTTCAGAAAGTTATATATTTGTAATTTACTACTATTTAAAAATCTCAAGTCTTCCCATACTTATCAGCTGCTGTAGGAAATGTTTTCTTTTCAGTCTGAGGCTATGTTCACACAACGTCAAAAATAGAGGAAAAACATCCGATTTCGCTATTTAAAAAAAGTCAGTTTTTGCAGCAATTTAACTGATTTCAATGCAATTTCATTGAAGTCAATGGGAAGACGGACGTCTTATGCACACAATGCATTAAAAAACGGACGTTTTTTGCAAATAGCAGACGTTTTTTATTAGTTGTTCACACACAGTTCTTCTTTTATCACCGTTCTTTCTCCGTTTTTACTATTAAATTCAATGGATTTTTCAATTAAGCCACAAGCAAAGGCCAATTAGTAACCCCAAACTAAAATAATGTGCAAACACCCGTCATTGCACTAAGGGGATGCCAGGCTTAGAAAAACTCCGTTATTTTAGACTCAAAATAACGGACATCATTTTAAACGGAGCTAAAAAAAAAACATTGTGTAAACATAGCCTGACACAGTGCTCTCTGTTGACAGATCTGTCTGAGACAGAAACTGTCCAGAGTAGCAACAAATTCTCATAGAAAACCTTTCCTGCTCTGGACAGTTCCTGACATGGACAGAGGTGGCAGCAGAGAGCACTGGGTTAGACTGGAAAGAATACACCACTTCCTGCAGGACATACAGCAGGTGATAGGTATGGGAAGACTTGAGATTTATATATATATATATATATATATATATATATATATATTTTTTTTTAAGTAGATTACAAATCTATATAACTTTCTCAAACCAATTGATTTGAAAGAAAAAGATTTTTGCTGGACAACCCCTTTAAGCTTACATTCTGGACATTTCATATCTTACTGTATAAAGTATTTGTTGGTGGTCACAGAGGGGGCAGGGCCTAGACCTGTAGGTCTGCCCATTCTGGTAACGCTGCAGAGAGGGCGGGGCCTGGACGTAGGTGATGCCGCAGAGAGGCCGATGATTTGGGTGGAGATATGGGGCACTATGGTGATTAAGCCCCGCCCTTGTGGCACTATTCACCAACAATAACATGCGTTTAAGAGGGAAGAGACCACCAAGAAATCTTTGGAAACACATAATATTAACCCATAATATACCACTGCACTGTGCTGACATACTGAGAAGGTATGTATTACTGAGTTTTGTTATTGCAGCATCGCACACTAGCAATAAAATATGCATGTAGTGAGTTCTGGTAATTCATCATAGCTGATAATAATAAAAGAAAATATTTATCAGTCAAAGACTATTTGTGCTTATTTATTCACATTGTATTGAGCCATAAGATTATCTAAGTACTTATGTTTGTCACATTTAAGTAACTAGAGTGTCAATCACGGCAATGAGATCCTGAAAACCTGTCAGTGATAATAGCTTTGTGTGCTGCCCTGAGGGTCTGCACCTTTCCTCCTCCACATGTGCGCACCATTTGCACATTACTTTTACAATGTGACAATAAACAACATTTCCAAATGTTAAACGCACAAAGCGCCGACTTGTTCGCCCTTTTACAGTTGCAAGAAAAAGTAAGTGAACCCTTTGGAATTAGCTGGATCTCTGCGCAAATTACTCATATGCTATGGTCTGATTGTTATGTAGGTCATAATAACGGACAAACACAATTGGGGGACACTTATTACACGCACGCTAATCTTGAAGCCCCGCCCCCATTTACCCGGATGGATTTACTAAGAGGAATACACCTCTTAGTAAAAACAGTGGGCCTGTTCCTCTCGCAGGGATTGTGCAAAGATTGACACCTGCTCCAGAGTAGGTGTAGATTTTTGCAAGGTATACGCCATTTAGGCACGGAGGAAGACCACCTCCATGCCTTTCCGAACCCCCCTTTCCACAAGCAGAAGTTACAGCTAGCTTGAACCATGTAAAAGGTAAGAATCTGCACCTTTTTAATGGTGTACGCCAGGGGTGCATCGTTCATAAATGTTCCTCAATATGACTAAACTTACAACACAAAACAGTGGTGTTATTCATGTGTTTTATTGAGCACAGTGAGTAAACATCCACAGGGCAGGAAGAAAAAGTAAGTGAATTACTTAGATTTATGCATTAATTACTAATAAAACATAGACTAAATTGTGTCTATAAGTCACTATCATAGACAAACACAACCGGACTAAACTAACAACACACAGACAGTTGTACTATTCTTGTATTTTATTGAGTAAACATCCACAGAGCAGGGAAAAAAAAACAATAAGTAAACTTTTGAATGTAATAACCTGTGGATCCCAGTAATCATCTTTACTAGTAACACGAGTATGCTCAAGTACGATTGGTCGGCCCTAGGGAGTCCTGGAGGTTGCATTCAGCTTCTTCAGCCACTGGTATTCAAATGTTGAATAATTGGACTCAAACATGCTAACAAAGGTTACCTGTAGCTGCAAATAGGAATCGCTCGACATTGAGTTTTGGACCATTCCTCCCTGTGCTTCTGGGATGCCTTGTGGACATTATTTAGTTTATTTAACTGTGTGCTTTGGGTCTTTGCCTTGTAGCATCACCTAACACATCTTTAGCTTGATGTCATGGATCATACAGCCTCTTGTAAAATGTTTTGATACACCCTTGTCCCATTGATGATCACAAAGCTTCTAGGCCCTGAGGCAGCAAAGTAGCTAGGAACCACGATGCTTCTTCCACCATGCTTTATAGCTGCGATCAGGTTTTTGTGTTGGTGTGCATTGTTCTTTACCCTCCAAATATAGCATTGTTCATTTGTTACTAAGTTCCAGTTTTGTTCTATTTGTCCATAGCAAACATTTTTGGGCAGCAGCTGCTTCCTTCATGGTGTTTTTCCACCAATTTTATCTCTTTCTGATAATGAAAACAATAGAAGTTTTTGCAGTTTGTAGAACCTTGCTATTACCCTTGTGCTCTTTTTCCTCTCTTTCAGGGTTGCGTGTTTTTCCACCACTACTTTAATGCTTTTTACCCCTACCTCCATTAGGACTATGCTGTTATTTACTATTGTAGCTTAGCTGTATGTTTATTGGGAGTGTGGGGTACAGTAGTCTGAGATCTTCTTCCTGTCTCAGGTTGGGGTCAGGTTGCTGCCATTCTCCTCTCACATGTTTTACACTTAAAGCGACTCTGTACCCACAAGCTGAGCCCCGCCCCCGGGGTCCGTTCGGCAGGTATTGTGGTTATTGTCCTAAAGAACAACTTTTAAACTTGCAGCCCTGTGTCAAATTGGCATGGTCTAGAGTGTGTGTGCGCCGCCTCTCCCTCCCTCCTCCCCACCCTCCTCATCATTAGGAATGCCCCGGCAGTATTTTGCCTATTCATCACCTGTGTGAACACTGCTCATGTGTTGGATCATTAAGGCACATGTGCAGTGTTCACATAGGTGATGAATAGGAAAAATACTGCCCAGGGCATTCCTAATGACGGGGAGGGCGGAAAGGAGGGACAGCAGGGCGGTGTAGGTCTATGGCACACACACTCTAGGCCACGTCCGTTGGGCACAGGGCTGCAAGTTTAAAAGTAGTTTTTTAGGACAATAACTGCATCACCTGCTGAATGGACCCCAGGACAGATCTTGGATTAAAAGCAGCTATCCAAACGTATAAGCAGTTTGGGGGGGGGGGGGGGGGGGGGGGTCAGATTGACTGTTGTGCATAAACCCAGGGAGCATGAAGGAAGGAGCAGGACATATGTGCACAGTATAGCAGCACTGTCTGTCCGGGGAGAGAGGGGTTACATCTATGGAGAGATTACCCCCCACAGTCCTGTCCCCTGATGCAAGCCCCAGCCTGAAGTGGATCTGCTATGATTTGGGAGGTGAGGAAGACTTCCTGGGTCAGAGTACAGTGCTGTAGACCCCGCTATGCAGACCATGCTTCTCCGCTACTCCCCCTCTCACCCAGTACAGGGAGCTCTTAAACTAAGTTACAATTTTGAAAAACTGTGAGCTCTTCTTGCAAAACGCTCTTAATCCAAGTTACTCTTAAACCAAGGTACCACTGTAATAGTAATACTCACCTACCCTGAACCCCCACAGCTGCAATGTTCCTGGTCCTGATTCATCATCACTGGTCCTGGTGACAAGTGAGGATCAGGAGTGTCGGTGCAGCAGATGTAGGGCTCAGGGTAGGGTGAGTATTACTTCTGTATTATTTTTATACTACCTGCAGGCATATATAAAATTTTTACCCCAAACAAACCATTTAAGGAGTTTATGTTAGAATCCCTGGTAGTTTAGAGAAAGTATCCTTACAACCGTTCCATTGCAACCTTAAGCAAAAGTACTTGGCTAAGAACAGGAGATACTAGCAACCCAGGATGAAATCACTTAGTGTGCAGGACCCCAATTTTCCCTAAAAAATACCCCCCATAAAATTATTAGTGAATTAATGCTGGCAGTGAGTGTCCAGTTCATACCATACACCGCCATTCAGTGCACATTTAGGGTTACTGACTCCTGTACAATTAATAGCGCTATGTAGCAGTTAATTAATGCGGCCACCCACGCTACAATTAATCCCGCCATCCACAGAACAATAATAATGATAATTATGCCACCTACAGTATAATTAATATGAAAACCCACCATCCTTCACAACAATGAATGGCCCCACCAAGTGCAATTAATTCTGCCACCCACGCATGGTACAATTCATGTCAAAACTCCCCCACGGTAGGGTAATGTTGCCACCACACAGTGCAGCCAGCCCCACCGGTACTATTACTGCTACCACACAAAGTACAATTAATGCCGACATCCATTCTCTGTGTCAATTAATGCTGCCACACGCTATCTAAAGAAAAGGGGTCTGACTACTGTGGCCCCCATGATAGCCGTCTGTTGCCAATTTTTTACCATGCCAATTCTTACTGACGTCAATGATGGAAACACTGTAATTCAGCTCAGTCTCTCCATTTTGTTCATCTCCTCTAATGCTTACACAGACACTGACTGACTGACACTGACAGACTGACCCAGACACTGACTGAATGACACAGATACACTCAGACACTGACAAAAATATTTGTACTTTGAAATTGAAAAAAACAAAAAAGTTTTATTTTGGGGGTCATCTTTACACCATTCGCCCTGTGACTGTTATCTATGTTCCTCAACTTTGTTCGATTACAACGATAGGCAATTTATATAACTTTTAATTTTGTTTGACTGCTTTTGAGAAAATTTAAACTTTAATAAAATGTTTTAAAAATGTCTCTATTCTGACTCTTATAACGTTTTTATTTTTTGGTCTATGGGGTTATTTGAGGTGTTATTTTTTGGGCCATGTTCTGTGCCTTATCTGTATCTTGATTGCAACTTTTTGATCACTTTTTATTCAAAATTTCTGGATATAGAAATACAATGATTGATCATCTAAATTTCTTTTTCCTCAGTCACAGTCAGACGATGAAAATCTGCCATGTAAATTGGAAAAGGAGGACCACTCATCCCCAAGCCCTCCCTCAACGCCATCCGTGTGTTCTCCGCCATCCTCTTCATCTTCTTCTATACCTTCAGATGGGAAGAACATATGCTCCAGTTGTGGCTTGGAGATCCTAGACAGATACCTGCTCAAGGTACAGATTTTCGACATAGTAAAAGAAAAATATTTAAAAAACATATATATATACACATTCTCATGCACAAAATGCACAAAAATTTGATTTGTAAAAGTGATTCAGCCACGTTCCTTGACCATATGGGCTTGTTGAATTGTGGTGACTTGTGGAGCACTGCTAAGAAGCATGAGATGGGACTAGTACGGGTTAGAAGCACTGACGCTCCTCTGTTGTGGGGCCATGTATTATGGGGTATGCAGTTGGTGGTGTCATTGGACCATTGTGACTCACTTTTATTCAGTTTTGTGATGACGTTTTAATACTTGAGTGTATGTGTTGTTATCCAGGTCTATATGACTATACTTGATAAAATCCTGTGTATTCCAATAGAAATATATTTATGCTAAAGTTTCCAGCTTTTGCTTCAGCTTGAAGTGGTAGTCCCATTCAATGCATGCACCTGGATAGGAGATGAGTCAACCTCGAGCACACTCGGGTTCCTCGGCATTTGATTACTGATAGACTTGTTATGCCTAGTGTGGCACTGTCCATCTTTACAATTATTTTAGACAGTAGCTGGTTCCACCAGAGTTGGTGGGTTTGGCTGACATTAATCTAAAGGTCCCATGCACATTAGACTTGTGTTGGCTAAATTTTGCCAATTTTAGTGGGCCTGGCCATGTATTGGGACCTCCCAGTGGAGAAAAGAATCCTACAGGTTGAATAACCACTGCCCAATCCATGAGTTCTTGGGAAGATATGCCGCTGCCAGGGTGAAGAAGAGCATGAGTGCATTAGGTGAAAATAATAAAAGGTATATATTTATACATATAGCACAGACAATGCATTTCAAGGTTACCCAACCTCTTAGACCTGAGGAAGAGGCTGTGTAACCTCAAAATGTGTTGTGTAAATATATACCTTATATTAGTTTCACCATGCCTGCATATGCTCTTCTTCACCCTGCGGAAAGTTGTGCTACACATCCCACTGAATGTTCTGCTAGAACTTCTTCTATTTTAGCAAGACATGGGGGGGCATATGAAAAGGTGTTTAACTGCTGGATCATTTTGTAGTCTGTTATTATGGAGATGTATTGGTGTATATATAGGGGCTGTTGGACAAAAAAAACTGAGATTTTTTTTTTTTTAAGACTACTTGCAAATTTGCGTTGCTTTTCACTTCGATTCCTTATAAAAAGAAAACTTGCAATTGTCTATGCTGCCTCTAAGATTATGTCATTATTCATTTATATAGAGGACATGGTTTTCTTATTGAAATTTGGCTAAAGTGTTAAAGGGATTATTTAGGCTTAAAAAAAACATGGCTGCCTTCTTCCAGAAACTGGAAGTTTAGGTGTAGTTTTGCAGGTCAGTTTCGTTGAAGTAAATTTAACTGACTTGGAATACCACACATAATCTGAGGACCGGGGTGACACTGTTTTTGCAAAAAGTAGCTCAGTTTTTTCTAATCAAATTTCTAATTCTAACTCCCTTAAGCATTTTGCGCCTGTAGGCTCCTGATATGCCAATGTGGTACTGTGTGTAATAATAATGTGAGCGTAGAAGGGTTTATATTACTTGTGTAAGGTATTGTTCTATCCCCCCCATTTGCTACAATTGCAGTTCTGCATCAGCTGGACAGCCACAGGCTAGGAGACACTGTTCTACCATATCAGCCGAGCCAAGAAACTTTAATCAATAAACAACCATATGTTACAAAGTACCTTCCCTTAGAATAAGAATTTTGAAGTCTTCTATAGAACACACGCATGGACCCACCATTACTCGGCTATTAGATGCATGGTTTCTTTTTCGTGTACTTTTGATCATTCTTTAAAACAAAATCAGAAACATTTTGGACTTTCTCACAACACATATGACTCACGTTATGGCTTTTTTTCTGATAATTGCGGCAAAAGAGAAAACAGAGCGAGGGTAAAGCAGGCTTGATGAAATGACAGGTGACCTTCAACCCCTCTCGGTGACTAGCAGTCACTTAAAAGGGAAATGTTCTCTCGATACCGAGAAAGTTTATTTTCCATTACTGGTCTTAACCCATATGGACATAGTTTGCTGATGCACGTTTTTCTTCAAGGAAACAAGTGTCCTCCACTCCTATTGCAGAGGAAATACGTTAGGGGTTAGTTGTTGAATATATACCTTTTCTAATCTGCAAAATTCACATTTATTTAATGTATACCTTTCATGACTTTATGACTTTCCTGACAAAAAGGGGGTTGTTTTTTTAATTGACAATTATTTTCATTTTTACTGTACGTATAAGTATTCTTAATAGCATCACTGCAGCAAAATATAACTTTTGTTATACGAATTAGAAGAACAAAAGGACGGCACTCACCAACGGAAGCTAAAAAACGACCTTTATTCCATGCTGGATCTGAGAGTGGAGAGTGGTGCGGCGGACTATTTCATGTAACTACCTGTGTGATTCATTAAGGCCCTTCAAGCGCACAGGTATTTGCGTGAAATGGTCCGTCACCAGAGTCTCCCCTCTCAGAACCAGCATGCCATAAAGATCGTGTTTAAACTGCCATTGGTGAGTGCTGCACTTTTTTTTCTTCTAATTCATATTGCTACAAACTTGCTGCTGCTGTGCACCACCTGAGGGACAGAGCCGCCACACTGAGGGCCAGCCGAGCCAAATGGTTGTTGTCTGCAGTAGATCCACTGTTCACTTTTCAAGCAGTAGTGTTTTTTTTATTGATGACATCCTCAGAATAGGCCATTGTGAACTGATCAGTGGTGGTCTTACACCTGACACTCTCGTACCTTTAAAAAAAAAATAGACATCTCCATAAATTATGTATTGGTCTTGCAGGGTTACAGACGCTCAGCTCCCATTCACTTTAATGGGAGCTGAGCTGCAGTAACCCAACACGACCACTGGGGTGTCTGCTTCTGGTTCTTTTCACTGTATACTAGGGCGCCACATTAGCATTACAAATCAGAAAAGCAGCTAAAAATAATAATAATAATAATAATAATAGGTCATAAATTAAAAGGTTCTGGAAACTGCTTTAAAGGCTATGGACACATTGTAACGCATTACAAATTACAAAAACTATTTCTCCATAAGTCTTTAAAAAAATATAAAAATAAAAAAAAATGTTCTTTTGTTCTTAGAATCATCTCTTTGACGGTCTTCTTATCAGCCTTTCTTTTCCTTCAAACTAAATTACAACCAGATCACAGATGACCTTTGATCTGGTCTGGCTCTTAGTATCAATTTCCACTTTTTTGGATTTTTTTTGCTACTATATACCCACCAAAGAACATATCTTTGGGCACCTATTTTGTTTACATAAACTGTAATAGAGAAAAGGATTTTTAAGTGCTACAAACTTTCTCAATGGCCAGGTTCACATTGGAGGCTCTGTTAGGAACCTTAGTTGCAGATTTTATCATCAAATTTGAAAAACAAAGTGAACTAACCTAATTGCCCTTATTATAGTTAATGGTGTCCATCAGGCACTATTGTTGTCAGAACCTTTTCTCCTGCTTGGTTTCCCATTATTTTTGACAAAACCAAAAACTGGTAATATACTAAATAGTATAGATGTCAACTTAAAATAATTATTAGTTATGGGTTCTAGATGGTTTGATGGCTTTTACCTAGTACCTAAGCTTTCTTGGCACTACCTATATTCAATTTTATCTGCATCCTCCACCAGTGCCCTATGGCTGCCCTCTTATGGAATCAATGGTTCATGCCCTTGTATCACAAATTAACTGATTGACAGCATATTTATGCAGTTCAAAATGGCCGCCTCTGATGTGTTTTGACAACCCACTTGAAATTTTCTTCCTTACGTATCGCACACTTCAATGTGTCAATGAAGATCTACGTGACATCTTCCCCTATACTAGAACCTTTGTAACTTACTCCCCTACGGCTGCGTAATATGGATGAATATTCTCTATTTTACCATCTTTCTCTTTGGTAAACATGTCAGATTGTCTCTTAATCCGACCATCACAGATTCCTCACAATGACCGATAGAATTATAGCATGAAGAACATTCTTCTCCGTTCCAGGTAAAACGTTCTTTCATCTCGATTCCTTTCCAAAGTGTGACCCCTAAGAATAGCACTCGGATGTAGAGGTCCCATGACAATTTGTTGGATTAGCACGGCCATGTTGACATAGGGTATATGTATAATGAATGCGTACGAGCTCTGACAGATGTGGCTTGTTAATGTAAACACCCTCCAACGTGTCAAGTCTTTACAGACGACCACAACCTTCCCGTATAGCAGAACTGCCTCTATAGTGTCCTTTATGTGAACTGGTGGCCACCATCTAGTATATATTCCGAGAAAAACGCTACCAAAGCTGACCGCTGTCTCACAGGAATGAGCAACAGTGTAAAATAACAAATACTAGGATCCTATACTGAATAATATTGTAATAGTTGTGGACTACTTGACAGCAAAGATTTCTATTATTTCATCCCTATTCATGTGCTTCTCATGGTGTTTTTCAAAAGGAGAGGGACATTTTTTCAGTCTTATGAAATCAAAGGGAAAAACTACTTTGGAAAAAGGTGCAAAAGCCCATTATAAAAATACAAAAACATACAGGGCTAGTTTTTTTTTTTTTTTTTTTTAAAGGGAACCTGTCACAAGGGATGGGCTTCATTATCACAATGCTGAACACTTCCCTCTCTGAATGGCTGTGTTTTTTTTTTTATTGTTAGGCGTTGGTCAAGAGTCATAGTCATGTGCAGCATGATTGATAGATATTAAATATGATGTGACCTGTAGAGATGAGCGAACCGGGTTCGGGTTCGAGATGATCCGAACCTGAACGTTCGGTATTTGATTAGCTGGGGCTGCTGAACTTGGATAAAGCTCTAAGGTTGTCTGGAAAACATGGATACAGCCAATGACTATATCCATGATTTCCACATAGCCTTAGGGCTTTATCCAACTTCAGCAGCCACCGCTAATCAAATGCCGAAAGTTCGGGTTCGGATCAACTCGAGCATGCTCCAGGTTCGCTCATCTCTAGTGATCTGCAAACAGGGCTGGTAGGATGGAGAGAAACAGACAGGAATATTCTGCATTTTGTTTTGGAGAATTCTTTTTTACCAGAAGGATCTCCTGAGGATGAGTTTATTACTAAAGCGAAGCAGCCGGAAATTCGTTTCAGGAGCTTCACAAATTTCACAAATCGAATCTTAACAAATTTCATTAAGACAGCCAAAACTATAGTAGCTACAATACTGGGACTACTACAGAAGGGGGGATTTGTTAAAGTATGTTGTTGTAAAAGTGTCAAAAATCAATAAAAAAAATCACAAATTAAAAAAAAAAAGTCAATCATCCAATTTCCACTATTGCTCTCCTCTCTGTTCCTATATTGCTCTGTTAGTTTCTCCCTGCTCTGCTCAGACTGCCTGCTGCCATCCTGCTCTCTTCTCCACACACAGCCGACTGGCCACCTCCGTTACAGAACCTCCTTATATAGAGGGGGAGGTACTGACATCACAGAGGGGCCTGCAACTGATTGGATGGGTGCTAGGGATTATGGTTTAATCCCTTACTCCCACCCAGTGATGCTCCAGACAGCATGTGCGGCCGCCATTTTATGTTTTTTTTTTTTTTGCGAATTTCCTTAACACGTCTGCAGGAATTCGCTTTGTCCTGCGAAGCAAATTTCTGCCAATTCGTTAAGGAAATTTGCACTTTTTGTTTAGGAAATTCACTCATCTCTATTTATTACAAACCCCCCAGCAATCACCTGTAATCTACTGGAAAATCCAGTGACAAGTGTGCAATTCTCTTATACAGCCGCTATAAGAGAAAAGAAGAATAACATGGTGCCTTTTGTATTTGCTATCTGTGGAACACATAACCATGCTGGTTCCTCATGAGAAGTTTTTTGTGGCATTTTAGCTCATTCATGTATCTTTTTTAACCCACTTTGGTACACTATTGGATTGAACCACTTTATCTCAAGGCCCTATTACACGGAGCGATTATCTGCCGAATCAGGCCGAATCGTGGAGATCTCTCTCCACGTAACAAATACAATGATCGTCTGATTTGCGAGTAATCATTCGCTCTTCCTCTGATAGTTGTCTGTCAACATCATCTGCTCCCCCCGCTTACTGCAGCTGCCGCCATCATCTCAGAAGGGCCAGTCTCTGCAGTGACAGCCCACTCAGCCAATCACTGAACAAGAGGGCATAGAGGCTGTGGTCAGCAGGGGGCGCAGAGACATGGCAGGGGGAAACCGGGGGGAGCGCGGAGAGGTAAGTATAACATCTTTTTTATTTTCTACATACCAAGGCCAGAGTACCCCCTTTAAAGCAAGTCTTGAGGATAGATCATCAATTTAGTTGGCCAGAGAGTTGCAGGGGTACTATGTATATTTGAAGTTAATCCTTTACACATATCTATACTTTTTTGTGTTTTTTTAAGGTGTGTTCTATATAAAATACATATTTTAATGTGTTTTACTAATTAAATGAAGCTTGAGCGATGATAATTGATCATTTCTTTTGAAGTACAATCTTTGATTCTGATCATTGTTCCTTTCAGGTGAATAACTTAATATGGCACGTCAGATGTCTGGAGTGTTCAGTGTGTCGGACGTCTCTGAGGCAACACAACAGCTGCTACATCAAAAACAAGGAGATTTTCTGTAAAATGGATTACTTCAGGTAATACAGAAGCTACAGCCGTGCTGCCTCTGGCTACTATGAACTATTGTAAGCAATGAGATCAGTTTTACATAGAGATTTCCATTTGTGGATGTGAATATTGTGTTTGTTTTAGTTGTTTTTCATTTATTTTATGGCTTTTTATGGCTTTTTTTTTTATCTAATTTTCGATTTCATTGTAAATGGTTGGTGTAAATGGATGTCTATGATGTAACAGGAAATAAAGCAGGACAATATTAACCCCTTAAGGTCAATGCCAATTTTCGTTTTGCGCTTTTGCTTTTTCCACTTTATGTTTAAAAGGCCATAGCACTTGCATTTTTTTTTTACCTAGAAACCCACATGAGCCCTTATTTTTTGCGCCACTAATTGTACTTTGCAATGACAGGCTGGATATTTGCATAAAGGACACTGTGAAACCAGAAAAAAAATTTAATGTGTGGTGAAATTGAAAAAAAAAAAACGCATTTCTTTTATTTGGAGGGTATTTGTTTCTATGCCGTAAACCCTGGGGTAAAACTGATATGTTTTGCATGTTCCTTAAGTCGTTACGATTACAATGATATATAACATGTATAACTTTTCTGATGACCTGTAAAAAATTCAAACCGTTGTTAACGAATATATGTTCCTTAAAATCGCTCCATTCCCAGGCTTATAGCGCTTTTATCCTTTGGTCTATGGGGCTGTGTGAGGTGTCATTTTTTGCGCCATGATGTGTTCTTTCTAACAGTACCTTGATTGTGCATATGTGACTTTTTGATCACTTTTTATTACATTTTTGCTGGATTCGATGCGACCAAAAATGCGCAATTTTGCACTTTGGAATTTTTTTGCACCTACGCCGTTTACCGTGCGAGATCAGGAATGTGATTAATTAATAGTTCGGGCGATTACACACGCGGCACATGTTTGTTTATTTGTTCATTTTTTATATTTTTAAAATGGGAAAAGGGGGGTGATTTGGAATTTTATTAGGGGAGGGGATTTTTTATTAATAAAAACACTTTTTTACTTTTATTTTTACTGTAACTTGAAGTAACTTGATCTCTCATAGAGATCAATGCTGTGTATATACACAGCAAAGATCATTGTACTCAGTGATAGATTGCTGTGGCCTGCTGCAGGCCACAGCAATCTATTGCCGAGCGGGGATCAGCGACATTGCAACACTGAGTGCCGGCCTGGCCAGAAGACCAGATCTTCCCCCCGCAATCGCATCGCGGGGTGGAGATCCGACCCACTAGACACCAGGGACATGCAGTACAAAGCACTTCAATGCAGCTGTAAGGTTTGACAGCTGCATTGAAGTGCTTAATTAGCTGGCGCGGCAACGGGACCCACGCCGGCTAATAGTGGCACTGCCCAGCTACAGATTGCAGCCGGGAGCGGTGCCGTTCAGAGCGGGGTCCCAGCGGTCTCTGAACTCTCCCTGCGCCACCATGACGTTCCAGGTACGTCATGGGACGCTAAGGGGTTAATATACTATTGTCTGGTGATACTGTATGATGATCTGTTTTACATTTATTTTAGTCTTTTAGATTATGGATATTATTACATGATTTATGTAGACCTTAGATGGATTTCGATACCTTTGTTTGATTACCTTTAACTGGACCCTGAGGCTATGTTCCCACTATGTAAAAATGAGGGGCGTGTTTAGCATCAAATGACAGCCGTAAAAAATGATCATGAACTTTATGTTGAGCTGCCATTACCAATAGACAGCAATAATTTTTATATAGTGGGAACATATCCTTAACCTTGTTTTAGGGGTTTATCCAAGCATACACTTGGTATTGTTATATGACTTTGAGTTTGTGGCTATTTAAAGGGGAACTCCACATAAGGAAAACTTGTTTTCTATTAAAAGTACATTAAAAGTTATATAGATGTGTCTATACAATGTATTACCATACCTGTACGGTTCTGCCACACTGGTAGCTGATAGAAATGCAGGAAGTGAAGAAAAATGGCCTCTGTGCCAATCCACATAGTCTCCTGCTCCCACCTTAGGAGACAAATATTCCATGCCTCTGTGTTTGCTGAGCACAGGCTGATGATGCAAACAGGGGGCAGGGCGTGATGTCACAAGAGGCTTGGCTGGATCCCCCAATCCCCTGAGTGATTCACTATCTCTGACCGGCCAGAAGCAGCTGCTGCACTAATTTCACCAAAGATGCTTGATCATAATATGTGCGTGGAAAAGAAAACAATAAAATTAAAAAAGTTCTTTACTTTATTCCAATATCAGCGTTACAGGTAGAGAATACAGTGTGCTGTGTGGTGTTACAGGTAGAGAATACAGTGTGCTGTGTGGTGTTACAGGTAGAGAATACAGCGTGCTGTGTGGTGTTACAGGTAGAGAATACAGCGTGCTGTGTGGTGTTACAGGTAGAGAATACAGAGTGCTGTGTGGTGTTACAGGTAGAGAATACAATGTGCTGTGTGGTGTTACAGGTAGAGAATACAGCGTGCTGTGTGGTGTTACAGGTAGAGAATACAGAGTGCTGTGTGATGTTACAGGTAGAGAATACAGTGTGCTGTGTGGTGTTACAGGTAGAGAATACAGTGTGCTGTGGGGTGTTACAGGTAGAGAATACAGCGTGCTGTGTGGTATTACAGGTAGAGAATACAGCATGCTGTGTGGTGTTACAGGTAGAGAATACAGCGTGCTGTGTGGTGTTACAGGTAGAGAATACAGCGTGCTGTGTCGTTACAGGTAAAGAATACAGTGTGCTGTGTCGTTACAGGTAAAGAATACAGTGTGCTGTGTGGTGTTACAGGTAGAGAATACAGAGTGCTGTGTGGTGTTACAGGTAGAGAATACAGCGTGCTGTGTGGTGTTACAGGTAGAGAATACAGCGTGCTATGTGGTGTTACAGGTAGAGAATACAGCGTGCTGTGTGGTGTTACAGGAAGTAACTGTGTGCTGTGTGGTGTTACAGGTAGAGAATACAGCATGCTGTGTCGTTACAGGTAGAGAATACAGAGTGCTGTGTGGTGTTACAGGGAGAGAATACAGCGTGCTGTGTGGTGTTACAGGTAGAGAATACAGCGTGCTATGTGGTGTTACAGGTAGAGAATACAGCGTGCTGTGTCGTTACAGGTAGAGAATACAGGGTGCTGTGTGGTGTTACAGGTAGAGAATACAGCGTGCTGTGTGGTGTTACAGGTAGAGAATACAGCGTGCTGTGTGGTGTTACAGGTAGAGAATACAGCGTGCTGTGTGGTGTTACAGGTAGAGAATACAGCGTGCTGTGTGGTGTTACAGGTAGAGAATACAGTGTGCTGTGTGGTGTTACAGGTAGAGAATACAGTGTGCTGTGTGGTGTTACAGGTAGAGAATACAGCATGCTGTGTGGTGTTACAGGTAGAGAATACAGCGTGCTGTGTGGTGTTACAGGTAGAGAATACAGTGTGCTGTGTGGTGTTACAGGTAGAGAATACAGCATGCTGTGTGGTGTTACAGGTAGAGAATACAGCGTGCTGTGTGGTGTTACAGGTAGAGAATACAGTGTGCTGTGTGGTGTTACAGGTAGAGAATACAGCGTGCTGTGTCGTTACAGGTAGAGAATACAGGGTGCTGTGTGGTGTTACAGGGAGAGAATACAGCATGCTGTGTGGTGTTACAGGGAGAGAATACAGCGTGCTGTGTGGTGTTACAGGGAGAGAATATAGTCTGCTGTGTGGTGTTACAGGTAGAGAATACAGCATGCTGTGTGGTGTTACAGGTAGAGAATACAGCATGCTGTGTGGTGTTACAGGTAGAGAATACAGCGTGCTGTGTGGTGTTACAGGTAGAGAATACAGCGTGCTGTGTGGTGTTACAGGTAGAGAATACAGCGTGCTGTGTATTGTTACAGGTAGAGAATGCAGCTTGCTGTGTGGTGTTATAGATAGAGAATACAGTGTGCTGTGTGGTGTTACAGGTAAAGAATACAGCGTGCCGTGTGGTGTTACAGCAAGAGAATACTGCGTGCCGTGTGGTGTTACAGGAAGAGAATACAGCGTGCTGTGTGGTGTTACAGGTAGAGAATACAGTGCTGTGTGGTGTTACAGGAAGAGAATACAGCGTGCTGTGTGGTGTTACAGGTAGAGGATACAGTGTGCTGTGTGGTGTTACAGGTAGAGAATACAGCGTGATGTGTGGTGTTACAGGTAGAGGATACAGTGTGCTGTGTGGTGTTACTGGTAGTAACTGTGTGCTGTGTGGGTGGGACCACAATGAAATTATAAAGTACCGCAAATAATTCAGTAACACAATGAAACTGCAATGTGTGAACACAGCCTAGATGTTCTGCAACAGATTTGGGTGGGGAATAGGCAGCGTGGAGGACTGTGATGAACAGCTGAGAGAAAGCATTGCATTCTGGAACCTGTACTGCATTCTGGGGACTGCTCAACCAGGAAGTACAGAAACACAATACAGAACAAAAACCCCAAAACAAATAGATTTTTTGTCATTTTAAAACTGGGATGGATAGGTAAGTAATGCTATATGCTTCTGCAGAAGTTTCATTTTTTTAACCTCTACCTAGAGTTCCCTTTTAAGTTTTTTTTTGCTTTGTGCAAAAACATGTATTGATGACTAGAGAGGACCGAACGTCAAGCACGCTTGGGTCCATCCAAACCCAAACTCTCAGCATTTAAATACCAGGCTAAAGAAGTTGGATGCAGCTGTCTACGTTTTTCTGTAAACATAGGTTGTATCTATATTTACCACGACTCCCTAGGGCTTCATCAAACTTCTTCAACCACCGGTAATGAAATGCCGAGATTTTGGGTTCGGACAGACCCAAGCGTGGTCGAGGTTCTATTGATGACCTATTCTGAAGATAGGTCAAGGTCATCAGTCACAATAAAAAAAAAGCTGAAATCTAATAACCTAACGTTCCACTTGAAATGTAACAAAATTTATTGGGATGGTGACAAACTGAGATCCAACTTCCAACTAAATGAATGGTAGCCATAAAAACCCCAAACACCACATACCAGTACAGCTAATGCATAGCAGTAATATCTCCAGAACTAGCCTACTTTTTCCATGGTCGTCATCTGGAACATATTATCCAACAAAAGCCGGAGAGACGTTGGTTGCCTAGCTGTGATCCCAAAGACTAACGTCAGCCAGATAGGCCTTGTGCTGTCTAGACACTGTTCATACCTGCAAGGTTTTGACTCAAGCAGCTTCCACTAAAAGTTCCCATAATGAAGGCCAATCAGGCAATCAGCTCTGACGTGGGGGCAGGGACTGCTATGTCTATCCTTTAAATAACCTATGAGAGTCTGAAGATGAGGTCAGGAAACGATACGAATCTGGGTGTTATGACCAGTTAAGATAATATGTAGCCTCTCTCTATGTATATAACCTCTAACCTATAATATAAGATAATTTAGTCTCCTAACAAGATGTACCTTCACCTTGTATATCGCACATATTGGAGCAGATCTGCTATGTACATTTTTCCAGGGCTGACATTTAACACATAGCTGGAACCTTCACAATATTTGACTGCTGTTTTGTGTCATGTTTTGTATCTTATTCTTCAATAACTGATAGTGAATGTGTCCAAAAATATTCTAATTTGGAAAATTTCCTTTCTTCTAATAAAGAAATTATACTGATCTTCCCTGATCCCTCACAACTTCTAGGTCCCTACTGCTCTCCACTGCTTATTATTGACCCTGCAGAAAATGCCTACTCAGCCAATCAGTGTAGAGGCGGATCAACACTACAGGCAGTGATTGGCTGATTATGCATTTCCAGCAGTGGAGAGCAGCAGGGACCATGAATTGGGTAACAAGTTTTTTTTATGTTATTTTTAAAGCATACTCCCTGCTTTAGGAGAAAAAAAAAATATTTTGCAGGAGTAACTCTTCCGTGCTCCATCCATAGGTGTAACCTTAAGTTTCTGGTGTAAAATATGTGCAATATGTATCACTAGTAAAGGTATAATGCCTTCTTGTTGATCACGCTGGGGAAGCTCAGAACTAGGGGAAGCAGACAGAATAGATAATAACAAGTATAGAAGGAATTGTTAGTCTCGCCATAGGCAGCAACATATCAAAAGTTATGTTTGAGTGGAATACCCGTTTAACTACATATTCCCTCCTTGCCCAAAAATCCTCTATCGTTCTAGAATAAAAAGTGACCATCTAGGTCAATCATGTCAAACTCTGGTATTTTTGGCCCTCCAGGCAATTCAGAGTTTGAATTACATCTGGCCCGCCATGGCTATTATAAACGAGACTATGGGGGAGGGCTGGCTACTATATGAGACTATGGGGAGGGCTGGCTATTATATGAGACTACTGGGGAGGGCTGACTACTATATAAGAGACTATGGGGGAGGGCTGGCTACTATATAAGAGACTATGGGGGAGGGCTGGCTACTATAAAAGAGACTACAGGGGAGGGCTGGCTACTATATAAGAGACTGTGGTGGGGTAGCTACTATATGAGACTACAGGGGAGGGGTGGCTAGTATATAAGAGACTATGGGGGGGGGCTGGCTACTATATAAGAGACTATGGGGAGGACTGGCTACTATATAAGAGACTATGGGGGAGGGCTGGCTACTATATAAGAGACTATGGGGGAGGGCTGGCTACTATATTAGAAACTATGGGGCAGGGCTGGTGACTATATGAGACTATGAGGGTGGGTTGGCTACTATATGAGACTATGGGGAGGGCTGGCTACTGTATGAGACTACAGGGGATAGCTTGCTACCATATGAGACTATAGGGGAAGGCTGGCTACTATATAGGACACTTGGGGTGCTGGCTACTATTTGGGCACTTATTTGGGCACTACTGGGAGGGCTGACTACTATGTCGGGCAATTTTGGTTGGCTTGGCTATTGCATGGGGCAATATTGGGGGGAGGGGCTGGCTATTACATGGGTTGGGGTTTAATCATATCATAGCAATTTATCATAGTGCACAGTGCTGGGAGACGCACACCACTGACAGGGCCAGGACCGCCGCATTTGCGCTTCAATAATTATCAAGGTTGGCCCGCGACTTGGTCCAATTTTTTTTATTTTGGCCCACTGTGTAATTGAGTTTGACACCACTGATCTAGGTGGTAGTAGGTGTCCTGCTTTAAGGAATAGGAACAGATTCCTGAACAGAATAACACATCCCTGCCCCTTTTTCTACAGGGACTCTCTTTGTAACCACCCTCAATAGATCCTAAACAGGACCTCTTTATTACCTCCGAAGTCCCTTGGGATTTGTAAACTAGACAACCCACCTCTCACCTATATGGTAATCTATGGCGGTCTACCGTCTTGATACCTGAGAAGATAATATTGGCGTAGCATGAGTTGTACAGGTGTCATGTGCTACTTCTCTACATTTCTAAGCTCTGATATAATAAATGGAAAATACAATTGATGATTGGATGGAAATACAAATCAGAATAAATAATGATCCCGCAAAAAAACCTTAGTGGGAGAAATAGCAACATATTGAAACGATTGACATGAAATAAAATGAAGGAATTTTCCTGAAATCAGGCCGTGCTCCCAGATGTTGGTGATGAGCTGCACAACACACAAATGCTTTTGTTAGCAATGGAAATGAATCCGCTCCAATCAAGGCAAGCGTGTAACCATATCCTGCTGGCATGTGTGCCGATGGTTAGGGCTAGGGATGCTTATTGTAACCTGCTGCGGGTGTAGGGCAATGCACTAATCAGTACCCAGAGCCGCAGTGTAGCCACGTGTGGTCACAGAGGGACGAGAGATTTCCTGTGCAAATCACAGCTCTATCGGCCCGTACATACACTGACGTCATACCGGCCGAGAAATCATTGGATCAATAAAATAACTACAATAAACCAATGGAACCAATAAAATGTAAGATTGTCAGAGCATAGACCTCAGTAGATTGGCTGCCATATTGGAGTCTCATACATGGTCTTTAGTAGATTGGCTGCCATATTGCAGTATCATGCATAGGCCTTAGTAGATTGGCTGCCATATTGCAGTATTATACATTGGCTGCCATATTGGAGTATTACACATAGTCCTTAGTAGATTGGCTGCCATATTGCAGTATTATACATGGTCCTTAGTAGATTGGCTGCCATATTGGAGTATTATACATGGTCCTTAGTAGATTGGCTGTAATATTGGAGTATTATACATAGGCCTTAGTAGATTGGCTGTAATATTGGAGTATTATACATAGGCCTTAGTAGATTGGCTGCCATATTGGAGTATTATACATGGTCCTTAGTAGATTGGTGCCATATTGCAGTATTATACATAGACCTCAGTAGATTGGCTGCCATATTGCAGTATTATAAATGGTCCTTAGTAGATTGGCTGTCATATTGGAGTATTATACATAGGCCTTAGTAGATTGGCTGTCATATTGCAGTATCATACATAGGCCTTAGTAGATTGGCTGCCATATTGGAGTATTATAAATAGGCCTTAGTAGATTGGCTGCCATATTGGAGTATTATACATAGGCCTTAGTAGATTGGCTGTCATATTGCAGTATCATACATAGGCCTTAGTAGATTGGCTGCCATATTGCAGTATTATACATAGGCCTTAGTAGATTGGCTGCCATATTGGAGTATTATACATAGGCCTTAGTAGATTGGCTGTCATATTGCAGTATCATACATAGGCCTTAGTAGATTGGCTGCCATATTGCAGTATTATACATAGGCCTTAGTAGATTGGCTGTAATATTGGAGTATTATACATAGGCCTTAGTAGATTGGCTGCCATATTGGAGTATTATACATGGTCCTTAGTAGATTGGTGCCATATTGCAGTATTATACATAGACCTCAGTAGATTGGCTGCCATATTGCAGTATTATAAATGGTCCTTAGTAGATTGGCTGTCATATTGGAGTATTATACATAGGCCTTAGTAGATTGGCTGTCATATTGCAGTATCATACATAGGCCTTAGTAGATTGGCTGCCATATTGGAGTATTATAAATAGGCCTTAGTAGATTGGCTGCCATATTGGAGTATTATACATAGTCTTTAGTAGATTGACTGTAATATTGGAGTATTTTACATAGGCCTTAGTAGATTGGCTGCCATATTGGAGTATTATACATGGTCCTTAGTAGATTGGCTGCCATACTGCAGTATTATACATAGGCCTTAGTAGATTGGCTGCCATATTGGAGTATTATACATGGTCCTTAGTAGATTGGCTTTAATATTTGAGTATTTTACATAGTCCTTAGGAGATTGGCTGCCATATTGGAGTATTATACATAGTCCTTAGTAGATTGGCTGTAATATTGGAATATTTTACATAGTCCTTAGTAGATTGGCTGCCATATTGGAGTATTATACATGGTCCTAAGTAGATTGGCTGCCATATTGCAGTATCATACATAGGCCTTAGTAAATTGGCTGCCATATTGGAGTATTATACATTGGCTGCCATATTGGAGTATTATACATAGTCCTTAGTAGATTGGCTGCCATATTGGAGTATTATACATAATCCTTAGTAGATTGGCTGCCATATTGCAATATTATACATAGTCCTTAGTAGATTGGCTGTAATATTGGAGTATTATACATAGGCCTTAGTAGATTGGCTGCCATATTGGAGTATTATACATAGTCTTTAGTAGATTGGCTGTAATATTGGAGTATTTTACATAGGCCTTAGTAGATTGGCTTCCATATTGGAGTATTATACATGGTCCTTAGTAGATTGGCTGCCATACTGCAGTATTATACATAGGCCTTAGTAGATTGGCTGCCATATTGGAGTATTATACATAGTCCTTAGTAGATTGGCTGTAATATTGGAATATTTTACATAGTCCTTAGTAGATTGGCTGCCATATTGGAGTATTATACATGGTTCTAAGTAGATTGGCTGCCATATTGCAGTATCATACATAGGCCTTAGTAGATTGGCTGCCATATTGGAGTATTATACATTGGCTGCCATATTGGAGTATTATACATAGTCCTTAGTAGATTGGCTGCCATATTGGAGTATTATACATAATCCTTAGTAGATTGGCTGCCATATTGCAGTATTATACATAGTCCTTAGTAGATTGGCTGCCATATTGCAATATTATACATAGTCCTTAGTAGATTGGCTGTAATATTGGAGTATTATACATAGGCCTTAGTAGATTGGCTGCCATATTGGAGTATTATACATGGTCCTTAGTAGATTGGCTGCCATATTGCAGTATTATACATAGGCCTTAGTAAATTGGCTGTCATATTGGAGTATTATACATAGGCCTTAGTAGATTGGCTGCCATATTGGAGTATTATACATGGTCCTTAGTAGATTGGCTGCCATATTGCAGTATTATACATAGGCCTTAGTAAATTGGCTGTCATATTGGAGTATTATACATAGGCCTTAGTAGATTGACTGCCATATTGGAGTATTATACATAGTCCTTAGTAGATTGGCTGCCATATTGCAATATTATACATAGGCCTTAGTAGATTGGCTGTCATATTGGAGTATTATACATAGTCCTTAGTAGATTGGCTGCCATATTGCAATATTATACATAGGCCTTAGTAGATTGGCTGTCATATTGGAGTATTATACATAGGCCTTAGTAGATTGGCTGTCATATTGGAGTATTATACATAGGCCATAGTAGATTGGCTGCCATATTGGAGCATTATACATAGGCCTTAGTAGATTGGGTGTCATATTGGAGCATTATACATAGGCCTTAGTAGATTGGCTGTCATATTGGAGTATTATACATAGGCCTTAGTAGATTGGCTGCCACATTGGAGTATTATAAATAGGTCTTAGTAGATTGGCTGTTATATTGGAGTATTATAAATAGGTCTTAGTAGATTGGCTGTCATATTGGAGTATTATACATAGGCCTTAGTAGATTGGTTGCCATATTGGAGTATTAAACAAAAGTCTTATGCTCCAGCTTTTGTTCTTTACTAAAAATGACAAGTCAAGGGGAACAAGACCTATGGCTGTAGCTGGAGAGCTGGAGCAATTTTATCCCCAATAACCACATACCCGACTACATTGTACTGTCTAGCTCTGGCACATAAATCGTTTCATTCCACAATTCCCTCACACGCAGCACATTTATAATCTATGGTTTTCACTTGGTCCTGGTGCCAACACAGTTATTTGTTCTTTTAAAACTCCAGCTCCTCATATTGTGACTGCTAGAACAATAAGCTTGGTTAGTTATTCCGTGTATCTATGCCATCACATCCAGTAAGTCCAGATTCCTTATTCTTTGCCACTATAGACTTCTTGTTCTGGGTAGGTTTTTTTTTTGCCAAGAATTTTCAAGGCGCTTCTTATTCTGTTGATATAAGTATCATGATGAATGTATACATATATAGTTGTACAGTAAACACAGGCACAAAGCCTGGCGGGCAGTCAAACCCAAAGAAATACAGAGCAAATGGTACATTTAGTACAGCAAGTTTTATCATCTCTGTCCAATGCTGTGCGATACATAGAAGACCCACTCACATATGTTCAGCTCTCCCGCTTCTCCTCCCTCTGGTATTTTGTATTGCTAATGACAAAACTCATCCCACCATTTCCTGTGTTGTGACGCTGGAGTCTGTGCCAGCTATTTAACCACTTAAATGCAGTTGTCAAAGCTGATAATGGTATTTAAAAGACTTTGTCGGGCATCATTGGTAGTTCACTGGTTCAGATCAGCTAGCCTCAACACAATCGTGGGAAGCCAACTCATTGTTATAATGGCCTGAGGCCTCTGCTAGACCTCCATGGCTGATTTGGCTGATTATATAGCCTACCTATAGCAGGCTATATCGATAGAGCGTAGGCAGAAAGAAGGATTTTGGTCTCCATGAGAATTTTCATTGTTTACACTTGTTTTTTAAGCACAGCCCACAGATCTGGGGAATTTAGAGGAGTAGTCATCACTTTTGACTCATTGTCTTGTTCCCCAAACCATCCCTGAGAAATTTTTGCAGTGGTCAGGGCTGTATCTTACTAAAAGAGGCCTCCACCATTAGGGAACTCTGCTGCCATAAAGGGTGGCCTTGGTCTTTGACGTTGTTTTGACAGGTGTACGAGTCACAGTAATAATTCTAGATGTCATAGTGTGCATATGCAGAGCTGTTTGAAGAAATCCGCTGCCACTGGTTGGTAGTAGTGGTGGACGGAGATTTAAAGTGTACCCGTCGTTATAACTTTCAAAATCTAAATCAACAGTAGATGTGATATAGAGAAAGTTTGCAATTTACATTCATTATTTTTTAATTGTTGCTGTAAAACAAAGCTGAACTTACCAGAAATCCAGGTCCAGTCTCCTGAATTCCGGCCAGTACAGAGAGTCACGGCTCAATGTGTCCGTCAGTTACATGACTGCCTTCTCTCTTTGAGCGTTTTGATGGCTTGGGATGCACAGGACTTCCTGTTTTCTGACTGTTTCCTTTTTTTTTGTTTTGTTTTGAGAAAAAAAGAGACAGAAAACAGGAAGTGCCGTGTTCTCCATAATACAAAAAAAATGTAAATTGCAAATTTGCTTTATATGGCATCTACTGTTAATTTAGATTTTGAAAGTTATTACGACAGTGACACTTTAAGGGTCTCTGTGCAGAAACACAAGTCAAGAGAATTTCTTAGGATTTCTCATGAAAAATGTGAAAAGAAAACCCCATAAAGAATACACAAAAAAATAAATAAATAAAACTTGCACATACATTTTTTTAAGCAGGATAAAAAAAAACCCCAATGTAGGTCTATGTTAGAAAAACACAAACTGGGTGAAAAAAGTACAACATGCCTTGTAAGGCTATGTTCACACTGCGTATATGTTCGGCCGCATGTTTTCGTGGCCGGACATATACGCGGTAAACTCCGGCCGGAGATTTACGCTACTTGCGGCCGGCTACGTACGGACCGCGAACTTACGCCCGTAGCCTACTTACGCTTCCCGAGCGCCCTACGTAGGGATCTGACAGCGGTCTTTTACTTGGAAATCTTCGGCTAGCCCCGGACACCCCACAGAACCTTTTGGATCGGCACAAAAAGCTGCAAAAATGAAGAAATCACCACTACATACGGGACCGCTTGTAACGCTACGGGCGTAAATTACGGCATTTTCGTCCTCAAACAATGGTCCGGTTCATTTTTTACGGTGCCGCTTACTATCCGGGCGTAAGTTCGTACGTAGTGTGAACTGTGCAGCCATACATCGTATACTTTCCATTGTACGCAAACTACGTAAGTCTCCGTCCGCTTATTTACGGAACACGCTACGGCCGGAAACTTACGTAGTGTGAACATAGCCTAAATGAGAATGAGTTTTAGAAAGTTCCAACTTAGCCTTTCTGTTTTTAATCTACTCCTGGTTTTGGTTCAAAAATACTGACCAAAATACTGAGCAAAAAGTACCAGCACAAGTGTCTTTTTTAGGCTATGTTCACACACAGTAAAACAATACTAAACTACAGCCACAATTTTGAGGAAGAAATACTGCCGTATTTTCAATATAATAATGCGCTCCTCAGAAGTCACATGCTCATTATATATCACCTGCTTTTGCAAAAAACTGACCCCTTTTTTTCTCCTGATCACACATTAATGCTCAAAATTACAGCCATATTTTGGTATTATTTTATTGTGTGGGACCATAGGCTTGGGCAGATAAATGGGAAATGAAGTTTAATATGGATAAATGTAAGGTTATGCACTAACGCCGTAGAAATAATAATACAGTTATGTGCCAAATAATAAAACACTGGGTAAACCTGCTTCTGAAAAGGACCTGGGGGTATTGGTGGACAGTAAACTCAACTTTAGTGATCAGTGCCAGGCAGCAGCTGCCAAGGCTAATAAAATAATGGGAGGCATCAAAAGAGGCCGAGATGCTAAAGATGAGAACATAGTTTTGTCTCTTTATAAATCACTGGTCCGTGCACACATGGTATATACTGTATTTAGCACCGGGCACCGGTATATAAGAAGGACACAGCTGAACTGGAGCGGGTGCAGAGGAGGGCAACAAAGGTCATTAAGGGAATGGGTGGGTTACAGGACCAGGACAGGTTATCAAGCTTAGGGGCGATCTGATCACAATGTACAAATATATGATTGGACAGTACAGAGATCTACGTAGTGGTCTTTTTACTCCTAGGTCTGTAACCATGACAAGGGGGCATCCTCTACATCTAGGGGAAAGAAGGTTTCACCACCAGCACAGATGCGGATTCTTTACTGTACAAGCAGTGAGACTATGGAACTCTCTGCCACATACATGATGTTGTCAAGGCTGATTCGTTAACCCCTTCAGGACCAGACTGATTTTGGCCTTCAGGACCAGAGCCCATTTTTTTAAATCCAACCTGTCTCACTTTATGTGGTTGTAGCTACGTGATGCTATTTGTGACATATTGTACTTTAGGTTAGTGTTACTTTTTGGCCAATATGCCAGAAAATTCTAATGAAAAATGACAAAATTAGTATTTTTTCCATTTTAAATTTTCTGCGGTCACCGCGCAGGTTTAATCATGTAATAATTGTATTGCCAGCGTCATTACACGTGCAGCAATAATAAATGTGTGTACTTTTTTTATTTTTTTTCCCAACATTTATTATTGTATTGAGGACTATGGGGATTATAGGCGAATTTTATTTTGTTTTTTATTTTACACTTTGATTTATTATTCCAGCATGGGGACTTCACTGTACAATTGCCTGATTACAGGCATATTGCATTGCAGCGCTGATCAGCACTGCAATGTAATATGCCTGTAATGGGCAAAGCTGATCAGCCTAACATTGAGCCTGATCAGCCACCGTAGCTGAAACACAAGATGCTTTGGGGAAGCCCCCTGACGTCACAGCAACCATCGGGGCTGTGCGATCTCACAGCACAGCCCCAATGGGGAACGAAGAGAGGATTCTCCCTCCTTTTAGCACTATAGGTGCTGCGATTGCACTGATTGCAGGACCTATAGGGTTAAATCTTGGCAGTTGCAGCAGGTGCCTGGCTATCACTGACAGCCGGGCCCCTCGCGGATGACACGGATGCCGGAGTCATCCCTGTCACGTACCGGCACTAGAGATGAGCGAACCTTTCGGGCTTTTGGTCCGTAAGCAGTTCGCTCTATCGGCATGCATAGTTGCGATCCCGGGAATATGCGGCCAGGATATTCCAGAGAATCCATCTGGAATTCCCTGGAATATCCTGGCCGCATATTCCCGGGATCGCAACTATGCACCCGGGATCACAGGCATCACGATCGAGCGCAGATGCCGTCGGACCAAAAGTCTGACGGTCCGCGCATCTCTAACTGGTACGTCGATCTGCCGGAACAGTATGCAGAATTGGATGTGGCAGTCATCTTACTCTTGTCGTCAAGTAGTATAAGGGCAGGTGTTCTCGGTAACACGTCGCATTTCCTTGGCGTTCAGGGTAATAATAGCGGCTGCAGTTGGAGTGGTTTCCTTGTACATTGAAGGTGCTGATATCACGGCACGGTGTCTTAGCGGAGTCTCATGGCTTACAATGTTTTCTTAGCGATGATGATCATGTTCACTTAAACACTAACAGCTTGCGGTAGATTTTATTTCGTCTTTTAATTGTTTGCTCAAAGATAATAAAGCAAAGTCAGGAAACGAGGCTGACCCAGTGCCAGTGACCTGTGGGAGCCGTGCCTTACCATTGTTGATGACAAACGGGCCGGGGTTCATGCCAGAGCAGCATGGTTAGACTTTGACTATAACATACACCGTAATTTGATCCATATTCATCGCAGGATTTTTTATTTTTTTTTATTTTGCATTTTTCTTCCTTTGTTTTTATTGTTTTTTTTTATTTTACAGTTTTTTTTTCCTGGCACCTTTATTTTACTATATAATGTATTGCAAAACGAAAAATGTAAATAATAGGTGGGATGGAATTGGAGTAATAAAAAAAAATGCACAATTTTGTGGGATGCTTGTTTTTTTTTTCTTGGTAAAAGTTATTTTATAGGTATGATTTAAGAAAAAATTTATTAATGTTAATTACTTTAAGGGTGGAAAACAGGTGGAAATTCCAAGTGGCAACCCCGCCGCAAACTCCACTCGGAATCCTACCTGCCTCACTATCTTAATGTTATGTATAGGGCGCCTCGGCACTCCGCTCAAAGAATAGACTTGTCAGATGGGATTCCAATAAAATCCGTGGCGGGAAATCCTGCTCAGAATTTCCACCGGTTTTCCGCAGTGTGAATGGGCCCTAAAGCTTTGGAAAAAAAAAAAAAAATGAAAATGGAGGTGGGTAGAATTTTTTTAATCGGAGATTCAAATATTTTTTTTAAATTTTTTTTTTTTTAGGTTTATGACCTCTTTATTATAATATATATATATATATATATATATATATATATATATATATATATATATATAGTGACAATCTGGGGGTTACTCACTCGCTGGGATCGCCATCTCCTGGGCCTGAGACGGTTGGCACATCACAAATTGCAGTCCAGTCAGTGCTGTATGCTTTATACTGACCTCAGTCAGCTTTATTTCTCCATTCAAGGAAAATCATAATACATCGGCAACACTGCCAATAAAATAAAACCTAGGCCGTCTAGCCACTGACTAACACCACAGCTTCCCTAGCTGCACTTCTGAGCCTAATGCTCAATATCACCAGCTCCACTGGTCTCACCCAGACTTCTTGTCTGCAGCTCCCACAGGCCTAGTGCTGCCTGTTCTCCCACCCTGGGAGTCTTCTCCTGGGAGCCATCACCTGGGAAGCTCTGGAGTCTCTAATAGATCCACCAGGTGGTTTCAGAGCCTCATTAGCTCTAGGGCTGGAGTGGAGGATCTGGACCAGGAGCTCCACCTGAACTCCAATTCCCACTCCAGAGGCATAGAACTGCCTCTTACAGCCCCACCATGCCACAATATATATATATTTATATTTTAAACAAAACAAGGACCAAATATAATAACAAAGATCTTTATTCATCAATAACACAACTACTAATCAAGAATATTAAAAATTACATAACATGATGTTTTATGGCATTCCAGATAGACTAACACGGTGAGGTAGATAGCATAGGCTAAAACAGGCAACTGCTCCGAAAGTGCTCAGTGCAGTATCAACATAAGTAATACACAGGGGGATGGGATAAGAACCAAGTCCAAGCTTCCCACAATGGGGACTATCCGCCTAACTTCTACCCAAAAAAAACATAAATCCTGTAAGCCAGTGACCAAGTCACCACTCACCCATGTCAGCGTCTCCCCAACGTACGTTTCACGTTTCGCGCTTCCTCAGGACGCATTCGGAGGCGGACGCATTCAATACAATGTTTTGAAAAAGACGTCCGTTATTCCATAGACCTTAATGCATTTTAGTGAAGCCAATTAAAATGATGCAGTAACAGACATGTTTCTAAACACAAAAAGCGTTAGCTTTTTTTCTCTTTTGGACGTTGTGTGAACATAGCCTATGAGATTTTTACAAGCTATGATTCCTGCTGTATAGCAGAATGTAAAAGGGGCACTTATATGGCAGCCACCAAAGCTTTGAGAAGGCTCCTCACTGCCAGGACAACTGATTGGCAACTTACAACTGCAAGAATGAGGGGGCCAATCAGATGCCCAACAGATCTTAGACCTTGCATTTAACCACCTAGATGCCATACTGTAAATGCTATGGACCGTGGCATCTAGGGAGTTAAAGGGGTAAATTGTTCAGTAGTTTATTGCTGTGCACCCTAAGGACCCCTAGGGGATAATTCATGACTGAAGTAATGATCTGGACTGCTTTGCAAATGTCAATGTGTACTTTGCTTTATTCTCCATTGTAAACCCTTTTGGCAGTGGACAGCGGTGAGGATTTGCAATCTGAGTGGCTATACGGCCCCATATACAGCAGGCTATGATGTCCTGTGTTTTCTGACACCTCACTCATTGCCTAATACATACCACCTCCCACCGTAATGTCTGACCGGTATGTTATCTAGTATAATCATGTATCCTATGAGTATGACTCTGTCTAGATACATGTGTCAGTCCGTGCACAATTGTGTATTTTTCCTGTTTTCTTTGATAATCTGCATTGTTCTCGTGTCTTTTCTTGGCATTGTGGCAATGACTCCGGCTATTTCTAAATAAGGACATAGTAGTCATAGTCATCCTAGTCCTTATTGTGCACTGATCCCTAGGAGCAGCCTATAAAGGGAAGGCTATTTCCTGATGGAATCGCAGCATGTGTTAATATACATAAAAAAAATGTATATATGTCCTAATAATTTGCTTATTGAGCGTACTTATAGGTAATCTTTGTTAGCTACCACACCAGAAAAAAAACTCTGCAGTAGGCGACACATTGTTAGCATGAATGTAAGGCAGTGCAATAGTTATCCCGTTCTCCTACAGGAATGTAGTGGTTGCACGTCTTAGAAGGACTCTTTTATTATATCTTTATTATGTTACATTTCTTATTATATTTTATACCAAATAAAAACCATACATCATATATTGAAATCTCTAACTAGCCCCTATATACCCGCCATCTCTCCATCTCCCTCCATTACCCCTAGACCAGCCTCCAGGAAAATGAAAGAGAATAATAATAATAATAATAATAATAATAATAATAACAATAACAATAATAATATACATAACTCAATGCATATAAAAAAAATAATAAAGTAAAAATAAATGATATATAATACCTCCCCCCTGGACCGCTGGGGGTAGATGTGCCCCTTTTGCATGGTGTATGTCAGTTATATCCCCCACTCACCTGATGGGCGGGTAGGGGGGTGCGGAAAGGAGGAGGCCTGATTTATCATGCTTTACGGTTGCTTGCCGACGTAAATCATGGCATAAATCTACATTTTCTCCCGAGCAGGTGCAGATGTGTTGCGCAGTGCCTGCACCAGGTGCAGGGCTGGCCAGATGTACTAAGAGGCGCGTGCCTTGTGGCTTTATTTAGGACTGGTGTCTTCATATGCCAGTCTTGATAAATGTCCTGCCTCTATTCATTTCTCACTCTTCTGCAAGCACGCCTCCTGCCTGATGATTGACAGCCCTCTCTGCTTGATTTCAGATGAGCTTGTGCTGATGTCACAGCAGGGAGGTCACCAATCACCAGACAGGAGGCGTGCTTGCAGCAGGGGCAGAAATGAATGCAGAGACGACTCCCTGACCCAGAGCTGTTGTATAATGCCCCAGTCACTTCAGGTACAATGAAAGGGTTATAGAGGGGAAACACAGATTTGTTAAAAACCTTCTTATCTTTTTAGAAAGGAGGATCATTGTACAAAGAACTGGGGAAACATATATGTAAATATCTTTGTATCTTTTTTTTTTTTATATTCAAACAGTCATACTTAGGGATTATTCCCACCTGCCATAAAACACGGACGGCACGCACGTATGTCCTGTAGGAAGTGGTGTATTCTTTTCAGTCTGGAGAGCAGTAGAGGTTTTCTATTGGGATTTGCTACTGTTCTGGACAGTTCCTGACATGGACAGAGATGGCAGCAGAGAGCACTGTGTCAGACTGGAAAGAATACTCCACTTCAGCTTATAAATACTGGAAAGGACGGGCAAAAAATTTTATTAAAGTATTGTTTCGCCCCCCAAAAGTTATACAAATCACCAACAAACACTTATTACAGGAAATGCTTATAAAGTGCTTTTTTCCCTGCACTTACTACTGCATCAAGGCTTCACTTCCTGGATAACATGGTGATGTCACTTCCTGGATAACATGGTGATGTCACTTCCTGGATAACATGGTGATGTCACAATCTGACTCCCAGAGCTGTGCGGGCTGTGACTGCTGGAGAGGATGATGGCAGGGGATGCTCAGTGTCCTGTGTCCCTCAGTGTCCCTCTGCCATCATCCTCTCCAGCAGCCACAGCCCACACAGCTCTGACATCACCAGGACGTGACATCACCATGTTATCCAGGAAGTGAAGCCTTGATGCAGTAGTAAGTGCAGGGAAAAAGCACTTTATAAGCATTTATAAGCAGTGTATATTGGTAATTTGTATAACTTTTGGGGGAGAATACAATACTTTAATAAAAACTTTTGCCAGACTTCTTCTTTAAGATTTTTTTATAGATTTAAATTACAAATCTCCGGCCCTCTATGGCACCAGTTGATTTGAAAGAATTTTTTATTCTTTTTTTGCTGAACTACCCCTTTAACTCTACTGAATATATTTCAACCAAGCGGCAAAACAGTTTCTATAAAGTGAAAAAGAAATACCAAGCAGCGCCTGCCAAGTTCTGTCTTTGTCAATAGGAAAGGGAGGGGATGTGATAGTCGGAGGAGTATCGGTCTAAGATGAAGTGATAGATCACAGATGAAATCTCCAGAAGTTAGAGGCCCTATATACTGTGTGTTTCCACTGATTGTACCATCCTCGGAGGTGTGAAGAGTCCTTCTTATGTAGAATGATATGTAGATGAGATTACTCATATATGGAGACAAGGTAAATATTTTCATCCTTCTTCTCCTTAGGCTGACTTGCCTATTTTCCTTTCCTGACCTCTTGTACCGACACTTCTGCCTCAATGACTTATACTTCCTTCCTTAATGAATGCATTCAATTACACATAGAGAATGGATGAAATGAGAAAGTGCGCCATATAACAGGAGGGAAAAAAACTATTAACCTTTTCCTAGTAGCTCAATAAATACCCTGAAAGGGGTCGTCTCTTCTCATCCCTTATTGTAATTTTCATTTCTCAGCGCAGGTACAATAGAATAAAAGATGCTTACACTCCTTACAAAACGTATATACTATCCCTTTTCCCTCTGTGAACGGGAATGTGCGTCCGACTGCATTTGCGTTAGGCAATTGTGCCCTTTTAAATCTAAATTTGGACGTAGCCTTAGATGGTTGTCGATAGGGATGAGCAGATTAAAGGGGTAGTGCGGCGGTAGAAAATTATTCACAGAATAACACACATTACAAAGTTATACAACTTTGTAATGTATGTTATGTCTGTGAATGGCCCCCTTCCCCGTGTCCCACCACCCCCACCCGTGTACCCGGAAATGTAGTGCTTTATACATACCTGATCCGTGCCGTCCGCCATCTTGTGCCAAACGTCATCTTCGGCCCGGGCGGCCCGAACACCTTCGATCTTCCCGAGTGCCGGCCGCGTCAGCAGCAGTGTGCATGGGGGCCTCCTTTCTCTTCCCCAACATATTGTGGATGCTGAATTTCAACTGTCCGATCTTTTTGTTCTCAAAGAGATAAGCTGCCAACAGAGGAGTCTGGAATTACTCTTCCTTTCTATATTCAGAGCACATACAGTACATGCTCGGCCAGGATGAATCTTAATATGTATGGAGGGATCGAGTTAATTGAGCCAGTGCTCAGCCAGCTGCTATTACATGGCTATGGACACCTTTAATGAGGAGAGAGAGAGGGATAGAGGAGTAGAATTCCAATGTAAAGATGCAGGTTAGGGAGGGCAATGTGAGATTTTAAAGGATTCAGTAAATATTTGGCCATACTCAAGTATAGGAAACCAGAAACTTATTACTGAGAACATAGAAGAGTGGACACTCCTAGGCTATATTCACACAATAATTTTTTTTGATAATTCAATGGCCATTTTCTCAGACATCCGTCATTTTGAGACAAAAATACGGCTGTACTAGGCAAATTACTCCTGTATTTTCATCTCAGAATGACAGCTGGACAAAAGAAGATGTTATGTGACCAAAGCCCTAGTATTCCATTGTGATAAGTCCAACTGAGGCAATCAAATGCCTTTTTTGGTGTTGAGGCTTAGGGCCCTATTCCACGGGCCGATGGGGGCCCGATCAATAATGTAAACGAGCGCCGATCTGCTAGATCGGCGTTCGTTTACTGGGCCTATCACACGGCCCGATAATCGTTTAGCGAGGGCTGCAGGGACATCGTTATCGATGTCGTTGCAGCCTTTTGTTTAAACACTATACATTACCTATCCATGCTGCAGGGTTTCTCCTCCGCTCCTTCTTCCTCCCGGTCCCACACGCAGCAACAGCTTCAGTGCGGCCTGTCTGAGTTGACAGACCACTCAGCCAATCACTGGTCGCGGCGGTCCTGGCCAGTGATTGGCTGAGCGGTCTATCAGCTAAGACAGGCCGCACTGAGGCTGCTGCTCGTGGGATCGGGAGGAAGAAGGAGTGGAGGAGAAGACCTGCAACATGCTTAGGTAAAGCATGGTGCTTGTGTAATCATCAGTCGCCCGCCGTGCATTGCTATTCCATGCAGCGATGCACGGTCGGTGCCCAATGATTTGTTTGAACCTAAATAAACGATCAGGCGATGACACGATCATCGGCTGATTGTTGTCTCTATTCCACGGAGCGATAATCGTCCGAATCGGGCCGATTCGGCCAATTATTACTCCGTGGAATAGAACCCTAAATGGCAAAATTGCAAAAAAACAGTCACAGATTTTGGCAGCACCAGCTAAAAGTATAAGTAGAATGTTGGACTTTAACTGCTTTATCCCTAAGTTCTCATTCAGATAAGCCACTGCCTGAGGAGTCTTTAAGAAGTTTACCATTCTCTCCCTATTTAGAGCACACCGTTGTTTGGTTTAGCTGGTGTCAGGGGATCAGGAGAGATGGCCGTTGGTTGGTTGGTTGAATAAACGTTAGATTGACAGCTGTCACATGACAGGGTTTGTTTTCTTTCCAGTATCTATGACTTAATGTAGGTCATATTTCAGTCCCTCAGTAGATAAAGGACAGGATATGAAGCCCTTCCTCCGCAGAAGTGTTAGTCAGAAGAGCTCTTGAGAGAGTTGCACCTGGGTGGCTTGATAATACACATACATTGAGCCATTGTCTTTTCAGTGTACAGTTTATAATATGGTGCATTATGTCCCTAGGGTGTAATGTATTGTCGGCCACTGTATGATTGTTATTGTTAAAGGAGAAATCCCACAAGCCAAAGCCACAGGCCAGAGGGGTGTGGGAAAATAAAAAGCAAATTATACTTACCGATCCTCATGCCCTGTCGCACTCATCCCTGGTCCCGCTGACTGCCGCCATAAAGTCGGCAAGCCAAGGGGTGTGGGAAAATAATAAATTATACTTACCGATCCTCATGCCGTGTAGCACCGCTCTTGGGTCCGCTGGAAACTGGATACGTCACATACCCGTCTCTTCCAGCTGCAATGTCATATACCCGCCTAAGTCATTGGCGGCTCAGCCAATCAGTGACTAGGGCGGGACGCGGAAAATTACTTCTGGTGGCAGTCAGTGGGACCTGGGAGTGGTACTACGGGGCACAAGGATCGGTAAGTATAATTTGCTTATTATTTTTCCGCACCCCCCCTGGCTTGCTGACTTTATGGCGGCAGTCAGCTGACGCAGGAGTGGCGTAACGGAGGTACGGAGACTGGTGAATTTAGGTTCCTTCCCATACCCCCCTGTCCCCCTGACTTCTCCTTTAAATTAATTGATACTACTGTTAGGTCAGTTATGAGTCAGTCTCCAGACCTGGACATATGGTGCAGGTGTCAGTCCCCTGCTCTTTTGCCTAATCTGTATTCCTCTGCCATTGAATTTATTACAGGTCTAATAACTTGTACCCTCAGCTTTTTCTTCATGATATTTTGCTTTATTGTGCAAAATCTAAATAAAACCTTAAAAAATTATTCTGTACGAAACCATTTTCACCATTTTACCCATGTGCTCTGTAATTCCTGGGAAAGTAACGTTCTGCGCTGCAAATAACACATGGGAATGACATTTTTTTTTTTCTACAATTGTAGTGCAAATAAACAAAAGGGGGATGAAAGAAAGATCCTAAAACAACTCAAGTCCACAAAATCCAGGGGAAATGAACTTTTTCTCAGCCTCTATGTACAGTATGGGGGCTTAGACATGAGAATGATTAAACAGATCTGTTTTGGGCTTGTATGATGTAAAATTTAGACTGTTATAGATTACTGCGTATATATCTATTTATGGCTTTGTATGGTTTATATGGTGTATTTTCATTCAGCAGTTTCTTTTATGCCGCTGTTGCAGTGTACAGCAATGGACAGATGTATGTTTTTTAGAGTTGTTTTACATACTTTTTAACCTATAGCGTGTGGTATTAGTGTCATTTATCTGTTGTTTTGACGGTTTTATCTTTGACTTCAATGGGATAACTGTACACTATTAAAATGCATTTAAAACCTAAACCGCAGTGTTTCCGCAATGTAGTTCTCCATAGAAGCTGGGATATTTACTAGAAATGCTTCATTAACAAGCCTCAGGGTCCATGCATACAGAACACAAAGTCCATTCAGTTGTGTTCTTTGGAGTCATACACACTGATGTCCAGCCGTATCATCCCGCTGGGGCAGATTTGTAGAGGCGGCATGTTCCACGGAGTGGCCATAAATTATACTGACCCCATGACCTGCAGATGCTAGCTGGACACAGACATAGAATGCAAGGAAGTCAGGACTGCAAACACTCTGCAGGTATTGTTATATGCTTCAGACATCCCTACACCACAAGTGATCACTACCCCTTTATATGGAGCACATGGTGTAATGGTAGTATGACCAGGAATAAGATCACCAGGAGCAGTCACATTGCATTGACTCTTGTACTGTAATTTTATTCTTGGAGAAGCAATAAAGAATTATTTCCACTCTGGTGGAATTGGAAACTTTAAAACTTTTTTTGTCTTGTCCAAACCAAGGATGGAAGGTAGAGCTGGGACAGGGTGATTTATGGTGAAGCTGGATTATGTGTATGCACTTATTCTTATAAGCTGCAGGTGTTCGGCGATTTTTAATAGGCTTGGGGGGAGGGAGCACTATCGTTACTTGATGCCATTTCAGGTTTTGCTCCTGGCAGCAGAAACCTAGAATTGCCTCTGGGTCTCTCCATGCCCCATCATATGCTGTAAAAACAGTGTCCCTCTAAGCTTAACCATCTGCTATGATTAGATTTAGTTGGGCAATGTTCCTGCAAAGGCAATAATAATAGAAATAATGCCCCCTGTGCCTCCATATAGTAATAATGCCCCCGTGACTCCATATAGTAATAATGCCCCCAGTGCCTCCATATAGTAATAATGCCCCCGTGACTCCATATAGTAATAATGCCCCCTGTGCCTCCATATAGTAATAATGCCCCCGTGACTCCATATAGTAATAATGCCATCTGTGCCTCTATATAGTAATAATGCCCCCGTGACTCCATATAGTAATAATGCCCCCTGTGCCTCCATATAGTAATAATGCCCCCGTGACTCCATATAGTAATAATTCCCCCTGTGCCTCTATATCGTAATAAAGCCCCCGTGACTCATATAGTAATGATGCCCCCTGTGCCTCCATATAGTAGTAGTGTCCCCTGCTGTTCCTCCATCACAGTATTCATGCTCCCTTTGCCTCCATATAGTAATTCTGCCCCCCCCGTGCCCATATATAGTAATAATGCTCCCTGTGCTCATATATAGTAATAATGCCCCCTGTGCCTCTATATAGTAATAATGCCCCCTGTGCCTCCATACAGTAATCATGCTCCCTTTGCCTCCATATAGTAATAATGCCCCCATGCCTCCATATAGTAATGATGCCCCCTGTGCCTCCATATAGTAGTAGTGTCCCCTGCTGTGCCTCCATCACAGTATTCATGCTCCCTTTGCCTCCATATAGTAATTCTGCCCCCCCTGCCCATATATAGTAATAATGCCCCCTGTGCTCATATATAGTAATACTGCCCCTTGTGCCTCTATATAGTAATAATGTCCCCTGTGCCTCCATACAGTAATATGCCCCCGTGCCTCCATATAGTAATTCTATCCCCTGTGCCCATATATAGTAATAATGCTCTTTTGCCTCTATAGAGTAATACTGCCCCTGTACCTCCATATAGTAATTCTTCCCCCATGCCCATATATAGTAATGATGCCCCTTGTGCCCATGTATAGTAATAATGCCTCCTGTGCCTCCATAGAGCAATACTGCTCCCTGTGCCTCTATATAGTAATACAGCCCTCTGTGCCTACATATAACAATACTACTTCCTGTGCCTCTATTTAGTAATAATGCCCCCTGTGCCTACATATAATAATAATGCCCCCTCTGCCTCTGTATAGTAATAAAGCCCTCTGCGCTCCAAGAGAAAGAATTGCAATAAGTAATGCTCACCTAGTGCGGTCTCCCATGATGAACAGAGTGGGTCTTTTGCTTACTTCAGGGCTGCAGCCTATGAGCCACAGGGGCAGGATCTTGAAGTTCCTAAAACCTATATTTATAGTTGTGATCAGTCCGGGTGCTGAGACTACCACTAATCACTAGCACAATGGAGCATACGCTCTTGGCTGAGCGCTGTGTCACTTGATATCTGCTCAGATCTTCTCAGAAAGCCAGTGTACAGGTTCAATGAAAGTCTGTGAGACTCATAGTCATCCCCCAACCAATTACAATTCTTGACCCGTCACTATCACAAGTTAGTAGTTATTGAAAGCTCCGGCAGACTTTGCAGTCATACTGTATAACTATTGCTCCCAGATTGATAGACTCAAAAGCAAAAGACATAGAAAATGTCCATCACCCTTGCTGCTCTGATTAGGAAATGAGCTGCTAAACCAAAGTTCATCCTATCCCCTGGGTCAACAACGAGTTAATTTGGGTCATGATCATTGTCACAGACTGGGACATGCCCCTTCTGGCAATCATGTCAATCACATTTACTGTTTTTCGCAAACTTTGAAGAAGAGATTGACCCAATGGCTGGAGCCCAATCTGTTGTCTTCATAGATTTTTTTTTTTTTTTAGATTTTCATCCCTTAGGGTCAGTTCACATGGAGTAAAACTGGCAAAATTCTGCAGCATAATCTCGCCAGCCTCCGTGTCATACAGACAGTCTATGGGAAGGCTTGCGCCTCCTTTCTCCACGCGGAAGAATTGACATGTCAATTCTCCCGAGCGGAGAGAGGAGACGCGCGGGCCCTCCCATAGACAGCCTGTATGACAAGGAAGTTTATGGAATTCCCCCAGTTTTACTCCGTGTGAACTGACCCTTATAGTCATACGTCATACCAGCCATTTGTCCATTTTTGTATTTAGTCTTTAAAACCATTCATAAAATCCATCTTTGTTTCCTTTGCTTCGCCTTTGGCTAATTTTTCAAGTAGAATAATTTGATGAGATAAGAAATAAAATAAAGCGTCACTTTAGGTTAAGCAGTTTACGTTCTTTTGTAAATTCTTGGGTGACATTTTAGCATTTCCTCATGCTAAGTAATTGTTTCTAGCTGTGTACTGTTGCTTCAGTAAGATTTATTATATTTCACTGGACACCTAACAAGTCTTAGCAGATGATGATTCACCCATCAACATGATTACAACCTCCATACGACTTTCTATTGTGCCAACATTGGTTTACGATGAACTGTGCTTCTTCCACTAGCATACTATGAAGCATCTCCACTGTTCTATTTAGGGGAGCAACTAGAATTCTTAGGGGGCCATAGCAAACCGAGATGGACCCCCACCAACTATATAGATAACATTAGAGATGACGTAAACTAAAGAAAGTTCAGAAAAACCACAAACACTCAGCATTTGACTCTCAGTGGCTGGAGAAGATGGATGCAGCCATAGGCTAGGGCCGCTTGGTAATCATGGATACAGCCATAGGCTAGGGCATCCATCCATAGGCATCCATCCATAGGCATCCATCTTCCCCTGCCACCGGGAGTAAAATGCTGAACATTCTACCTTTTTCTAACCCAAACTAACTATACTTTCATTTATCTCTAGATAATATAAAGATAGTAACATCATAAGCTATATATAATGATATAATTTATCAGAGAACCCACATAGTATTGATATAGAGCAGCCGCTAACACAAAAGGAATCAATGCTTTTGCGCCCCACCATGCCCCCTCAACCTCTCAGCCTTATAGCAGATGCTATTTGTGAAGAGTTAAATTTTACATGGTTTGTTACAACCTAGACATAATGTGGGTTGAACCAACCAGGCTTAAAGAGGATGTACCATCAGGTACATTCTCTTTAGTGTGACCCATGAATAGAATGGCGCCATCACAGGGAAGCCGGTACGGCGCTGTTCTATCCACGGGTACCAGGCCAGGGCTGAAGCACAGGAGGCGGGCCGGCCCGCCTCCGGTGGTCAGAATCCCCCGCCCCTCTCTGACGCTGCTTCATTGATTCTAATGAAGTCACGTCATAGAGGGGAGGGAATTCCCTCCCACTGGGGGCGGGCCTCCTGTGCTTCAGCCCCGGCCCGGTACCTGTGGATAGAACAACGCCGGTACACGGGAACTGGGCCACGGTTAAAAAAACGGAGCGCGGCATCGGCTTCCCTGTGACGGCGCCGTTCTATCCATGGAAACCATATATAGAGAGGATGGGGGTCTGCACTACCAAAAAAAAAATGACAAAAAAATGGGGTGCTTCCTACGACAAACCAAGAAACATAAACCACTAAAGAAACAGAGATATGTCACAAATAGGAGCACACCAGCAAATATAGGAAAAATACAAAAATAAGTTTATTAATGTAAATCAGACAATTACACAAAACAAAAAGAATAGCAAAGGAAAATCAAATCCCTGCACAGCTCCCTGACGAAGTTCCGGTGGAACGTAACGCGTAGGGGTATCATAGGCCGCTACGAGTCGCTCCTCTCCCTCTGTGTTTGGTGATGTGCATTATTTTACTTATTGTTCATTTTTTATGCCCTAGTCACCCTTAGGCTAGGTTCACACTGCGTTTTCAGCATCCGTTTAACGGATCCGTTTTTTTAACGTCCAGAAAAATAGGGTCAGCAACGTTTTTTGGTCCGTTTTGGTCCGCCCAAAAAAACGGATCCGTTTTTTTTATAATGGAAGTCAATGGAAAAACGGATGCACACAAATGAATCCGTTTTTTGCAATCCGTTTTTCATGCGTTTTTTGAAAAAAACTGATGCGTTAAACGGATGCTGAAAACGCAGTGTGAACCTAGCCTTACACTACACATGTACACTGTTGTTTATGATTTGTACACCTTTTGTTCATTTGTTCATGGTGTTTATTTATTCTGTACTTGTTTGAGGGTTGATGGAGTTATATTAGATGACCGTATGCTGGCCTGGGGGGTCCCCTACATTGTGTGGGTCCCACCATGTCGTTCCCTTTTTTGGGGATTTTTAAATGTTTTTAATGTGCAGGGTGTAATGTTTTGTGTAATTGTCTGATTTACATTAATAAACTTATTTTTGTATTTTTCCTATATTTGCTGGTGTGCTTCTATTTGTGACATATCTCTGTTTCTTTAGTGGTGTTCTATCCATGGGTCATATTAGAGAGGATGTACCTGATGGTACATCCTCTTTAAGGGTCCTATTAGACAAATGGATTTTAATGATTAACGACTAATGATAACCGACAAACGAGATTGTTTCTCATTAACCTGAAATCGTTCACCATATTACACAGAACAATAGTCGTTAGCTACGATTACTCCATCTTATCCCAGCAGAAGAAGGAACAATGTGAAATTACACTGAACGATTAGTGAATGATTTTTCAATCCTTGCCAGCAATTACACAGGTTTATTGTTTAAATTTAAACAATTTAACGTTTTTCCCATATGATAATCGTCCCTAAGCCTTCTCTTTCCAAGGATCCCATAGCAGCCTAATGGACTATCACTGTGGTTTTTATGCCCTTAGTAAGGAAATAGGTTAAACGGTTATCCAGCATTCGAAAAACATGGCCACTTTCTTCCAAAGACAACAGGACTGCTGGATAACTCTTTTAACCTCCTAATGACGCAGGACGAGTATACTCGTCCTGCGGCCGTTAAGAGTAAACAGAGAGGGCTCCTGGCGTGAGCCCTTTCTGCAGCGCTTTCTCCCCGGTTGCTATAGTTGATTAACTATTTAAATGCAGCTGCTCAAGCTGACAGCTGCATTTAAATAGCCTGTGCCCTTCTGTCCCTGGTGTCTAGTTTTTTTTTGTAATAAAAAATTCCCTTTCCTAATAAAAGTTTAAATCACCCCCCTTTTCCCATTTTATGAATAAAAATAAATGAATAAATTAACATGTTTGGTATCGCTGCATGCGTAATCGCCCGAACTATTAATTGTCACATTCCTGATCTTGTATGGTAAATGGCGTAAGCGCAAAAACCTGCAAAGAGCAAAATAGCGCATTTTCGTTTACAACAAATAACATTTTTTTTTATAAAAAGTGATCAAAATGTTGTATATATGCAAACAAGGTACCGAAAGAAAGAACAGATCATGAAGCAATAAATGACACCTCAAACAGCCCCATAGACCAAGCAATAAAAGCATTATAAGGATGGGAATAGAGCAATTTTAAACACATATAGTCTCTTTAAAAAAGGTTTTAATTTTTTTAAAACCATCAAATAAGAAAAAGAAAAATTTTACAAGTTACATTTAGCTGTAATTGTACTAACTGTAAAGATAACATGCCAGTTTTACCACAGGGCGAACTACGGAAACACGAACCCCCTCAAAATAAAAAGAATTGGACCTTTTTTTTTTCAAATTTTACCACATTTTTTTCTGGTTTCGCAGCATATTTTATGGAAAAATTAAGTCTGCAATTGCAAAGTATAATTTGTGTCGCAATAAGGGCTCATGTGGGTCTGTAGGGGAAAATATGCAAGCGCAGTGGCCTTTTAAACACAAGGAGGAAAAAACGAAAGCGCAAAAATGAATATTGGCTTCGTCCTTAAAAGGCTAAGAAAGTCATTGATTGTCCTTAAAATCTTACTGTCCTTTCTAAAACTCATTACCCATTCCTACCTTCTTTAAAAGCTGTGTAGAGATTGTTGAGCGGATCTATCAAAAAGGAAATCCACTATGTCCTAATTCTTCTCTCCCCTGATATTGTCTGTTGGAGTAGACTCAGGATACCTCCATACACATAAGATGGTTTGGCCAACTTTTCACTTCTGTGTATGCAGGCCTTAATTCTCTTGTTATCTACCATTTCATTGATTTTGTAATATACACCTTAGGTCATGCTCAGAACTGTATTATAGCTATATACAAGTTCTTAGAGTGACAGATCAGTAAGAAGACACCCATAGATGTTTATAGGTCCAGAAAGTTTTTCAAACTAAAGTTCTTCATGGCGTGTGCCATCTAGGGCAGCACACATAGTACCCAGATGTTGGTTTCCATGTGCACCTTGAAATTAGAAAGGACTATAACTTCTTCCTCCTAAAAATTAAAGTCCGTACATTTTGGATGTAGATCCCTTAAGACAAAGAAAGTGGTTACTTTGTAGGAACACTAATATGTCTTATAAACAATTACTCATTCATCACAGTTACTGTGAGAATAAACAGTCAATGGCTGAGCTTAGCCTGCATCTGTCCAACATCCTCGGCCTCTATACAAGGCTGTTATTTCTATATGTAGCTTTTCTTTCTAACATCTGCTTTTCATTTGACGTTATTTAGGCTTTTGTTCTATCCAATGCATTTGGCTAAAATACATCTCAATGGCATAGGAAATATTTGTATTCAAAGAGAATTTTTTAGTAATTGTCCTTACTTTCCATCTTAAAAATAGCTCTGTGACTATGCATTCTGTCCCCCCCTCCCCCCTCTAAGGCACATTTAGCAGCTTTACGCTCTACCATTTGCGTTGCTTGTGTGGTCGATAAAATTGTTGGAAACAAGTTAAATGCTAATGCGTTTTGAAGAGGAACAAAAAGCTAAAAAGTAGCAACCAATAAATGGGACCGGAATAAATTATAATTTACAAACCTTTCATTTATTTTATGCTAATGCTATATATCAGGGATCCGGTAATGGAGTAGAAAAAGAAAAGAGACCCTGATTTATGCTTCATTGTTGCAAGTCTTGAATTTTTGGGACCACAAAGTGGCAAGGGCCTACAGTATATATAGATAATGGGGTGCTATAGCAAAGATTACATTGGGAGGCCCTTCTTTTGTTGATTGACACTACCACCACCCCCTAACCCTCTGGGGCTGGAACTTATTCATTCCATCTTATTTCCTTGATCATTGGCTTGCTTTCAAGACATAGAAAGAGGAGCTCTGTAAAGGTTCTCACCATCTATTAAAATAAAGGATGTAGCCAACCTAGTCAGGACCTCCCATGTCCAGGAATTCATGGCAGCCACATGGCAGTGCCTGTATTACACATGCATTACCTCTCTAATCTCTTCTCTGTTCAATAACCCAAAACACCTCTTTGACTCCTTCAACCCTCTCCTTAATCCCAAAGTGCAGACACCTTTCATTGAACCATGTGCTGAAGACCTGGCCTCCCACTTCAAAGACAAAATAGATAACATCCATCAGGAAATCCAGTCCCCAAGTAGTATTGATCTCATCCCTCTCACATTTTCTCTTCATGCCTCTCAGCCTTTAAACCAGTTAGAAGTCTCTAGGCTGCTCTCTTCCTCTCGCCCCACCACCTACTCTAGTGACCCTATTCCCTCATACATTGTCCAGTCTCTTGCTCTCCTGCTCACACTACTTACGTAACAAAAATTTTCAACCTCTCCCATTCTTGGGGCATCTTACTCTTTAGTTTCAAACACTCTATCATGACCAAATTAATGGACCAGTCCAGCCAGCTATCGACTTGTCTCCCCTTCAAGAGTTTAGAGATGTCTATTCCCACCTAATCCTATATCTCTCTGAAAACTCTCTTCCTGACCCCTTTGCAGTCTGATTTCCACACTTTTTAAATATAAAGCTGGCAACACCCCTTAAATACTTGACGGCCGAATGATCAGTTATATCTTGCGCCTGCTGCCTGTTCTTCCCACACACAGGAACATCTGAACAAAGGAGTTGACCATGATTTTCCATCATGGTCGATCCCTATCACCACTGACCTCATCTGTCGGTGGTTGTTTGGGTAGGCCCATACACTTTAGATTGACATCCAAATCTGCCGCATGCTAAAGTGTATGGGGACCTTAAAGCAACCAACCTCTTATTTAGCATATCATTTGCTAAATCATTTCCACCTTTTCTTCACTCCAACTTTCTTCAGTCGCCAATGTGACTAACATAAACAGTGTAGCTGGGGTCCTAAGACCCCATTTCTACCATACCAGGGCTTTCCAATACATGTAGGTATACAGTGAATTCCATATCTTTAACTGGTATATCTGGTGTGATCTTCCCTAGCGGGAAAGTATTCACACTATGGTCCTGATACCAAAGAGTTAAGATTTGCTGAAAAAAAAAAAACCACAAGGTTATTCCAGTGGTCAAGAGATTGTTTTATTTTGAGATGTGACAGGTCATGTAGGCCAAAAATCAATGGGAGGACATCGTCATTAGCTTTACAATGTAGGGTGGGAGGCAGGTGATACTGGAATAGGTTTGGTGTGGCTAGCTAGGCAAGAATTTAGACTGTGTTGTCAATCTTTACTCCTTTCACTTGTCCTTTGGTTCCAGAGCTATATATTTCAGTTTATTCCCAACTTTCTATGAAAGATTGCATAATTGGCTATTTCCTATTGGGCATTTAAATATATTATCAGATGGAAAGTTATGGAAATATTTCTGGAAAGTTATAGAAATACCCTTAAAATATTTATGAAACAAAGGTTAGGAGTACCTATTATGTTCATGGTCTCCAGGAGTGGGGGGCAGAAGGGGGGGCAAATACCAATTTCCAAAGTACTGCGTTTCACTTTCTGATGTTACTGAACAAGTTATCTAGAAAATTATATAAAGCAGGATACAGATGTTGTCACAAAATCTTGTGGGTTTTGCATTTAAAGGGGTATTCCAGCAACACAAACATGTTTTATATTAGCCATACTTACCCGCCCCGATCTCCTCTAGCTGACGTTCTGATGCCAGTCCCTGCTGCTCTCAGTTGCTTCCTGCCATGTGTCAGCCACACACAGATATCCCACTCATTCACATCCTCTGTTGAAATTCACACAAACAATATTCAGTCGTCACAAGAGGACCCCTGAGGGAGCGTGATAGGTGAGTATGAGTTTTTTATTTTCTTTGCAGCCCCAGCAATATATAAACAATTTAGTGTCCAGAATATCCCTTTAGGAGGACATTCAAGGTGTCAGTTCCTGTTCAAAAATTGTCAATCCTGATAAGAATTCCATGTTGCACTTTCAAATTCCACTCTATAAGGCTGAGATGTTCCGCACTTCTCTAGAGTATATAAGGTCAGCATGATTACAGATTTACAATGACACTTCCGGTCCACATGGGCGTAGGGAAACTAAGGGAGGGCTTAGAGACCCCTTTCACAAGCACCAGTAAAACATGGCACTGCACGCCCAGTAGTTTCTCCCCAACTCACATATCATATTCTGCATATCTCTTTACCCTGGGTCCTAGAGAGGAGTGAGATGCAGGGGGCATTTGGTTCAATACAGAGATCTGGAAAACGTTACTGTTATGCGGTCAAGACGTACAGTAACACCATTACCTATTATTACTTCATTATCCCAGATGGGGCATAACTTTTTTTTTTCTCCCCAACTCACACTCATAGTTTTGCATATCTCCTTACCTCCTCCTAGAGGGGAGTGCGATGCAGGGGGGCGTTCGGCTCAATCCAGAGATCTGGAAAAAGTTACTGTTATGCGGTCAGGACGTACGGTAACACCATTACTCATTATGGAATTAGGGCTCCTGGCCATCTACATGTATTCTTTGATCCAGCTCAACTTCGCTCAGTCCACCAGTATGCTATCAGAGCCTGGTGACTTTTAGAGTATAACAGGTGGGAGATTAGACACTAAGGGGGACATTTATTAAGTCCGACGTTTTTTACGCCGGACTTATAAATGTCCCCGCATCTCCGGCGCTATGGAGATTTATGTAGAGGTGGACTGCCTGAAAGGTGGAGTAGGTTTCCGGCGTATCTTTGAGTAGAAAAAATTATAAATCGCGTGGACTCTGAGCCCGCGCCCCCCGTTCTGCTCCCTCACCCCCCCCCCCCCCCCCCCCCCCCCCCCCCCGGCGTACTCGGCATGAAGTTCTGATATGCGAATATTTTATTCGCAAATCGGCCATTACAGGAAATACAGGAATACAGGAAAGGTTCTATATATTATAGTACTGGAAAGGGTTAATGGCCACTACAGCGTCCAGCACTGCTGCTTCCACTGCTGTGGATAAAGCCGCTGCCCTCACCACTACAGTCACCTATCATGTGGCCCCTATCATTTCCCTTATTACCACGGTGGCCCCCAGTATTGTGGTCACCACTGCGTCGAACGACGCCCCTGCTCCATCATCTTCTCGCTACTACTACCGCTAGGAGAAGAAGAGGGAGGACACCTGGGGTCCTTCTGCACACTTCTATTAGGCTTCATCCGGAAGCTAGGCCAAGGAGGCCATCCTGACTGTTTCACTGTTTTCGTTTGTTTATATACCGTTGTATATCTGTCTTGTTATATTTACTATATTGCCTTAGTTAGAAAGTTACGAAACGTTTAAGCTTTGAACCTGGTCCTCCTAATCAAGCACTTTGTAGTACACTACCCAGCCACAGGCTAAAAGGACACTCAGTTAGTATGCAGTTTTTCAGTGCCTGTTCTCAGAGCCTTTTCAAGGACGATAGTTCTAATTGAGAGACTCTCCCAATCCAGAGACACTTGTTCAGTTCTTTCCAAAGCACTTTCAAGAGTATGTGGTTATAAAGTTGATTATTGCACTCCAGTATTGCACTTCAGTAACCAGAGTTTATTTTCATATAGATTCATATATTTTTCTTTTCCTCCTCTGAGTAAAAAGTTAGTTCATGGGGGTAACCTCAGAGAGAAAGAGTGTATTTTCTAAAAGAGTATGGTATTTTCCTTATCTATTGTGATATTGCATTTCTAACTGGAAAGATTCTTTGGGCCAGTTTTCAAGACCTTAGAGTATTTTTGTCTGTTATGTTTCCCTTCCTTGTGTTTCCATTGTTTGTCCATCCCTGGTCTGTTCCGTCACACACTCCCACTGTAGTTGCTACACATAGTAACTTTCTACATGTACACTTGTTAAACATGTCCTATACTGCACCTTTGGCACCTTTTTTCGTGTACATGGCCTATCGCGTAATTGGACTGTATGATTGTTTGGTATGTACAGGAGCTCCTAACGTATGCTTGCATTTATTATTTTCTTCTTTCCCCCTTCAAGGTGTCCAAAATCACTCCATGCACATCACACCTGCTCAAGTTGTCAAAACACCCAAGGTTTAACACAGGTTTCAATGTGTCTTTTTCAGTAGGGTAACCCATTGCTACTGTAAACCTACTGTCCAAACTGTCTGGAACTTGAGGGTCGCCTGCCAGCAGTTGAGTAGTCCTGACTCACATGTCACATGGTTTACGCACTAGCTACCTGGTCACCAGAGTACGTTAGGCACCTCTAGCTGAAAGTCCTGCCACTAGGGTTTTCTCTTTGTATTTCTCTTCTCATCACCTGTGCCTTGAGCGTGGGAAACACATACATATTTCTCCCTTTTGTCGTATTGTCTTGTTCACTTATTTCTCATGCCAGTCTCAAAGTTCTGATTCGCCGTGGTCGGCTCATTCTTAGTGGGGAGGTATGCAGTGTCCCAGTACAGGAAAGGTTCTATATATTATAGTACTGGAAAGGGTTAATGGCCACTGCAAAGAGCTCAGCTTATGTTGCGCCCCCTAGTGTTCAAGTTTGGTATTCTTCATATTCTCCTATGTATATTCCTTTGTATGTGTTTCCATGTCACATGGTGTGATGATGCAACCAGCCTTGTGTCACGTGACCTCCCCGGCTGCCATAGTAACCCCAATAGCTGTCGAGCTTTCGGCTGGGGTCAGTTGGTCACTCCCCTTCTAGTGGGTTGTTCTCCCTCTACCTTCAAGAGGGAAGGACGTGTTCTCTGCTACTCCTCAGCAAGGCCGCCCTGCTTCCCTCCCTTCCTTCGCCGGCCTCTGTAGCCAGAAAACCGGAAGCCTGATCATTTCGCAGAGCCCCAATGGACACCGGACAGAGAATTTTCCCTCAGTAGAGGGAGAATTCTCTGTCAGGAGCCCTATGGATGCTGCGATCGTGCTGACCGCAGTATCTATAGGGTTAACTCTCAGGCTTAACTGCTGACCGCAGTATCTATAGGGTTAAAAGTTGCGGCGGGTCCCCGGCTATCACTGATAGCCGAGACCCACCCCGGATGACACAGGCGCAGCTTCTGTGCCTGTGTTATCCTCGATCGTAAATGAACGTTGCTGCAGCCTTAGGCATAGGGTGCAGCGAGGTTTATTTACCGTGGAGCAGCGGGAGGAGGGTAAAGCTGCATGAAATCTACCCTATTTGAACATACCCTTAGTAAGCGGGACATCATCAGGCTTTATATTTATCCAGTTGCTCAATTAGTATCAAATCTTGACATTAACTCTACTAAGGGTCCATTTACACAGAAAGATTATCTGACAGATTATCTGCCAAAGATTTGAAGCCAAAGCCAGAAACAGACTAGAAACAGATCAGGTCATAAAGGACAGCCTGAGATTTCTCCTCTTTTCAAATCCATTCTTGGCTCTGGCTTCAAATCTTTGGCAGATAATTAAAGATGAGCGAACCTCGTGTATGCTCGAGTTCATCCGAACCCGAACCTTCTGCATTTGATTAGCAGTGGCTGCTGAAGTTAAATAAAGCCCTAAGGCTATGTGGAAAACATGGATATAGTCATTGGCTGTATCCATGTTTTCCAGACAACCTTAGAGCTTTATCCAACTTCGGCAGCCCCGGCTAATCAAATGCCGAACGATCAGGTTCGGATGAACTCGAATTAGTATGGTAATGCCATACGCAATAAGGAATATGGCATTACCATTATCTTAATTAAATAAACCTTTTATGTATATGTGTGTGTGTGTGTATACAGTATATGTATATATATAGAGAGAGTTTTCTACTGTTTTATTGCTTGTTTATTCTTAGACATTCCCTACATTACTATAGTGAACCTGAAATAACTATTTTAAATTTTCAATTCATCAGCGCATAACTCAGGGTTGTGTGATTAGTGTAATAACTAATAATTACTCTGAGGCATGCTGGGTTGAGAGGAATATTTCGCACGAGGAGGGGCTTTGTCACAGCATGTGCGCCTCCTCACAGGTCTTCTTAACAAGCACTGTGTGCATCTGAGCCGCTGAGCCGCTGATAGTGACTGTTCATGGGATCAGCAGGGGTCCCAGTAGTCGGACCCCCACTGATCAGACATTTATGGCCTATAAATTCAGTATGCCTACTAGTTCTGCTGAAGCCTATATTGAGGTCAACTAGCATGAACCTAAATTTAAAGGGAATGTGTCACCTAGATTGTCTTTTATAGATTAGAGCCGAATACTAAAGGTTGTTCTTTTATTCTAATCTGTTTCTATTTTCTTACTGTAATTTTTTTTTATTTCATTTTTATGTGCATTGTTTTGGGGCCTGCCTTCTTGTCTGAGCTTTTAACAGCATTAAGTGACATGCTTTACAGCAAGACTCATGGACATAGACAACAAGAGACAGACTCTGTCCCCTTGAGATGAATATGAAACATTACTTAGTGTACTCTGTGACCTTTGAAGAGTTCATTGCAAAGGAAGGTTCTATTATCTACTGGTGTCACATGACACCGCAATGCTGTACAGATCTCTTTACAGCAGCCTCTTCTTATCACCAGAGTCAGCTTAGTTTTAGCCCCAGTGGTGAGAATGAAAACTGCAAGATCTCGAGATTATTTTATAATATATATATATATAATATATAATAAATAAATATATAATATAGATAATAAAATAGAAAAAAAGTCACCAAAAATTCTTAGAAAATAGTTTAACATAAAAACATTGTCGAAACAGTAGCTAATTTTCTGATGAAACATTACCTTTAAAGAGGGTTTATATAATTAGAAAAACATGGATGTTGTTTATGCTAAACAAGCAGCGCCACTCTAGTTTGGGCCCGGTAATGCAGCTCAGCGCTATTCACTAGAAACAAAAAAGCAGCCATGTTTTTTAATCTTACAAAACATGTCTATTACTTCAACGAGAGCGTTTTAGTTTTAGATTGGGCCGCCATCATTAAATTCTTTGTTTTATCTGTCCTCACAGCATAAATGACTAAAATCGGTATCAATACTATGCTAGTTATATAATATAACATCACTTATGGAGGGAGGCTTCTTATGATAAGAACACAGTCTCAGTTGTTAATGTTCAGCTGTAAAATACATATGTGCCTGAATGTTTTTGGTTTTTTTTTTACTTTTTTGTTTCCCATGAAGTGTAATTTTCTTCTTAATTATCCCACGTCTTTTACGGCTTCAAAACAATTGATCTTGATTATCTAATTTGCAGCCAGCTAGAATACCGACCAGTCTTTTCAGCGAGGCAGGTTAACCGCAGAGCTGAGAGTGCGGGTCTGAACTGCTGTTCCTCTATTCCACATCTGTCAAACGTTCTTAAGAACCCGATTCAGTGGGGGTGTAAATCTAATTTGCATTGGAACAATTTATGCTAAATTAAGAAGTAAAATAAACAGAGATATTCCGAATTTTATGCATGCCTAATAAGATAAATTCTATTTGTTTTTGTTGAAAAATTTCTCTTATAAAAATTAAACTGTTCTTTGAATGTACCAGCTAGTAAATACAACCTGTGATTTGGTGGGTGCAGGTACGGGGCAAGGGGGAAGCAAAGTTCCTGTGGGACAACTTCATCCTGCACATGTTCAAGGTCATGGAAACTCATGTCAGTGGGTTATTCGTGGCTTTTATGTATTAGTAGTAAAGACTATGAATACAGTTTGGGGCTATGTTCCCACAATGCCTTATTGGACGGCCGTCATTTTGGCAGAAAAACACGGGTGTGTTTTGGTGCCAAAATCAGCAGATGATCAGTAACAAAAGAAGGCCTTTAGGTTTTACATACTAGTATAGGTTTATAGGGGTATTCCGGATAAATCTTTTTCTTGTAGAGATGAGTGGACCTCGAGCACGCTGAGGTTAGTCAGAACCTGAATATGCAGCATTTGACTACTGATGACTCCAAAAGTTGGAAGCAGCTGGAAAACATGGATACAGCACTAACCTTCTGGGTTGCATTAACCTTCTGCAGCCATTGGTAATGAAATGTTGCAGGCTCGGGGGTGGATGAACCCAAGTGCGCTCAAGGTTTACTTATCTGTGTTATCTTGTATTGTGCTGAGCTTGATATGAAAATTTTAAAAAACATACTGACCTACCTCGCCCCCTCTGGATTCTCCCTGTGACATCTTCCCGTCAATCTCAAAATTTTAGTCACAGAAAATTTAGACACTCTAAGGAGTGTCTGTCAGTTTTTTTTGCCATCAGTCCACTGACAGCCCTATACAGAGGTCAGGGAGGACAGGGGACTGATACCTGATAGCTTGTTCATGCCGAGTACATGGCCAAGAAAAACATAATAGAAGTGTCCAGGAGGCGGGCTTTTAAGTGCAAGTTAGATGCCCAGAAAATCAGCTAAAGCTGTCAGTTATAGCTGAGAGGAGAGGCCGGGAAGTCAGAGCAACTAAGGAGAAGAGCCTGCCTCCGGGACACCTGCCATTGCGTCAGCTGGGACATTGAACAACTTTCATCTTGGTCACACAAGTTGCATGACAGACGCTTGGCTACTGAATAAGTCTGGTGTATCTAAATTCTCATGCACCATGAAATCTATGCTAGGCGGGATCTGTTTAGAGTTCTGCTATAACATAAGATTTAGACATAAATCCGTTAGACCGCAGAAAGCCGCAACACTTCAACATTTTGAAAAAATTACAAGAGGTGCAAAAACAACAAGTTGCATTGTTTTGCTCAAATGATATGTGCATAAGCAATTGTGATTATTGGGAGAAGACTGGTGACTAGTAAATTCCAATGAGAAGGGTGATCTGAGGAAGTGTATAGTATGTATAGAAACAGCTGTCACCTGCACACTGAGACTGTTACGTGAGGCCGCCATGCTTCTTTGCAATTTACTGTAATACAGTCATGAAGATTTCTGCACAGCTCTTTTTTTGCTGGATTAGAAAATTCCCCTATAGTATAATGCAGCAGTTTTTTTGTTTTTTTTTACCCACTAGGTAAAAATCGGGGCAATGACAGCCGTCATTAATGATCATGAACATTAATATCAACCATTGTTTTGCAACAACAGCCGTTATTTGCTCTTATTTTTACTAGTAGGCTTAGGCTACACAGTAATTCCTGGCCGCACAATCGAGAGTCACCACGCTGCCTGTCTTGCTCATTGGTTCTGTGACCCCTGGATGGATTTTTTTGCAACTGTGGGGTCATAGCTACCTTTGGGTCACAATGTGACCCCATTCACTTGTATAAGCGCAATTAGACAGTGGGACACAACGGTTCCTGGCCATGCAACCGGGAATTGAAGTGTAGCGAGCCCCAGCCTAAAGTGTACAGACACAAGTCAGGAGTAGTCCTCAGTAGGGGTCGGCTGCTGAAACCCCCAACAAACACTAGAGGGAACAGGACTTGGATAGACCCTGTGTCCCTTTGTTTCATTCCAGCTTTCCCTAGATAGCCAAGCTCACAAAACACCAATTCCATCAAAGTCTCTATGGGTTTTTCAGCAGTTGGACCCCCTGACCCTGACATGGCCCAGTGACTATACAGGGTGGTCCAAAAGTAGGTGGACAGTATGTGTAATAGGGTTCAAGGGGAGATTAATAAAACATGGTGTAAAGTGAAACTGGCTCAGTTGCCCCTAGCAACCAATCAGATTCCACTTTTCATTCCTCACAGACTCTTTGGAAAATGAAAGGTGGAATCTGATTGGTTGCTAGGGGCAACTGAGCCGGTTTCACTTTACACCATGTTTGATAACTCTCCCCCTTTATAACCCTATTACACACACTGTCTACCTACTTTTGGACCATCCTGTATATACACTTCAATACATATCTGTTATGAATTAAATGGGGAATACATTCATTAAAAAATTTGGTCCCATTGCCAAAACCTAAAAATCACATCGGACTGAATTAGAAAAAGTGGTCAGAAAAATCTATTAAATAAGTGTTTTCATAGTTTTGTGAAATCTTGAAAGAAAATCTGCGCTTATTGCTCCAACATAAAATTGCTAAACTAAACAAACACAAGGACATTAAGTGTAATTTAACTGTCCACTAAAATGAATGAGCGGCTTCTTAAGTGGGTGTTTGTTTTCGGATTGTGTCCTATGAAGCACAGGCTCTCAGGGTTTGTGTTCCATTTTTTATCTTTGTTACAAATGTGGGATCGGCTGCAAATGACTGTTCTGTTTTTGCTGTGACCGAGCTGAGATTGTCCTGCCCGCAGCTACAGATCTGTGGTATAGCTTTTAGTTTTAGGGGCCTATTCCACGGAGTGATAATTGGCCAAATTGGCCTGATTTAGCCAATTATTGCTCCGTGGAAAAGAGACACTGATCAGCCGATGATCGTGTCACGCATTGCTACGTGAAAAAGCGGTGCGCAGTTGGTGCCCAATGATTTAAAAACAGCATACTTTACCTATCCAGGCTGCAGGGCTTCTCCTGCGCTCCTCCTCCCAGGTCCCGTGCGCAGCAGCAGCAGCTTCGGAGCGGCCTGTCTAAGCTGACAGACCACTCAGCCAATCAGTGACCGGGACCGCCGCAGCCAGTGATTGGCTGAGCGGTCTTCCAGCTCAGACAGGCCGTTCCGAAGCTGCTGCTGCGCGTGGGACCCAGGGAGGAGGAGCGCTGAAGCTCCTCCTCCTGGATAGGTAAAGCCTAGATAGGTAAAGTAAGATGTTTAAACAATGTGAGGGGTGAGTGGTGGTACTGGGTAGGAGTATATACCATATACCCAGAGGTTGGATCATACACCTGTATGGTTTAGACACTATACATGGTATTGCACTTGGTTGCACTTTAGACTGCACTTGCAGTTTCATTTATGTAGGCTTACCTTACTGTTTCCTATTTACTTTGTTTGGATTATTTCTATTCATCACTTATAAAAATTTTTTTTGCTCTTTCATACCTCTGTGGGTCAATTGATATACCATCAATGATTTAATATATAGCGATTGTACTATTTATTTTCCTCTGCCCTGTATACCATCTGATGCATGTATTGTATGGGTTTCTGCTCCCTTTTTAATATATGTTTTTAAACAATATAAATTTTCGTTGTATGTAATAAATAAAGTATTTTTTTGATATATGTAGAACACTGTCCAGCATTGTTTATTTATAGGTGGTGTGCATTATTTTGATGCTTATGGACATAGAACTATTGGTAGTTCAATTCTGTCGGTTAATTTGTTTAAACAATGTAACAATGTCCCTGCAGCCCTCGCTAAACGATTATGGGGCCATGAAATATGCCCATTTCTAGCAGATCAACTCTCGTTTACATTGTTGTTCGTGGAATAGGACCCTTAGAGTCCATATTACAATGCCAGTTTGGATAAAAAATAGTGTTGGGCGAGCACTAAAATGCTCGAGTTCTCATTACTCCAGTCAAGCATTTTTGCAGTCGGGTAATGAACCCCATTGAGATCAATGGGAGACTTGAGCATTTAACCAGGTTCCCCCTGCTCAGCAGAGTGGAGGGTGCCTGGTTCGCCTTCACTGTTTCTTGCAGTTAGGTATTGTTTTTTATCATTCTAATTATTCTGTATTTTAACCCCTTAAGGACCGGGCCAATTTCCATTTTTGCGCTTTAGTTTTTTTCTCCTTGTGCTTAAAAAGCCATAGCAGTTGCATTTTTCCACCTAGAGACCCAAATGTGCCCTTATTTGTGGTGCCACCAATTGTACTTTGCAATGACAGGCTTAATTTTTGCATAAAGTATGCTGCAAAACCACAAAATAATTAAATGTGTGGTGAAATTGAAAAAAAAAGAAAACACTTTAAAAAAAAAAAAGACGTTTCGTGTTTATGCTGTTTGCCCTAGAGTAAAACTGACTTGTTATGCATGTTCCTCAAGTCGGTACGATTACAACAAAATGTAGCTTGTGTAACCTTTATTTTATTTGATGGCTTTTAAATAATTAAAACCTTTTAAAAAAAAATAAATGTTCCTTAAAATCGCTCTATTACCAGGCTTATAACGCTTTTATACTTTAGTCTTTGGGGCCGTGTGAGGTGTAATTTTTTGCGCCATGATTTGCACTTTCCTATTCTTATTCTTTTTTATCACAATTTTTCTGGATTTGATACGACCAAAAATGCATAATTTTGCGTAATTACGTAATTAATCTTACCATGAGAGATTAAGAATGAAATAAATTAATAGTTTGGGGGATTACGCACGCGGCGATACCAAATATGTTTATTTATTTATAAAATGTGGAAAGGAGGGTTATTCAAACTTTTATTAGGGGAGGGGATTTTTTAAAAATAAAAAAACATATATTTTTTTACACACTAACTAGAAGTCCCCCTGGGGTTAGGGTTATTCCCCCTGGGGGACTTCAAGTATCATTACTCTGATCTCTCATTGAGATCTATGCAGTATGGTGTTCTATTGCTCTCGGCTGCTGCAGCCAAGAGCAATAGAATGCCGCGCAGACCCCAGCCAGTTACAGATGAAAACTTTGACAGCTGCATTTAAAAGGCTTATTAGCAGGCAAGGCAATCGTACTGTGTCTGCTAATTGCCGCAGTCCTGGGCTGCAGATGCGCGGCCCCCCTCTGAACACTCTTAACGACGCAGGGGCTCCTGCTTGCTTCGGGGCCTCTCGGCGGTTAGCCAATCAATCCCGCTGCGAGTATGTCCGCCCATTTAAATGCATGGGCAAGTATCTGCAGCATATTTCACTGCGAATTTGCAGCAAGATATCCGCTGCGGATAAGCCGTGTGAAGAGGCACCCTTAAACAGTTTTTAACTCCTGGCATCAAAACAAATACTGCTGTCAGTACAATAGCACAAATATTTAAACAGCACGCTGTTGCTCGATCAAACGCTATGCGCAACGAGAATGGTCGCTCAACACTTATTACTATGGAACCTCTGGGGTGTGGCTGTTGTAGCCATAATACAGACCTTACTAACTTTTAATGTTCCTTATAGAGAAAATACTCTGTGCTACATATCTGTGGACCTCAGTGGACCTGTACTTTCTAGATGTTAGCTGAGAGTCAGTAGAAAATATAAAGCCCTATACGCACATCACGTTTTCTGTTTGGCTTTTTTTTTTAGGTTGTATTATAAATTTTGTGCTTCTTTGCAGCGTGCATTGTGTTTGATGTTTTTTTTCAAGAACAGCTGCTTTTCCTCTTCTTCCCTTCAATAGTGGAGAAAAAAACAAATGCCATATGCATTTTGGTGTTTTTTTTCTGGCATTTTATTTCTTCCAATTTATTCAATAGAAATCCTGGAACCACATGATGAAAGAATCACATGACTTATAATGAAAAAATTGCAGGGTGTAAAATGCCAGAAAAAAATGCCTATACCGTGATTGAAAAAAGGCAGAAAAACTGCCAAAAAGCAGTAAAAACTGCTGGCTTTTTTTTAGGTGTTTTACTTTTGTGGTGTTTTTTTTTTTTTTAAAGAGTCCCTGTCATTATAAATAACTTTTAACACATCATCAGGCATATCAAAAGTTATTGATTGCACCAGGTCTCACTGCAAAGACCTGCTGAGATCAAGAGATACAGCTGTTAAGAGAGTGCGGCGACAATGTAATCCACTCCTTGGCTGCTTGCTAATTCTCACACTTTGGCCCCGTTATAGTCTATGAGGCTAAGGGTCCATTTACACAGAAAGATTCTCTGACAGATTATATGCCGAGGATTTGAAGCCAAAGCCAGAAACAGACTATAAACAGAGATCAGGTCACAGAGATCAGGTCTTTTCAAATCCTTCCTTGCTTTGGCTTCAAATCTTTGGCAGATAATCTGTCAGATAATCTTTCTGTGTAAATGGACCCTAAACTGTTGGAACTAGTGAGGGGCTGGGGAGCGGATTGCACAGTTGCTGCGCTTCCCCCTCGGCTATATCTCCTGATCACAGCAGGTCTCAGCAGAAAGACCCGCTGTGGTCAAGAACTTTTGAGATGCCTGAGGACATGTCAAAAGTTATTTATAATGACAGTTACTCTTTAAGGCTATGTTCACACAACGTCAAAAATATTAAAAAGGCGGCCGATTTTCATATTTAAAATAACGTCCCTTTTTGCCGAGATTTAACTGACTGCAATGGCAATGTATTGAAGTCAATGGGAAGACAGACGTCCAATGCACACAGCGTATTGAACAACTGACGTTTTTGCCGCGGGCATCAAAATAATGAACATGATCATTATTTTCGGACGTCTTTTGCAAACAGCGGATGTTTTTTATTTGTAGTTCACACACAGTTTTCCTTTTGTCACCGTTCTGTTTCCGTTTTTACTATTAAATTCAATGGACTTTTCAATTAAGCCGCACCCAAAGGCCAATTAGTAATTCCAAACTGCTATAATGTACAAACACCAGTCATTGCAAGGCGAGGTCAGGCTGCTAAATAACGTCCGTTATTTTAGACTCAAAATGACGGACGTCATTTTAAACGGAGATAAAAAGACGTTGTGTGAACATAGCCTAACTGTGTAAATACATTGCATTACTGATTTCATACTAGTTCTGAGTTACAGTTTGTGTTACAGTTCAGTGCTGCATTATCATTTCTGCAGACTCCGGAGCTAAACTCTCTCTTGATACTAAGCCACATCAACATCTGTACAGAACTTGTTGATAAAAAACATGGCCACTTTTCCTCAGTTTGGGTGTGGTATTGCAGCTCAATCCCATTGAAGTGAATGGAGCCAAGTTGTAATACCACAGGGGTGGCACTGCTTTTACCAGAAAAATTAGCAGTGCATTTTCTTACCCTGGATAACCCCCTTAACTAGTCATGTGTGTGGCCACAATCTTGTTGCCCTTGGGGGAACTGGGAATGCAGAACAATAGGGTAGGAGTTTCCATGAGTTGGTCCTGGACCATTTCAGCTTTCATTGTACAGTCTTGCAGTTGCCTTTGATTTTCCTTTTTTGTGTCTTCTAGCCGGTTTGGAACCAAGTGCGCTCGCTGTGGCAGACAGATCTACGCCAGCGACTGGGTGAGAAGAGCTCGGGGGAATGCCTATCACTTAGCTTGCTTCGCCTGCTACTCCTGTAAGAGGCAGCTGTCTACCGGGGAAGAGTTTGGCCTTGTGGAGGAGAAGGTTTTATGCAGAATCCATTATGACACCATGATAGAAAATCTGAAAAGGGCAGCTGAGAATGGTAAGCTGTCGCCATCTTTTGAAACTTGTGCTCTGTTGACTTGTGTATAGCTATGTTTCTTCTGCCATCTAAGATGCTCTTGTTATGTTGCACCATTTCTTTGTTAACTTCCTTCTTTTGTGTGTTATTCATGAATGCTATGATTAAGCTATTAGTCATGCCATCCAGCTGTGCCAGTGACAGAATGTTTTCAGTAATCAACCAAATGGAAGCTATCGGCAGTAGGAGAACATTTCACCATAGCCCCCCACCCTCTAAACCCATTCATCCCCAAGACCCTTGACAAATGGTTATTAGATTTTATAAACCTTATAGAGAGCATATTAAATATTATATAAAATAAAAATGTTAGAGTATCTGTTAACCCCTCTGGTCCCTGTAGGATGGCGTGTATTAGCCATTAATATGGCACCAAAACATGACCAGTCATCATTCAATGAGACTGTAGTGTAGGAGACTCAAACTTAAAAGGAATCTGTCACTAGGTTTATGCTGCCTTAAATGAGGGAAAAATAAATTAGTGATATAAATGCTAAACAGATTAGTGTATTACTTACATCATTTTGTTCAGCCGTTCTCCTAATATGCAGGAAAATAGGATTCTTGCCACACCCCTTCCCCGCCCTCCAGCTGCTGATTGACAGTTTGCTGCCTATATACAGCATGGATAGATAACTGCCAATCAGCAGCTGGTGGGTGGAGTTTTCTGCTTCTCATGAATATCCAGGACTACTGGGCTCATGCGTATTATGGAGAGGACTACTTATTGTCCATGTTATTCAGGAGGATATCCCTGGATCAGCTGCACAGAACAATGTAAGTGATGCATCATCTTGTTCAGCTTCTCTGTCACTAGTTTATACTACCCTTAGATAGAACAGCATACACTTACCCATCTTTAAGTGGGTACATGTAAACTTACTGTATTTACCAATCCAGTATATGGGGCGATATAAATGTAAACACCAATAAATGACCAGTGAGTCATATTTTTGTCTTCCCGTAAAAAGTGAGGAATATCTGTATTTCCAGGCAATGGGATTACGTTGGAGGGGGCAGTACCGTCAGAACAAGACAGCCAGCCAAAACCAGCAAAAAGGGCACGGACATCATTCACAGCAGAACAACTACAGGTATTGGAGTCTCCACCAGGGATTGTGTTGACTATAAGGGTCGCTGCTTGTGCACTGGACTCCGCCACTAATGTTCTCTGTGTTATAGGTGATGCAGGCACAGTTTGCACAGGATAATAATCCCGATGCTCAAACACTTCAGAAGCTTGCAGACATGACAGGACTAAGCAGAAGAGTTATCCAGGTTAGTATTATAGTATTATGAGACATGCACTGCTATTATTGAAGCAATAATAGATAAAAGGGGCCATAATAGATAAAAGGGGACATCGGTGTATGTGTAAGGAGCGTGATAACCCTCCTTTTCCCTTAGTAAGGTACTTTGTATGTACAGTATATACTGTAGCTTTTTTTGTCCTTGTTCATGTGCTCCGACCTCTTGTTTTGTTGTACCCTATGTGTTGGCAGTAGCCAGTGGACCAGAATACTGCCAATATCATCCCATTGGGAGATATATTTAGATACTGTCTAGTAATTGTGGTTAGGGCCATGCAAATGATAACTGGGTCCTTTGTGCTGCCCTTTACTTACATCATTGTCACCCACACATTCTATTATTACATAGTCAGATGTGCAGCCTACCAGTGATGGCGAATGGACAATTGCTTGTTCAGGGTCTTTTACATGAGGCAATAATCCATCTATTTTGATGATGATCCCCTTGTGTAGAAGGCTCTTACAAGATTACACATAGCTGCCATAAGAGGAGCCCCTGGGCTGGAGTAAGAGACTGCGTGTAGCTGTTGTGAGATGGAAAGATCGACCAAACAGAGGACAGAGTGGCTAGCTTTCCTGGAGTTAAGTAGATGATCTGTCCTCAGAATTAGTGTTCAGTGGAAAGGCTGACCTGTTTGGGTTTGGCAACGTTCTCTGAACCTGAACGCTTGGCATTTGACTCCCCAGGGCTGCAGAGGTTGGATACCGAACTAGTGGTCTTGGAAAACATGGATACAGCCATGTTCTCCAGGACTCCCTAGGGCTGTATCCAACTTTTGCAGCCCTGGAGAGTCAAATGCCAAGTGTTCAGGTTCGGATAATATTGCCGAATGCGAACAGTTCTGCCTCTCCACTCAACACTACTCCTAACCTTACACAGTGAGTGGACTGGTAAAATAGTTTGGAGACATAAGCCAGTGCCAGAGCTCTCTGGCTCCCCATAGAGAGTGCAGGAACGTTTGGTGGAGCAGAATGTTTATGTGTATGGGGAAATTGGGAGAAATACCTTTTGGCCAGATTGGCTGACAGTTATTGAAGGTGTATGGCCCTAGCTGGGTGTGGAGATCAAGGTCCTAATATTGGTTAAAGGACCATTGATAAAATTATACCATTGTTTAATTAAAGGGGTTGGCCGCTTTATAGTAAAATTGCTTAGTGTACAGTATTAGACACTGGGGGCGGGACATGGTCACATGCTCCTTCATGTCAGCCATTTTATGGACAGACTCACCACAGAGCAGGGCAGCACATCCTGGAGGAGGGGAGACTGATATTAACTCTATGAGGTACACAGGGAGCTGCTGTCAGTATATACAGTGAGTACACCTACTAATACTGTATACTGAACTATTTTACTATAAAGTGGTCAACCCCTTTAAGCATCCTCTTGTTCGGCTGTGTTGTTCTGTGTTGTTCTAAGAAGGGGGCTGTGAAATGATGCAGATTCTTTGAAATATAAAGAAACACTAAGAGCTCCTGATTGCCCCCATAACTGTACCTCATGGTGGAGGCTTCACTTATCAATGTGCCAACATGTTCATAAAGGGGTTAAATAACCCTGGGAAATTTAGTCTTGCTAACCATCAGTATACCATTTCCTTCTCCAATGTTCTTTCAGTCTCCAGTAGTTGAGCACAGATACTTATTGTTTCCATAGTTTGTATCATCCATAACTGATACAATATGTATTTGCTGATTTTTTTGTAAAACAATTTAAAATCCCCAGGTTTGGTTTCAGAACTGCCGAGCACGACATAAAAAACACACGCCTCAGCATACAGTGCCTCCACCCGGCCCTACACCAACCCGTCTCACCTCTTCACTTTCAGATGACATTCACTTCTCCCCCTTCAGCAGTCCAGAAAGAGCCAGAATGGTGACATTACATGGATATATAGAAAGTAAGTCACGTCATATTGTACAATAATGAATAAATACGCTCAACGAAATCCATTACACTGTGTATTTTCAAAATGTGACCGAAATCCTATACTTACATGTCCATCCACCCATCTCAGTAGAGGTGGTAGCATCTGGTGATGTAGGGTTGTAATAATACTCCATGTTAGAAAGGTGCCGTGGACAAGGAAGATCTTCGGGTCCCGGCTGAACGATCCCACCTTCACTTCTGAGACGGACTTGTCTTGGCCAATCAATGGCCACTGCACTGTCCCGTCTCAGTCAGTGATTGGCTGAGCAGGCTGTCACGGCCAAGATGACTCGTTCCCAGAAGTGGAGATGGAATGGTTCAGCCTGGATCCAAAGATGATGTTGGAGGACATCGGGGGAGAGCGGAAAGGCAAGAATAAGCAACATATTAAAACATTTCAGCAGAATACCCCTTCAAGTGAGACAATAGATTTTTTTTTTCTGAAAAGTATGCAGTGGGTTTCAAAGCATTCAGCATAAGCTTTCTGCCACGGATAAGCAGCTTGTATGCTGAGGATTTTGCTGTGGTTTTGGCCACCTCAAAGCAATTAAAGGGCTTTTCCATCCACAGTTCACTGCATCTACTATATTGCTTATATCATAGCCTCCGAATCCAGTTTGGTTATAGTATATTATTTCTCTACTTTTCTGCAGGCCAGGTACAGTGTGGGCAGGTGCACTGCAGACTCCCCTATGCTGCTCCTCCTGTGCATCTCAAAAGTGACATGGAAGCAACACTGTCTAACAGAGGAGACAAGGTAAGAGACGCTTCCTTTATATATTTTGGACCACATATTTTTCTATTCTGTATCTGTCCTGTACAGGAGCAGTTGTTCTTGAGTTTGTCAGATCTCCAGTCCCAAATATATCACGTCACAAGTTTTATACCCAATAGTGTTTAAATCTTCCTCAAAATTAACAATTCTCCAAAAAATATACATGCTAATCCCTTACATTATTAGGCTATGTTCACACTATGTATATTTTCGTAAAACAATGGCCGTTGTTGCCGATTTCAACAACGGCAGTGATTAATTTGAAAATATACATTACGTTCCGTCTATGGAATCACAGGTCACCAAATGGCTGGTCTCCTACAAGGTCTGAACATGGCCTTAGTATGCACAAGTAGTAGTCAGTATGGTATAAAATGGGCAGTTTATATTGATAGAGCATTTGTTCTATATTCTGATGGTTATATTAGATTCACGTTTTATTCGATTTACTTAGTTTTATATATACTTCATGTGGCTACATGCCCTAATTGATCATGGCAGGTTCTCTCTGCTATAGACATTACTTACTATCCCACAACATGACCGCAGAAAAAAAGTGTAAACTACCCAGGTATCTGACATGAGGCAAGATGAGCATCTTTCTTCAGGCTGCTAATTGCACATTCCTGAGGGATGACATATAAGTGGCCATAAATTATACTGTCTAGCATCTTCTGCTACACACCACTCCCTTCGCCTATCTTTCTTTCTATAATGTTGGCCCTATTGATCCCATAGCCTGCAAATGACAGCTGGACACAGATGTAGAATGCTGGGCAGTCAGGGCAGGGAATGCAGTACTTATTTGGGAACTATGTGGGAGATTTATCAAACAAGGCGTAAAGTGAAACTGGCTTAGTTGCCCCTAGCAACCAATCAGATTCCACTTTTCTTTTTCCAAAGAGTCTGTGAGGAATGAAAAAGGAAATCTGTTGCTAGGGGCAACTGAGCCAGTTTCACTTTGTTTGATAAATCTCCCCCTATATGCCTATTATATACAAGTATACAGTACACTTTGCTGTTACTGATTTTCTGCATGATGAAAACCTTCTTAAATATAACTAATTTGGGGGCAGGAAAGTTTCATGTATCACTCTAAGGCCCTATTACACGGGCCGGTCTGGAGGAGCAAGCGAACGCCAACCTGTCAGATGAGCGCCTGCTTGCTCCTTGTTCCCTGTTCACTGCCGGTGCTATTACACGAAGCAGCGGCCAGCAGACTCGTTATCGTTGTAGTTTTTTTCAACATGTTAAAAGACAAAAATCAGCCAGCATCGTGCATGTGGGCTGGTCATTGCCTTATAACACCAGCTATTACAGAAAGTGATTAACGGCCATAATGGCTTATAATTGGCCGATAAACTCTAGGGGTAATAGCGCCTTTAGGCTTCATAAAAACTTAAATTGGCCCTACAATCAACTTAGCAAAGGAAGAAGGTGCTATAACCATTTGTGTGCTGAGGCTTAAAAATTGGCATCCAAGATTAGAAAAACATAGCTTTTTCTTCCCAAAATTACGACACACCTGTCCTTACGTTGCGTTTGGTGTTACACCTCAGCTCCATTAAACTGAGCTTCAATGCCATACACAAACTGGACAAGACTGGAGCTGTTTTTGAAAGAATCCTGGACAACCCCATTAGAGGGATTATTCAAGTTATTGCCAATTGGAATCAAATTTACCCCCACCACCACCCCAAGAAGCAAGCTCTGGAATCTGATTGGTTACTATTGTACCATAGACAGTGACTTTATTTTTTTGTTTCCATCAATACATAATAATATTACAGCTTACAAAGTTACCACCTTCGCATCCTGGTGAAGTTTTGTAATGAAAGGCAAACAGACTCTACATTAATAACCGGTCTGTAATTGTACTGTTTATTCTGGCAGGTAATCCTTTTTCAGTATTGAACATCATCTTCTACCATTGGTGACGACATACAGCCCTCTAAGCCGGGGTCGTGAAGAATTCAGTTGAGATGGGAACTCAGCACAGAGAACGTTGTGTTCCTTTCGGCTTCTATTTTCGAGGAAAGTGGCCAGTACACGTTGGAGACTTTCACTTTCCTTGAAGACAGCCCAGACTTTGCTTCCCAGGATAAGCAGATAACCTTGTTGAAAGAATTTGACTTTGGTATTAAATTATAATACACTTACAAGTGAATGCTACCCGTTCTCAGACTGAAGTTGTCATCCATTGCATTTGTGTTGAAGAACAATTACCACCAACATGAGGAGACCTCAGTAACTTGGTAAGATTGCAATTCAGAAGACAGCTGACCGCAGCAGAGATACTGAATCTGGCTGGATAGCACACATTAATAATGGTCGGCTTCATGTGGAGACAGGCCAAAATGACCAGGCCACAGTGTTTCAGTTTTGGGTTGGTTGCCGGTACAGTGAAAATTAACTTAATCTACTTCATAAGATTTAGTCTATGTCCTCCAAAAGTTTATATTGCTCTATCCATAGTACTCTGATTCTCTTCTTTGTTTACCACAAGCCCATGGTTTAGATAATGAATATGTTGCGGAGCAGATTCTAAATGATCCCCCTTGAATATAATGAGTATAACTCTTTGACTCATCATTTTAGCCATTCTCTTATGTAGCTATGGTAGATAACTACATAAGAGAATAGGCATGCATGTCATATACACACAGTCCATGTGGTGGTTCAAAGGCCTGTAAAAAGATGGAGCCCTGGTCAGATGGACCCATCCTCTTTGCTATTGGGTGGTGAGAACTTGTACAGGACTCCCCTTTGTGGCTCGTTCACACTACGGAAAACAGGTAGGAATTCCGAGTGGAATCCCCGCTTGTGGACTCCGCTCGGAAACCCGTCTGCTACATAATTCAATGGGATGGCTTGCGCGCCTTCGCTCTTTGCGCCTGTCCACTCAAAAAATTGACATGTCAATTCTTTGATCAGTGAGGCACAGAGAGCGGAGGTGTGCGAGGCATCCCATTGAAACAGATGGCAGGCAGAATTCTGAGCAGGATCCGCAAGCAGGGATTCCGCTTGGAATTTCCGCCTGTTTTCCGTAGTGTGAAAGGACACTTACAGAGAAACAACTTTGGGAAATTGGTCTCAGAGTCGTGGAATGGGTGTAGAGTGGTGAAAAAAAAACAGGCTCTTCGGTCCTGGGTTTAAAACCTGCACCATAGTGGTAAACCATTCCTACAGAGTATGTCATTGCTAAACACCCCAAATCTTGTGGGGGTGAAGATCTGTTAGCAGCTGTTCATGCTACAATAAGGTAAAGTGCCTGCCATGTATGCTGACATTTGCTACCTTTGTATATTATCTATGACCCCTCCCCCCCCCCACACACACACACAAATGAAGCAGATGTCAGTGTCCAGATTGTAATACCAAACAAAGTATTATACTTGTACAATTCATCTCCATGCTGCCTATTGTCTATATGTTACTGTGATACAGTCCTTTTTAACAGTTTACAGATAGTTTTTAGGTTAGGGCCCTTTATCACTGTGCTCCGCTCTCCGGCTGACGCGTGCAGATCCCTGTGATTGGCGATCGATTACAGAGCCTTTACACAGTTTGATTAATTGAGCAGTCGGGCTGTGTGAATGATTGCTTGATCATTTGTGTGGCCGGTAACCTCATCATTTTCACCTGAACTTCCCGACATGGGGCGATGTGCAGCTGATTTTATTGGCTGCACAGAAGATGCTGAATGTCAGGAACAAACAATCCTATGAGCGCTCATTTGCCCGATAATCCACCTGTGTAAAAGGGACTTTACAAACTTACATACGACACCTATTTATATGGCGGCTCCATGACCTCCAGATGAAGCTCCTTGGCCACTGCTAATTTAATATAGCCCCAGGGATCAGCAAAGACTTGGGCATGACGATTTGGGCATGACTCTGACAGGTGACTGCAATAATTTGTAGGCGTGACATCATTGTGGGGCATGACTTTGACATTGCCCCAGGCTCTTTAAAAATGTACCTATTCACACTTACATAAGTTACAGCAATGTCTCAGTGTCTTGAGCAAATGACCTTGTGTATGTCCACAGACTCTTAAAGGGCTTAGACCCCTATGATTGCATCAAGCGTCACAATATAGATTAGTCTAATACTATTATTTTCAGAGAAAACAAGTAACCTTAAAGCCCATTTTTAAAAAATTCAGTATTTTATCAGGTAATGAATATTGAGCACATTTTGGAAAATTTTATCCATTTTTGTTAGGACTGGACATCATTGTCTTCAGAAGAGGACGGTTCCATACCATAGATATTTTTTTTCCCCACTACTTTCCTTATTTGAGTTTGCCTTTTACAATTCCTGGCAAAAATTATGGAATCACTGCCCTTAGGGTATAGTCAATTAGCTTTTATTCCTTAATAACAAATACACAACCCACAGGTATGACACTAAGCAATGTCTGTTGAGTAGCTGAGCATTCTGGCTTCATTATACATTCCTGAAAAAAATCATAGAATGAACTTGTAATTTGCGTAAAAATTGGGGGTCATAAAAGCCAGAGGAGAAGCAACAAGTACTAATAGGGTTGTTTTTTTTTTTGTTTTTTTTTGTTCTTGATTCTATAATTTCTTCCTCTGCTTGATCAGGAAGACATATGCTATTAATTAAAATAATTTCCTTCCATGTGTTTGCGTTACAAAGCCAGAATGTTAAGCTGCCAAACATTGTGTTGTGTTATATCTGTAATTACTACAGAGTAAAGAAGCCGGGAGAACGTAACAGAAAAATTTCAAAATATGGCGATTCCATCATTTTTGCCATGGGTTGAATGAAGTTCTAAGCTTTTCCATGACTTCACTCTCTTTTCCGGGAGCGGGTATAGGTTGCCTAACAACACAATGCAATGTAGTGTTAATACTTCATACATAATTGTTTCATTGGAGAAAAAACTAGAAGTTTCCAATGTAAAATTCCATTTTCTTTGTCTCCAGAGAATGGAGAAGGATTATAAACACATTTCATTCCGCTTTAATAAGAACACACAAAAAAGTTTTTAAAGCCAAAAAACAAAACAACATTTTCTCATCATAATGAAATCAATTTTTGTAGGATAATTTTCTCAAATCTCAATTTTCTCAATCTCATTATGTCACAATTTTTGGGAACACTAAGATTCCTGTTCTTTTATAGAATTCTTGGGAGACTATTTGTGGCATTTTAAAGGCAAGTGACTGTGAGACATACATATATATAAATTCTAGAGGCTTCCAGAAATGGTCCTATTGTACTATTTATGTTCTGTGAACGCAATGTCCAGACCACCATGCTTCTATGGGCCTGAACTTCACCATAGGCTTCTATGATGAGCCGTCCAATAGAACGATGTAGAGTCTGGGGGATGCAGAAATTTAGTTGTCTGAAATATGCTAAACATATACAATATCAGGCTATGTTTACTATGCCGCTTTATTCACACACCACACCGAATAACTCCTGTTGCTCGGTGCAGCCATGAAATTAATTGACATGTCAATCAATAATGACGGCTGTGCTATTATTAATTGTCCATGCATACACGGACATGCATCCATGGATGAGTGAGACTCAAGCATGTTCAAGTGTGATCGCTCGGTGTTTGAATATCGGCGGCTGGCGAAGTTCTTTTCCCGAAACGATGGCACTGGAGCATGGGTGAGTCGCACTTATCGTTTTTATATAAATCAGCATCAGACATTAACCAACCATGAATCGTCTAAAATTCATGGAACTGGCAACAAATCAGTAATGAAGTAATATAAAGCCAAAGAGCAGGGGCAAAGCTATAGGTTAGTGACCCTGATGCAAACACTTGGCTTGAGCCCTTCCCCATCTATGGTCTTAAGCCCCTATTACACAGGGTGACAAAAGGGGGGGCAAGCGAGTGCCTACCTGTCAGGAGGGATGCCAGGGTGATTGCTAGATCATCCGGGCAGCCCATAGAGAATAGCGGTGGTCTGCTGCCGCCCCTCCTATTCCACGGAGCAATGGCAGCATATTGCTGCTATCGGGATCGTTGAGCTTTCAACATGTTGAAAGACAACGATCAGCCGACATCATGCATTACACGGCACAATTATCATCCATAACGGCCAATATCGCCCAAATCGCTTTGTGTAATAGGGGCTTTATAGATATGCTGACTCCACTACACACAGACTTTTGTTCATGGTGAGATAAGCTGCTGCAAGAGGTTAGCCTGGGGGGCCTAGAGCTGGAGGTGTAATGCTACTCTTCCCATACCTATAATAAGTGAAAAGAATCAATATAATAAAGAGTTAAAAATAATTTATTTTAAACCCTTGTTGGTAATCAGCATAGGCAGATATCAAACTGAGAGGAAGGGATTAACTCACAGTTGGTATCTCCACTGCTCCTGTCAGTGCAGCCTTTTTTCGTTTGACTTTAACCTGTGTGACGCCTCTGCTTCTGTCAGTTCTGCCGAACATACCTACATATACTGCTGAGCATTGGAGCTGAATATTAGCAGGTCAGGCATGAGCAGACAATTTTAAACAACTGTAGAGGGGCTCTGGGCAGCTACTCCCCCTATGGCTACCCCACTGCCAAAAAGGTCTCTTATAATCATCAACAAAAATGTGTCATCCCTTTGGATCTGTTTTTCTATTTACTTCCATTATTAAAAAAAAAAAAAAACGGATCGAAAAGAATGCGTTTTTTTTAACAGTCACAAAAGTAGTGTTGACTACGTTTTTGTGTCCGCTAATAGTAACCAATTGAAAACGGATATGTTGAACGGATTGCAAAAACGCAGCAAATTAGATTTGGTCTAATATTTACATGGTTTATAATAAAAAGTATAGGCTATGCGACCTTAGGCTAGGCTCACACACAGTAAAATAAAAACTATATATGACTCATTTTAATTGACAATAAAATAATTATCAAAAGGGTGTAAAGTAAAACTGGCTCAGTTGCCCCTAGCAACCAATCAGATTCCACTTTTCATTTTTCACAGATTCTTTGGAAAATGAAAGGTGGGATCTGATTGGTTGCTAGTGGCAACTAAGACAATTCTACCAGTTTAATAAATCTCCCCCAATGTGTGAACAGATGGGAAAAATAATTAATTAATTAATTAATTACGGCCATTATTCTATACTGTGTGTGCACCGCCAGCTAATATTCTATTGACTTTAATGGAGAACATGATTAGGCCGGGTTCACACAGTGTGAAACAGCCAGGTCACAGAACGGCCGGCGTTAGTGAAGATCATCCTGGCCGTTACTGCAGTACCGGTCGGATAATCTTCATTTGTGCTGAATTGTGATGCGGGCACAACACAAAGTGCTGGAGCTGCACGCTCCATTGTGTGACCTGTCAGGCTTGTGCGCCCACTATTCAATAAATAGCAGCCACACAAAACTGACATGTCAGTTTTTTGTGCATCCACTAGCGAACCCGGCCGGATTATATACAGTGTGTATACACTCTGCCCACGATTCCATAGATTGCAGCACAACATAAGTTTCCTATTAATCTCGGCAGTTGTTTCAAATCGGCAACAACGGCCGTGAATAATAGGAAACTTACGTTCTGTAAACATAGCCTAACATTGAAAATACAGCCATATTACGGCTGTAGTTTTATTTTATGGTGTTCACACAAGGGTCTATTCAGGACCAATGACTATACAGGGATTTTACATAAAGAGACCTTTCAACTAAATCAATTGGGTGTTATAATAATAATTTAAATAATATAATTTCCTCTGTGCGCTCCTATAAACAGCTATATTCATCTCTCTCTAATCCATACACCTCTGTGCCAGGAAGATATGCCAATTACTTAGCAAAAATTAAAAAAAATTACATTTAACTACCATTCAGCCTTCCTAAAGGATATACATTACTGAGGCGGCTTTTATACAGATCTCTCTATATAAACAGCCATTGCTAAGAGGCCTCTTTTCAAATAGCCTTTATAATGGACTCCCTCAGTTAAGGGACGTCTTATGGCGTAGTACAAAGATGTCTTTGAATTGGCAGGGAAATTTCGGCTGGGTTTTTGACATTTAGCGGATATACTTCATGACATACAGGCTCTGCAAATAAACCGGTGATCAGCTGAAAAATAGCGAGGAGTAATTAGCTAAAAACTCTGCATAATTATGTCATCCTCCTACAGAAAAGGTGGAATAATTATGTAAATGATGAATTGATTGGAATGAGAATCAGATACTTTACAACCTCATCGACGGGGACTCTTTCGCTGCCAGGATTTTCAGGTGTGTAAACACAGTCGTTGGATACGAGATGCGCAACGCTACTGTGATTCGGGCAATCACAACCATCCCTTGTTCTTTTTCATAACTGACCTCAGTCAGGTCTGAGGCCTAATGCATGTGGCAGTATGATGCACACCACAATTTACAGGCAGTAGAGAAATATGGACAATCCCTTTAAATCAACAACTCTATTTAATTATGGGACAACCCCTTAAAGCAGGCCCCTAAACCTTCGTCCCTCCAGCTGTTGCCAAACTACAATTCCCCTCATGTCTGGACAGCCAAAGCTTTAGCTTAGCTTAAAGCTTTGCCTTAAAGTCATCTTTTAAATTACAGTTTTAACCTATGCACTTCGCACATGGTCATATTGAAGTTTTATGGCATAGACATAGAGGCACATGTATAAAAGCTGCTACAGTCAATGCTATGGCGTAGATAATAGATGTTGATAGCCAAAACTGTATGCACTATGGGGGACGTTTATCAAGACTGGTGTACGAGTATGGCAGTCCTAAATAAAGCCCCGCCCCCTTTTCCCAGCCGGATGTACTAAGGGGTGCACCAGTAAAGCTGTCCAGACCTGCGCCTGGCGTGAGCATTGCGATGATAGTCTACACCTACTCGGGAAACTGTGTAGATTTGTATCATGATTTACGTTCCCTGCCTTGCTTCGCCAACCACAATGTTTGCAGTGCCTTCAGAAGGGGATAAATTAATGAACAGTCACTGTATGGTGTGCGCAGCCATTTAAATATACTGCCATCAGACACATCTCATTCAAACAGGAAGATAGCGACATTGATTTTGAAGCCGGACAAAAAATGTAATCGGCCGAGGATTGAGCGTTTTCCCACTCCTCAGCTGATCGCTGAAGCTTTTGACTGGGAGCTGCAATTGAATTGTACTGCTACTATGCCTCCTGTGTAGTAGCTTCTCATCACCCCACCTTTAGGGCTTGTTTACACAGAGCAAAATCTGCGAAATTCCACAGCAGAGCTCTCCATCGCGAAATCCCACCGTGTCTCTTTGGGAGGGCTTACGTGCCTCTGCTTCCAACGCTCTCCGCTCAAAGAATTGACATGTCAATTCTTTGAGCTGAGGCGTGCGAGCCCTCCTATAGACATGCTGTTTGACACTGAGGCAGGGGGACTTCTACAGTGGAGAGCTCCGCCGATTTTGCTCAGTGTGAACAGGCCCTAAATTGGTAGATTTTTTTTATATACAAACATGTAATCAAGGTTGCTAGGCAGGTAGAAACTACTGAGGAGCTCCTCTATGACTTGTGTTGGCAGCATGAAAGTGAAAACAGGTTCCCTTTAAGGTTGGACTCATGAGGTTCCATTCTCTCAAGGACTGTTTCCATTTTCCCTCTTCCCTATGATCAGGTCCTGTTTAGTGACAAAAAAGGCAAGAACAGATCTCCCTAACACTGGTGATAACCGAGCCTAACAAGATTTATATAAAAGATGGAAGGCCACACTCTTCTATGAGGATTCTGAGATCATCCTTATAAACCTTGGTCTAAGGGTCATACATATTCCACTTGGGGTCACTGTACCTACTGTACCTAATATACATGTATACACACAAAAATATGCAATATGCATGATGTAAACCAGCAAAATGTACAAAAACTATAACGGCAGGCAGCATGGACCAGCAGAGCATACATATACTATGATGATAGGCAGCATGGACCAGCAGAGCATACATATACTATGATGATAGGCAGCATGGACCAGCAGAGCATACATATACTATGATGATAGGCAGCATGGACCAGCAGAGCATACATATACTATGATGATAGGCAGCATGGACCAGCAGAGCATACATATACTATGACGATAGGCAGCACAGACCAGCAAAGCATACATATACTATGACGATAGGCAGCATGGACCTGCAAAGGATACAGATACCAAGGTGATAGGCAGCATGGACCAGCAAAGCATACAGATACTATGATGATAGGCAGCATGGACCTGCAAAGGATACAGATACCAAGGTGATAGGCAGCATGGACCAGCAAAGCATACAAATACTATGAGGATAGGCAGCATGGACCTGCAAAGGATACAGATACCAAGGTGATAGGCAGCAAGGTAGGCACTGACATGGAAATTAATTTAACAGTTATTCATTGCATCTCTTCTACTGTACTATTTCCTTTTCATTGCATATAACACTATGTACGGCAGTCACTAAAACGAATGTTCATTCCAGGTACCCATACAAGTCAATTACAACCTAGAATTAAACCAGTTCAGGGCTTGAACCAAGATGATGGTGACAAAGAATCCAATTTATTCTCATCCAGGTCATTGCCAAAGCGTTCTCCAATGAGCTGTCCTGTTATTGTGTGTTGAGGTCGAGCATCTGTTGGTTAACATCATAAACAACATCAAATACTCCAAATGTACTATTTATTTATAAAGAAAAATGTGTAAGCACTTTTTTTTTAAAAAAAGAAAATGTCTGTTTTGTTATATATACTTTGAATGTTGTGCGTTGTAAAATGTCCTATTTGTGTATTGAATAAAGTTACCTTGGGTGGAAGTGCTGGCACTTAACTGAATTATTGGTTATTATTGAAGATAGATGGAGAACATCATCATAGAGTCCTAAAAAACACACAAATATATGCAGAAAATTATTCAAACGTAATCAATAGCCAAAGTCTATGAGCCCGTGCCCAACCATCATAGTGTGAAGCCTTAGGGTCCTATTACACGGCCGACAACAGCCCGATCATTTAGTAAACAAGCACCGATCTGCTAGACCGATCTTCTAGACCAATTAGACGGACCGATAATCGGGCAGTAAGGGCTGCATGAACTTTGTTAGTAATGTCCATGCAGCCCTTGCCCAAACACCTGACACCTTACCTTTCCCCGCTCAAGGTCTTCTATCCTGTGCTCCGCAGCTTCCTGTTCCCAGCGGCTGCAGCAGTCAGCTGACAGGCTGCTCAGCCAATCACAGGCCACGGGGGTCCCAGCGGGGAGATATAAGGTATCAGGTGTTTGGGCAATCATCAGCTGTCGCTCGCACATCATTGTTACACGTAGCGATGTGCGGTTGGCACCCAACGATTTTAGGCCTAAACCTAAACTCACATTCAGCCGATTATCTTTTATTGGCTGATCATTGTCTCTATTACACGGAGTAATAATTATCGCTCTGCTAATAGGGCCCTTAGAGGTGATCTACCAGAGGACCAGGACAAGTACATGTGGCACACACAGAAGACATGCATTTTTAGATGCCCGTATAACAGTAAGGCACTACCGTACCTTCTTCATTCATGACTGTGCGGTTAATTGAAAAAATCACTGGTTAAGACTCATAAGTCCCTGTATGATTTTATCAATGTGCATTTTGATAGAAAAGCCCAATGACAGGCACACTGAAATACAGATCTAAGAGAACGATTTCCTAAGCCAGAAGGAAACATCATGGCGGTCAAAAATTAAGATCTACAGGACCTGGTTTTTAGCCCTTCTGATCTACTGTTATATGAGTATTGTAATTTTTTAGGTCTGACACCTACAGTACTTTGCAAAATGTGATCATATATGGTTGTGAAGAAGCTAAAGGCAGCTGTAAGAGCAGACTTCATTCAGAGAAGATTGTACTATACCGTACCGTAAATAGCTACTATTCTAGTCTACTTCAATCTGTCACTTTTTCTGTGGAGCACTTTAACAAAAAAAACCTTATACTTATCATAAAAAACTCTTATACCAAGTGCTTATCGGCCTTATTTGGCTGATTATCAGCTGTTACGGACAATAATCGCTTGGTGTAATAGGTCATTATAAAAGGCAACGATTAGCCAACATGCACGATGTCAGATGGTTATCTTTCAACATGTTGTAAGAGAATGATGCGGCTGGCGACAGTCTGCCAGACGCCACTCCATGTAAAAGGAGCAGCATCAGCAGACCGCCGCTATCTCCTATAAATGATGTAAAGATAGTCAGGGGAACCCCCCAACCGCCGCTGCTCCCCTCTCCCACCTGCTCGCTATCGGCGCGTGTAGTAGCACCGACAGCGAGCGAGCAACAAGGATCAAGCGTGTGATGACCTGACAGGGTCAATTCGGAGTACTTTGCACTAGGGATGGTCCGAACCTGCCGAACGCTCGGCAGCAGATTCCCGCAGTCTGCCGGCTCCGTGGAGCAGGCAGATACAGCAGGAGTAACGCCTGGAAAACTGGGATACAGCCTATGGCTGTGGCTGTATCCCAGTTTTCCATGCGGTCCTCCCGCTGGATCCGCGGAGTCATTATCCGCGGGAGTCATTACCAAGGGTTCGGGTTCGCACGAACCCAAACCGAACTCGGTTCAGACCATCCCTACTTTGCACTCTTCCAATTTAAATAATTTCAGAGGCCATCTTTCCACCAACAATGATCACTAAGACATAGAAACATAGAAGATTGTCGTCAGAAAAAGACCACTGGGTCCATCTAGTCTGCCCTTTTAGTATTTTCTTTCTTATTATCTTAGGATAGATATATGTTTATCCCAGGCGTGTTTAAATTCTGTTATTGTAGATTTACCAACCACCTCTGCTGGAAGTTTGTTCCAGGTATCTACTACTCTTGCAGTAAAATAATATTTTCTCACATTGCTTCTGATCTTTCCCCAAACTAATCTCTCACTGTGTCCTCTCGTTCTTGAGCTCAGTTTTTTACTAAAAACACTCCCCTCGTGAACCATATTTAGTCCCTTAGCATACTTTAAGGTTTCAACCATGTCCCCCCTTTCTCTTCTTTCCTCCAGACTATACAGATTCAAATCCTTAAGTCTTTCCTGATATGGTTTATGCCTGACACCCTCCACCATTTTTGTAGCCCGTCTTTGGACCCGTTCTATTTTTATCAATGTCCTTTTTTAGATGAGGTCTCCAGAACTGGACACAGTATTCCAGATGTGGCCTCACCAGAGCTCTATACAGTGGGATCACAATCTCTCTCTTCCTACTGGTTATACCTCTAGCTATACACCCCAGCATACAATTTGCTTTCCCCACCACCTGGTTACACTGGTGACTCATTTTAAGGCTGTCAGAAATCATTACCCCTAAATCCTTCTCTTCTGAAGTCTTTTCCAACACAGTACTGCCGATGTGATAGAGGATTCCTCCTCCCCAAGTGCATTATTTTACATTTGGAAACGTTGAACTTCAAGACCACACTGCTCAGGACATAGGTGGGAAATTCAGAGTCTCAAAAATACAAGAACTGTGGCATTCTGATATTTCTGATGGTCAAAAGGTTAAGGATACATGCACACATAAAGAGTACAATGGATTTTCTAGAATGATTGTGCTGGTAAAATCCAAAGTGGGCGAAGGAACCATAAACATGCGTGAACTTTTTGTGATTTTTTTTTTTTGTTTTGTGCTAAATCTGCAGCAATTGGTGCAGATAAGACGGGTGTAAACAGCTCACAGCAACCAATCACAGCTCAGCTTTAATTTTACCAGAGCTGAAAGCTGAGCTGTGATTGGTTGCTGTGGGCAGTTCACACCAGTGTCTGTTTTACACCCTTTGATAAATCTCCTCCTTAGTGTACATGAAACACCCCTTTAGGCCCCTTTCACACTACGGGGCACCGAGATTCCGTGCAGAACACCTGCGCACGCACTTTGAGCGGAGAGGCGCGTGAGCCCTTCCATTCAAAGAGAGAGAAGGCAAGATTCCATAGTGTGAACGGGGCCTTACAGCCTAAAATATTTACCCTTGTTTTTTAAGCAGCTACACCCTTGCGACTCTCCTTCTCAGTTTCTTATGTTTATACAGCGCTTCATCGGGTGACACAACATCATGCCCGTCTGCAGCACATAGATTTTCCTTGATATTATAAGATTATACCGTAAGCTTCAGGCTCTCTCTGTCTGATTTAGAGCTCACATGAACAGACTCACAAGGCTCAGACCACATCCCAGGCCAGACAAAACTAAATGAAGAAATGATGCTGCAATTTAAAGTTTTATTTCCAAATGACCAAATTATTAAAATCAGCCACGGCTAATTGAGAACGCTGAAGGTCAGATGACAGAAGGTCACACGAGGTTCTTCCTTTCTGAGGATGTGTACTGCAACAAAATTAAAGAACGGTTTTAAATTACACCGGGTCAAAACCTCTTACGCTCTCAGTTTTACACTGAAAATCCCCTTGGGCTATCCTTGAGTGCTAACATTGTTTTTACATTTTAGAGCATATAAGCAAGCATGATACCCAATGTACACAAGTAATTAAAGGCAGAAGCTTTTCCTTTTCAGCATTAAATACTTTAAGGAAAATGAAAGCCAATGGCCAAAAACACTTATAAATAAAGTTTATTATTATTTGCCAATAGCCTTAACAGTTTTCCAAGAAGACCTTTAAGTCCCTCAAAAGATGATCACGGCGAGGCCAAAATGATGTGTAAGACATAGGGGGAGATTTAGGAAAGGGTGTAAATATACACCTGGTGTAAACTGCCCACAGCAACCAATCACAGCTCAGCTTTTAGCTCTGGTAAAATATAAGAGGAGCTGTGATTGGTTGCTGTGGGTAGTTTGCACCTGGTGTATATTTACACCCTTTCATAAATCTCCCCCATAGTGATTATACTTTTACACCAGAAAGAACACAATAAAGTTTTCTGTTTGTGTCGAAAAAGTAGACATGTCCACGTACCAGCTAGTGAAAGCCTAAACCTAAGACGAAACCTAATCTCCTCTGTTAGATGGCTCTATTACAATCAAGGGAGCCATGTCACAGAGGGGAGATTGTCATACTGGGGTCCAGTGCGCTCGTCCCCTGTGCTTCATGCTGGGCCAGTGCTCGGGAATAAACCAGTGGGCGGTGGTTCCAAAAAAGGACCACGGCACTGGCATCCCTGCACCGGCCTGCTCATGTAAAAAAAAACAAAAAAAACCACGATGTACCTAGGGGTACATTCGCTTTAAAGCTTAGGCAGCTCTAATGAGAAACAATATTCTACATTAAGTTGGATCAACTTTTCTTGAAAAGCAGTGACAGGTTAGCTTTGCAGGATGGAGTTTTGTCACGGAACAATTTGTAAAATTCCCACCACAAATTTTCAATCAGATTAAGATCTGAACTAATCGCAGGCCATGCCATTGAGTTGATATACCTCTTCTGAGAAAAAGCTTTAAAACTCTTTGGAAAGATACATTACCACCCGCAACTTCATCATCTATTTTGGATTGATCAAAGGGTCTCTATGTCCACTTGTGTGGCAACCATAAGGATAAATGAGTCATCTCCCTTTTACTAGCCACGTAACCCCATATTATGAGTGGAGAAATGTCTTTTTCTTTTCATATAATTTTTATTTTGTTAAAGCTGAACCAGAAAAAGTTCCAGCATCATCTCCTTGGCCAATGTAAACTGGGGATTTATCGCTGAATATCACTTTCATCCAATCCTCCACACTTATGACTCTTCTCTTTATCCCACAATAATCTTAAAGCGATACTGTACGTACTCCCCCCTCCAAACTGCTGCTACCATCCATTTGAAGAGAGAAAGTCCTTCCTGCCATGACTTTTAAAATTTGCCTGGTGCCTTGGTTAGGGTATAAAACAATCTTTTAATCTGCAGCAGCTGAGTCAATGTGGTGTGGCCTTGAGTTTCTGTACCCTAGGCCTGCAACACCTGTTCTTTCTTTCTCCCAGCCCTCCTCATCATAAGGAACACCTCTGGCAGGATTTCTGCAATTCATTGCTTGTCTAAACAGAGTACATGTGCTTTAACGATCCACAGCGGCACATGTGCAATGTTTAGGGGCGTTCCTAATGATGAGGAGGGAGGGGAGAGGCGTCGCAGGGCTAGGGCACAGACACTCTATACCACACCATGTTGACTCAGCTGCTGCCAATTAAAAGATCATTTTTTACCCTAACCAAGGCACTGGGCACATTTTAAAAGACACGACTGGGAATAAGTTATTCTCATCAAACGGATGGTACCAGCAGTTTGGGGAGTGGGTTGGTATTCATTTGTTTTTTGGATATCCCATTTTATTCAGCCAACTGTCCATACAACTCCTGTTTCCACTTATTTGTTTTGTTCGGGATAGAAAAGTCAAACGAATATGCATAGAAAGTACAAAAATGTATTTTCTACGTATATTGGTTTGATTTTTCTATCCTCATGCTTTGATTTATTCCTTGGTCTACCTTTGTGTTTTCCTTTTTTAACCTCCCCAATTGAGCTTGCTGGAAACAACCAACATCTTTCGCTACAATCATCTATATTAAGGTTTTTATTATTTCCATTGTTTGAAATGATGACTCATGTTTCCTCTCAATCCACCAAGGCCCACAGATCAGTAAGGTCTACAAGCTCTTTGCCTTTAAACTGCAGACCAATGTAGCTTTTTTCGACTTGGTCCGATACTTGTAGGTGGTGGTCTCAAAGTGGTTACATTGTGACTTGAGATTATAGAATAAAGAAAGAGCAGTGAGCTTGTAGATCATCTGCAGTTTCACTTGAACAACAAGATGAGACTCCAGGTTTCCAGTTCTAACAAAGCAGACTTTACACTTAGTGTGCTGCTATACAGTTTCTATAATACCCTATAGCGATCTAAGCTAAGATCACTAGAACCCTGGGATTCCGAGTGCTGCAGCTGTTATACAGAAGCTAAAATGCAGCTGTATTACTGCTAGGGAAAACTGACATGGAAATATGTAAATTAACACACAGACCATTTAAGATGTAAAACGTTTAGTACATGACAGGCAAGTTTTCTTCCATTCTCAAACATCTTCCTCTGCACCAACAAGCGACTTTGACACTGACAACACATTATACAATTCTGAGTTTATTCATAATGGACTTTAAAGATGTGGGACACAGAAAGGAGGCTGTGATCACTTGAATTCAGTATCTGGGATTATATTTATTACGAGCCCCATAGAACAAGTGAGAGGCCAGTGCTAGTGCTAAGGTCTGTATCCTGTAACTTCATCCCATCCTTTCCGACAGGTCTGAATGATCCATTCGTGTTCATCGTCATCTGGAGAGACAGAAAAGAAACAAATAATAGGTTTATTATATAACTTGCACAGAGTGCACGGGTGACGACTTTTGCACTGTGGCTATGAGAACATTATGGATTGGTATTGTTTTGGATAAATTCTTTCCTGTCTCACTAGGGACAGAGCAGTCTGTACTGTTATAGCTGGCACTGATAAAGGACACTATTAAAAGGGTGTATATATATATATATATATATATATATATATATAATTTTATTTTTTTTTATTTTTTTTTTTTAAAGCCTATTTAAAGGAGAGGTCTGGCAAAATGTTTTATTAAAGTATTGCATTGTCCCCCAAAAGTTATACAAATCAACAATATACACTTATTATGGAAAATGCACATAAAGTGCTTTTTCCCTGAACTTACTACTGCAAGGCTTCACTTCTTGGATAACATGGTGATGTCACTTATTGGATAAAATGGTGATGTCACGACCCGACTCCCAGAGCTGTGCGGGCTGTGGCTGCTGGAGAGGATGATGGCAGATGCTCAGTGTCCCTCCAGTGTCCTGTGTCCCTCAGTGTCCCCCTGCCATCATCCTCTCCAGCAGCCACAGCCCACACAGCTCTGGGAGTCGGGTCGTGACATCACCATTTTATTCAGGAAGTGAAGCCTTGATGCAGTAGTAAGTGCAGGGAAAAAAAGCACTTTATATGCATTTCCTGTAATAAGTGTATATTGGTGATTTGTATAACTTTTGGGGGCAATACAATATTTTAATAAAAATGTTCGCCAGACTTCTCCTTTAAAAAAAAGCCACTTCTCCAGTCCTTCCCACTTTTTCCAGTCTTAAAGAGGTTACCCGGTGTTAGAAAAACATGGCAGCTTTCTTCCAGAAACCACTCTTGTTCTCAGTTTGAGTGTGTTTTTGCAGCTCAGCTCCTATGCCTGTAATCATTTTGAGTTGAGAGAACACAACTACCAAATACTGCATTTATACTATCCTTTTTATGGAAGCATAACTAGCTAGTATATTACCGCGTGTGCAACTAGAAAAGATTTTTCTTTCCACTTGTCTACTCGTTATAAGACTGGTAAAATGGCCATGTGCCATTTTATTTGATATATATAAAAAAATAAATAAATCTAAAATAACAGCAACAAATAATAGCTAATAAAACATATAATACCTATGCAGTAAATAAATAGTACATGGAAAACACAGTAAAAAAATGACATGGTAAGTACAGTTTAGCAGAATGTGTTGTAAGCCATGCGTAGGCCCAAACTTATCCAGTTCCTGTTTGTATATCCCGGCACTTAAAGGGCCGATTGCTTCATAATTACTGCTGTTCTGAGGCTATTTGATTCTGTGCAGCTGCAACCTCTTCAGCTCTAACCCATGAAACAAGACAAACTGGGCTTATTATACTGAACAAGCCTTAAAGCCCCTCCCTGATTGTCAGTAATTGGCGGCAATGGACTTAACAGCCACTTGACTATCCTTTTCACACTACCTGGCTGTGCAGCCAACAATTTGAATCACAAATGTATGTGCCTCTTATTGCAGCTGCCTGCGAGCGCCAGCTCCACGATCTCCTGCTTGCGAGACCTCAAGCATCAGGACTGTGCATCAATGTTTAAGATGCAATTATTCCTAGGTATTGATTAGCGCCAGAAAACGCAGGACTAATAATTGCCACTCTTCCGATGGGAGCTATTCTAAATATGTTAATACTGTGACAGAGACGGTTTTTACAACATTTCAAGATCTTAATTTCTATCTCTGGTTGATATCGGACAGAGCGGTCGTGGTCCAGCTGCCGTTTGGTAGAAAGGGAATAAATGCTTTAATTTTTTTTATTTTTATTTTGAATCCAAGTATGGCAACACCTAAAACATAGAACAAAATATTGGTGAGGTATTGCTGCAGGTCTGATAAGATAGTACCAAGGTGTCACAGATGGGTAAAGATGAGTGAACCTCAAGCAGGCAACATTGGATTGCCAGTGGTTGAAGAAGATGGATGCAGCCCTAAGGCTACCTTTTCCAAACCAGGGCTGTATCCAACTTCTTCAGCCACTGATAATCAAATATTGCATGCTCAGGTTCAAATTTGCTCTTCTTGTGAGCTAACTGAACATATACTCTGCAATTGGGTGTACACATATATTACCGTCACATAGTAACATGAGTCCATCAGGTTCAACCTACAGAAACTTTACTGTGTTGATCAAGAGGATGGCATGCAACCGTCAATGGTTTACCGAATGGGTCAATGTGTCCCTACTAGGGATCGTCCGAACCGAGTTCGGTTCGGGTTCGTGCGAACCCGAACCCTCGGTAATGATTCCCGCTGTCTGCCCGCTCCGTGGAGAGGGTGGATACAGCGGGAGGACCGCCTGGAAAACTGGGATACAGCCATAGCCAAAGGCTGTATCCCAGTTTTCCAGGCGTTACTCCCGCTGGATCCGCCCGCTCCACGGAGCGGGCAGACAGCGGGAATCTGCTGCCGAGCGTTCGGGTTCGTACGAACCCGAACCTCGGCAGGTTCGGACCATCCCTAGTCCCTACAGATCCATATTACTAACTTAGTCCTTCTATGTAAATCAGAGGCACACTATGGTACAGTATTAGATTACTTGAGAACGATCCAGGGATTTACTCAGATTGTTATAATTAGAGTAAAGCAGTCCCCCCCCTCCCCCCTCACAACTGGCATCTGCCTCAGACATGTTTCGTAATGCCTTTCTCTAGATGAACACTGCCCAGGACTAGAGGAAGAGGGCAGATACTACAGGAAAGAGGATTTTCCATTACTTTAGCTAAAGATTAATTACTGAAAGAGCAATGAGCCCATGGAACTCTACTCCACATTACATTGTAACCAATAATTAAAGGGGTATTCCACTCAATCATAACATGTTGCTGCCCATGGTGAGACTAAAAATTCTTTCCATACTTGTTATCTATTCAGTCCCCTTCTCCTAGTTCTGAGCTGCTGCTTTCTGCTGCAGACACAAAAATGTGTGCCTGAGCCCTTCTTTCTCTCCCCCTCCCTCCCTTCTGAGACAGCTGATATAAAAAAAAGTCCCTGGCTGGCTTTATCTGCAACTTTGTAGCTTCTTTGTAATGCTGGGGGGATTAATCACAGTGAGTTCATCAGCAACTTGACCGCAGATTAATCGTTCCAGCATTACAAAGTAGCTTCAATGTTGCAGATAAAGCCAGTCAGGGACCTGTTTACATCAGCTGTCTCAGAAGGGAGGGGGGAGGAGGGGGAGACAGGGAGAAAGGCTCACACACAGTTTTTTGTGTCTTTAGCAGAAAGCAGCAGCTCAGAATTGGGAGGAGACTCAATAGATAATAACAAGTATGGAATTAATTGTTAGTCTCACCATGGGCAGCAACATATCAAAAGTCATTTTTCAGTGCAATACCCCTTTACTTGAAAGGCATTGAAATATCATTCTTGAAAGTAGATTCTAGAAAAAGGTCATTGATCTAGGAATTTATTCTGATTGATATATTTGGAGTTGGGAGCTGGGAAGGTGAGGAATAACAGGGATTGCCTTTTTCTGGATCAACAATGCAGGAGGACAGACTCACCTGGATGGACTATTAATTATTTTATTACACAGGACAGTTTTCTCAACTTATGACTGGCTGTTTGCTTACATATCATCTGTCTGTGACGGATTTATGCTGAAGAAGAAAACACTGAAACCACGTAGTCAGTACTTTGAGGTGCTTTAACGGTGCATTCACAGGTCGTGGCCCATGTTTTGCCAGGCAAACAATACACTGTATGGTGGCTAACTAGCCACATGGCAAGTCACATATTAATACACAAAAGGACAACAGCGACGTAAAAAAACAAACAAGCAAAAAACAGCACTGTAAATGAGACATGTGAAGAGACCAAGCTTTAATCGAGGTGATATCATTCCTTAATGTCTTGAACAAATTTCTATCCCCAAGATGAGACGGAGCCAATGGTATTAGTATTATTGTTGTGCTTAGTCTGCTTTCTATGTCCTTCACACTTACTGCAGGAGGTGCCGATAACCTTGCTACTATTGACATCATTTGGCTCAGTCCACAAAAACCTATAAAAGTTAATCTACATCTAGGGACTGGGGTCTGGCCGCAGGTAATAGGAAAGAAGAATATTGTTTGTTTCCATACTGAATTGTCTTCAGTGTGATCTTTGACACCAACCACCATTTAAACTGTTCTGTAAAAACAAGCGACATGTGACCTCTGCTGTGATAGACATCCTAAAGCGACACTCCCAGACCCCTGCATAACTTCTGTTAAACCTGTCTTCTTAAGACACTGTGACAGAGGACTTCCTGAATGTTTCCTACCATCTGCTTTAGATGCTTTAGTGGGCTGGCCTGTAGCCTTGGAGTTTTCCTGCTCTTTCCTGCCCACCCTATACAAGTCGTTCTGGATGGGTTCCCTGTCATTCCAGACCCTTTCCTCATTTTCCTTTGCCTACGGCGTGTTGTTTCTTTTTCTTTTACTCTTCCGTTATTTCATGGCTTTGTGCCTTAAAGTACCTCCCCAGTGACCTTCTGTTTCATTGCTACTTATCCCAATTTCATCAATCCACTAAATGTATGGTAGTATTGTTTCCAAACCTACTACAAACTGTACAGGATAAAATGTCGGAATCCATCTAAAACTCACTTAAGGATGGATACAATTTTAACAAAGCAACTGTGCTAGCCAACCTGTCTGGCTTAGACCCATACGCTAAGTACCCTCTAGGTTTTCTCCCTAGAGTATAGTCTGCAGTCCGAGTAAAGTACTGGAGAGTCAATACAGAACACAGGGATCAAGTAGAGGAAGAATCAATGATGGGCAAGAATGCCGAGGAAGGCAGGAGAGGTTCTGGATCGGAAATCAGGGTCAGACACAAGAGTCTATATGGAACTAGAGGATCGCGCAGGAAAGGAGTCGGGGGGGCAGGAAGGGGTCAGCATCGGAAAATGGCTCATCTTCACTATGGAATTACAACAGTGCTCAGGCAAGGAACAGAAGGAAGTGACATAGGTGACATAGGTGGCCGGGAATGAATTACAGAGTACCTGCATTGACTCTTTAAGAGGCTGGCAGAATGTGCACGTGTACCTTTTAGGCAGAGCTGGAGACAGAGGGGAGAGGACGAGCACTGAGCAGGCACTAAAGGTAACCCAGGGGGTCAGAGGAGCAGTACGTCAGCATTGCTAATGTAAGGAATACCGTTCAGAACAGCACACCTCTACCACTTTGGTGGGTTCTCTTGTAGCAATTGGTTCTTCAACCATAACTACAGCACTTCAACCTACTACTACGGCATTACTAACATGGCAGCCAAAGTGGTACAGGTAAAGGGTTGGGCGCTGGCTGGAGCTGACAACTGTGTGTCATTTTTCAATGTCCTGGATCTTGCCTTGGAATTAATTATGACCAAATTCCAAAATTCTTCACCTGGGTGCACCTGCTCCCTGGCTAGAAAAGCTAATGCCTTAAAGACTTGTATGAGAAGAATGATCTATGAACTATGATTTCCTATGTCTAAAGAGCTATAGGCCAGGGGCTGTGAAGTGTATTAGAAGCCCCACCATTTTATTCCAAGCCCTATGTACGTATTCGAAGCACAGACAGAACATGAAGAGGACCGGTACAAACCAAGAATCGTTCTCTTTCTACCCCAGCAACGGTATCAGCTGATTTATTTTTCTATTAAAACAGTTATAGACATTGACACTATGGGGTATTAGGCTTAACAGCTATTCCTCCCAACCTTAATTTTTCAATACTATTATCAGAACACCCCGTACATTTTGGATGATCAACCAGCCCAGAATTGGCAGATTCGGCTGACATTATAGTGTATGGCCACCTTAAAAGGGACCTGTTTTCAGCTGCCTGAGGTGGACATAGAGCAAGACTCTGGCGCTACCTGTCTAATTTAGACCATGTAGGCTATAGTGTGTGGACTATGGAGAGCTAGGTGGGCTTTGAGAGGGCATAAAGTACTTAACTGGTTGTGTAAATAGGGCAGGTAGTGTGCCTGCTGTTAACAGTATCCAAACTGGTGGCTGTCCATCATGTGTGCAGAGCAGGGAAATTACAATTTTGTGTAGTACTTAGAGTATTTCAAGACATTAATTACATTACAGAAAGTTCATAGGATGTTCCCATTCTAATAACTACTCAATTGTCGCTCCAAGCACAGGCCCTAGGCTTTGTGTTATAGTAATTGTATGAGTAGGTGTCATATCTATTGCTTCATATCTCACTACAATCTCCAGACTACCGATGCTCTGTCTTAAGTGGAGTAAAGAAAAGGCTCCAATAAAGCAGTGAATGGGTCTAAGAGTCATAGATCTGGCTGGAGAACTCTACAAGGCAATTACATGCAGTGTACTCACAAGTGAAGTACTCCATACAGATGGAGTTCTCCCTGCAATACGGAATGATAAAGTAAAAGAGCTTGAGGATTTTGTCTAAGTGCTAGTTTTATGTGCTTGGGTTCGAAATTGACCATCACACATCATACATATTTTTTTCTCTCTCTTCAGAATATACACAGTATATATACATTTTAATAAATGACCTTATTTCTTACACAGAATTGAAAATTTGGGGTATGTTTACATAATTTGTGTCCGTGTAAAGCTCTTCCGCTCTGTTCTCAACGCCAGCTATGGCGCTGAACTGTACTGAACAGAGGGCACACATGTGATGATCATAATAGCCTATACAGTTAATTTTTCAGACCTGTATTGCTGTGATAGACCTACATCTTAATGAATACATCCTACTGACGAGCATTTAGGTGCCCCCTGCTTGGCACAGGAGAGGGTGTCTGATTCACCTGAAAACCTCAGAAAGTGATGGAAACACCATGGAAATGGAAAGAGAACAGCAGACAGATCACTCAGGCAGCCGCTCCTCCCCTCTCCATAGACAACACAGGAATGCTCGCCTGTCAGTTATTAGGGTGGTGTAATGGTATAGTGGTACTTGTATAGTGTATGTTAGATGGCTGTTTTTTTGGTGTCACAAATGGGGATTACTAGTCCTGAAAAGGACTTTTGGGTTTGTATGGGCTACTGGCCTGCCTACCTACTTAAACGATTCCCTAAAGTAAGGCTGTCCCTTTTCCAGCATCTCTCCATGCCTGCTAAATGACAGCCAAGCAACAGGTGCATCAGGTCACTTAGGCCTATATAGACTCAGGTCACCTGATTTGGCCGGCCAATCACTGCTATGCTATAATGTGCCAGGCCTTCCCTGCATGTTTATTGGCTACTTAAAGCCACCAAACATGCAGGGAAGAGACTCGAGCATCGAGCAGTGCCGAACACCCCAATGTTCAATAGAGCATGCTCAGTCGACACTACCTTATAGCCATAGGTGTCAAACAGTCAGTTTTAGGTATAGGCTTAAAGGCTTTTTAAACATTTGCACTAATTTATTATTGTTGATATACTGTATTTCTGTATTTCCTGACTACAAAAAGATGCAATTTCTAAATAGTCTTTATTACAAAATACCTACCATTTAGCTGCTAATCAAAGATAGATCCGTCATTATCTGATGGACCTTCTTCTCCCTCAATGACTGCAGCAAGCAGAGCGGTGAGTTACACACCAGCTGAACAGGGAGAGAAACTTTAGAGGAAAGATCACACAGGCTGGAGAAAGAGAGGAGATCAGATACAAGATAGTCTGCCTATAGGCAATGAGAGAAACTAGAATTCATGCAGCATAATGCCAAGGCTGTTAAAGAGAAACCAAGCAAATTTTCTAACAAAGACCCATTGAGAAAATGTTTCTTGCATACTAGTAAGTATGTAAAAAATAGCTTTTTGCAAAAAAAAAAAAAAAAAAAATCCCACACATACACAAATATATAAGAGCTTCTTAGACAATTTAGCAGCTGAATATTAGGCTAGGTTCACACTGCGTTTTCAGCATCCGTTTAACGCATCCGTTTTTTGAAAAAAACGCATAAAAAACGGATTGCAAAAAACGGATTCATTTGTGTGCATCCGTTTTTCCATTGACTTCCATTATAAAAAAAAACGGATCCGTTTTTTTTGACGGACCAAAACGGACAAAAAAACGTTGCTGACCCTATTTTTCTGGACGTTAAAAAAAACGGATCCGTTAAACGGATGCTGAAAACGCAGTGTGAACCTAGCCTTACACTGAATATTATTGTAAAACAGGGTGGGTCCTACATATTATCATGGTACGGTACGCTGCCAAATGGGGACACTGCATCATTTTAAATTGTCCCCCAAATAATATAGTCATTTGTCAGTAGATTTTCCATTTACAGTACTGGCGTCAATAATAAATTGCTGAAGCAGTGCACCCCAGTTTATACTGATGCCGTCATACCGCTGATGTTTAGTTAAACGGCGATTCTGTTGCAGACAGGATATCTTCTAAACAAAAGTTATAACAACAAGTTCAAAGCCTATGCGAGAACATGGGATGGGTGGGTGTTCCCACCATATTGTTAATCATTACAGGTTCCTGTGTTTTTGGAAAGCATACTGCTTATCTCGGCTGATACAATATTTTCTGCATACCAAACTTTTTGGGATGTTCGCCAACTAAAACGATTGAGACAAAGTTATAGAACAGGGTGTCAGACAAGGCAGAAGGATAGCTTGTACAGCAGACAGACGCTTTAAGCTGTTATTCCCAACACTAGAGATGATCTATCCTGCAAGCGGCAGACAAATGGCGGCCAGTCATATTATTTAAAGTGTCACTACCGTGATTTTTTTTTTTTTGCAGATATCAATAGTCCAGGCGATTTTAAGAAACTTTGTAATTGGGTTTATTAGCCGAAAAATGCATTTTTATCATGAAAAAGCAGTTTGAAGCTCTCCCCCCTGTCTTCATTGTTCTCCTATTGAGGGCTAAATAAAAGACCAAAACAGGACAACAAAGAGTTAATCTACAAATACCTCACCCTTTATCCCCTCTCAGAGTCACCACTGACCTCTCTGACCTCTGATTACAGCTGTCACCCAGCTCCATGCCTGTAATCCTTTGTTCTCAGCTTTCTGCTGTCGTCTAACTCCCTCCTCCCTCTTCCCCCCTCCCCTCTCCCTAGAACAGACTGGGTACGTCTGATGCAACAAGTCACAATTTCCTGATTTTTTGCAGTGGATGGAAAAGAGGAGGGAGGGGGGACCTGGGAAAATGCTTTTTAAATGCAGATAATGGCAGATTTGCCTAATAAACCCAAATACAAAGTTTCTTAAAATCGCCTGGACTATTGATTTCTGCCAAAAAAAATAAAATAAAATACGACAGTGACTCTTTAACCTCTTAAGGACGCATGACGTACCTGCACGTCATGCGCTCGTAAGAGGTGTTCAGAGTGGGGCCGTGCGGCGACCCCGTTATGAACCGCTGCGGTTCCGGGTGCCCCTTGTAGCCCGGAACTGCGGGTATTAGCTGGCACGGTCCGATCGCCGTGCCCGCTAATACAGTAATCAGATGTAACTGTCAAACATGACAGCTGCATCCGATTACTGGATGCAGCATTTCCCTGGTGTCTAGTGGGTGACAACATCTTGGAGGAGCAATCTCAGTTACTGAAGTCGGCAGGGGACCGCTCCAAGATGGCGCCGTCCCCGGCTCGGCACTCGTTTGTTTTCGGCAAACTATACAGCAAAGATCTCAATGAGAGATCGAAGTGTATATACTAGAAGTCCCCCAGGGGGGCTTCTAGTATATGTGTTAAAAAAAATTTAAAAAAAGTATTGTTATTAGTAAAAAGCCCCCTCCCCTAATAAAAGTCTGAATCACCCCCCTTTTCCCATGTTTTAAATAAAAGTAAATAAATAAATAAACATGTTTGCTATCGCCGCGTGCGTAATCGCCCGAACTATTAATTAATCACATTCCTGATCTCGCACGGTAAACAGCGTAAGCGACAAAAAATCCCAAAGTGCAAAATTGTGCATTTTTGGTCGCATCAAATCCAGAAAAAATTTAATAAAAAGTGATCAAAAAGTCACATATGCACAATCAAGGTACCAATAGAAAGTAAACATCATGGCGCAAAAAATGACACATCACACAGCCCCATAGACCAAAGGATAAAAGCGCTATAAGCCTGGGAATGGAGCGATTTTAAGGAACGTATATTTGTTAACAATGGTTTGAATTTTTTACAGGCCATCAGATACAATAAAAGTTATACATGTTACATATCGTTGTAATCATAACGACTTGAGGAACATGCGTAACAAGTCAGTTTTACCCCAGGGCAAATGGCGTAAAAACACAATTCCCCCAAATAAAAGAAATGCGTTTTTTTTTTCAATTTCAATTTCACCACACTTTGAATATTTTTCTGGTTTCGCAGTGTACTTTATGCAAAAATTCAGCCTGTCATTGCAAAGTACAATTAGTGACGCAAAAAATAAGGGCTCATGTGGGTTTCTAGGTGGTAAAATTCAAGTGCTATGGCCTTTGATGCACAAGGAGGAAAAAACTAAAATGCAAAAATGAAAAGTGGCCCCGTCCTTAAAGGGTTAAAGGGCCAACACACACATATTGGTTTGATACATACAGGCATATCATATAGATAGGCATTCTGTACCATGCACAGAGACACACATTTTTGCTCTCCGTTCACCATTCTGAAGGGAATTCTGACTGCTTAGCATCTGGAATTTAGGCTTTTGACTTTTAGAACGGCGTGGGATTGCTTTACCACAGTAACTATGGAGTTATCCAGGATTAGAGAAACACAACTGCTTTATTACACAACTGTCCTTCACTTGAGTGCTGCACTACCACATGCAAACTGAGGACAAGAGTGGAGCTGTTTCTGGAAGAGAGTGGCTATGTTCAGCTAATCCTGTTATACAATAATTTTGGGCCTCTTAGATGGTGCTGTATGCGACTTTTAGGGCTTCTGACAAAGTTCCGTTTCGACTCGAACCGAAAGTTTTTGCTTCAAAATAAGGCCACGTTTTATATCTATTTTACTATTGTATTTAACTTTTATTTTACTATGTGTAAACATAGCCTTAGACTACACTCAGCGCACTGAAATGAATAGATCTGATGAGGTATACGTTGGTTATCTCCTGGGTTTCTGATGTATACCACTGCTAACGTATAGGGCTATGTTCAGGGCAAGTTACAAGCCGTTATTAAACATCATGATAGAAGCTTTGCCTGTGTGGACTTGCAAACCTATTACACAGAATAAATGTTGTGTACATGCACCCTTTCCCTGTTTTTTACCCCCCATACTTACCCACTATGGATGTCTAAAATCATCTTCTCAGGAATGGCAGCAGCTAGAAAAACAGGAGACATCTCAAAATGCTCAGCGGGACTTGGTGAGTAAGCTAGCAATTTATTGTTTAGCTTGTATGTGGATAATCCCTTTAAGGTTTAAGGGAATCTTATCACTGTTCCAAAAACTGTCCCATGACTTCTACACTGGGTTTGGATCTTTATTTATTTATGACATAATAGATTAATGCTATGACTTTCTAACGAGAACTATTGCGTGAAAACATCATCGATGAGGGACATGAAAATGTTTCAGAGAGGACTGATTTTCTGATTTTATTGGACTATGTGTGACACAATGGTAGTATATACCACTAACTTCTGTAGGGCTCAAGACTTTCTTTTTACTGTTGCAATAAGGGGGTCATCTTATTGGAGGAACAGTGGCTATCTTATGAGGATCTGTGGATGTCATTGTTATGGGGATCTGCGGCTGTCACTATTATAGGGATATGTGGCTGTCATTGTTATGGGGATATGTGTCTGTCATTGTTATGGGGATCTGCTGCTGTCACTATTATAGGGATATGTGGCTGTCATTGTTATGGGGATATGTGTCTGTCATTGTTATGGGGATCTGCTGCTGTCACTATTATAGGGATATGTGGCTGTCATTGTTATAGGGATATGTGGCTGTCATTGTTATGGGGATATGTGTCTGTCATTGTTATGGGGATCTGCTGCTGTCACTTTTATAGGGATATGTGGCTGTCATTGTTATAGGGATATGTGGCTGTCATTGTTATAGGGATATGTGTCTGTCATTGTTATGGGGATCTGTGGCTCTCACTATTATACGGATATGTGGCTGTCATTGTTATGGGGATCTGTGGCTGTCACTATATAGGGATCTGTGGCTGTCATTGTTATGGGGATCTGCTGCTGTCACTATTATAGGGATATGTGGCTGTCATTGTTATAGGGATATGTGTCTGTCATTGTTATGGGGATCTGTGGCTGTCATTGTTATGGGGATCTGCTGCTGTCACTATTATAGGGATATGTGGCTGTCATTGTTATGGGGATATGTGGCTGTCATTGTTATGGGGATCTGCTGCTGTCACTATTATAGGGATATGTGTCTGTCATTGTTATGGGGATATGTGTCTGTCATTGTTATGGGGATCTGTGGCTGTCATTGTTATGGGGATATGTGTCTGTCATTGTTATGGGGATCTGCTGCTGTCACTATTATAGGGATATGTGGCTGTCATTGTTATAGGGATATGTGGCTGTCATTGTTATGGGGATATGTGTCTGTCATTGTTATGGGGATCTGTGGCTCTCACTATTATACGGATATGTGGCTGTCATTGTTATGGGGATCTGTGGCTGTCACTATATAGGGATCTGTGGCTGTCACTATATAGGGATCTGTGGCTGTCACTATATAGGGATCTGTGGCTGTCATTGTTATGGGGATCTGTGGCTGTCACTATATAGGGATCTGTGTCTGTCATTGTTATGGGGATCTGCTGCTGTCACTATTATAGGGATATGTGGCTGTCATTGTTATGGGGATATGTGTCTGTCATTGTTATGGGGATCTGTGGCTGTCATTGTTATGGGGATATGTGTCTGTCATTGTTATGGGGATCTGCTGCTGTCACTATTATAGGGATATGTGGCTGTCATTGTTATGGGGATATGTGGCTGTCATTGTTATGGGGATCTGCTGCTGTCACTATTAAAGGGATATGTGGCTGTCATTGTTATAGGGATATGTGGCTGTCACTATATAGGGATCTGTGGCTGTCATTGTTATGGGGATCTGCTGCTGTCACTATTAAAGGGATATGTGGCTGTCATTGTTATGGGGATATGTCTGTCATTGTTATGGGGATCTGTGGCTGTCATTGTTATGGGGATCTGCTGCTGTCACTATTATAGGGATCTGTGGCTGTCATTGTTATGAGGATCTGTGAATATCATTGTTTTAGGGATCTGTGGCTGTCATTGATAGTGGAATTTGTGGATATCATTGTTACAGGTGTCTGTTGATGTAATTGTTATAGGGATCTGCGGCTGTCATTGTTATGGAGATCTGTGTCTGTCATTGTTATGAGGATCTGTGGAAATCATTGTTATAGGGATCTGTGGCTGTCATTGTTATGGAGATCTGTGGCTGTCATTGTTATGAGGATCTGTGGATATCATTGTTATAGGGATCTGTGGATATCATTGTTATAGGGATCTGTGGCTGTCATTGATAGTGGAATTTGTGGATATCATTGTTACAGGTGTCTGTTGATGTAATTGTTATAGGGATATGTGGCTGTCATTGTTATGGGGATCTGTTGAGGTCATTGTTATGTAGATCTGTGGCTATCATTTTTATAGGGATCTGTGGGAAATGGCCACAATGCATAGAATATGGTAGACTAAAAATCTGTCACACAACTCTGGTCTGCATAAGGGGGTGGTCTTTTATATCTTGTATATTTATTTCATATCATAATAACCTTAGATGTATGATTATGGGATAAGGGTTCCCTTGTCTGATATTCTAAAATGGAGCGCCGTAACTGCAGGTGGGCTGGCAAGTTCTTACTGCTAATCTAATCTGTATGTTCATGCCTACTTTCCTAGGGTTTCTTTTTACCCCGAAATACCATAGATTACTTAGTAAACTATAAATGGCAAGCATTCATTTGCTTACAATAGAAACATATGTACGCCACAATACAAACCATCATAAGCACCATATAGTAATACAGATAATTGTGTGTAATGTTATTAAGTGGCCTAGCGGACACTCTATTTGAGTTGTATGGCATGCTAACACGGGAGTCCAGACAAAGTGCTCACTGCTGCACACAACACAAGAAAGCTGTTTGCCCCCCATCACTGAGAAGTTGTCTTGGCTTTGACAAGTTATATATAACACGCTCTTGAATCAGTCCTTAGAGATCGGTAAGTGCTGCCTGCGGTGCCGCGACTGTTCACAGTAACATTTTCCAGCTAAGATGAGAACAGTGTCAGGAGAGGGTCTAAATAGGGTTTCCTGCCGAAACCAGGTTCACTTTAATAATTACTATAAGCCGGCCTGCAATTACCTTCCTTCTCGTGAAGAGCAGTGTACGTGGCATATACAGAGCCAATACAACGTCCTCAGACCCCTTCCTTGGACTTTTCATGTTTTATTGAGTCACACTGGATTTTATTAGGAACATTCTGCCTTAAAATCTGTGCCGGCTGAAATCCCTCCGCTTTACAGCATGGATTTTGATACGGATGTACTTGAGGATTTTACAGCTGGTGAAAGCTGCAGCGACTCCACGCAGAAATGTAGCTCTGTACCATGTGACCAAGACCATCTCATATGGGACAGTCTTGGTTCCATAGACAGTGAGCGGGGAAAGAAGCGCTCAGCTGTGTGTTTCTCACCCTGCTCATTGTAGCAAACAGTCGGATTCCAAATGATCCAAAATTTTAACACGTCAAAAGAACACATAAAAAAGATTTTAAAGTTACAGGTACACTTTAAATTGGTACCATGATTTTGAGGAACTTTTTAGATGTCCTCAGACATGTTAATAGGTATAAATCACACTGGGTCTCACTCCTGAGACACGCTGCTATGGTGAGAAACAGCTGGGGGGAGTTCATTGCAGCATGCTAACCTCCCCAGTTGTCAATCAAACTGGACTCATTCGCTCCATTGGACTCTACGGTGTAAATGAGTCTGATCTCCCTTGCCTGGTGTGGAGAGTACTGCCACACACTTCCCCGACTGTATCTCGAGATCGCAGGGTGTACCCTGTGAGCAAAACAGTTGTAAGGAAATTTGTGGCTGGACACCATTTGCAAAGAAAAAAAATCTGTCCTTTGAAGATGGTAAAAAAGAATGACTACAGAAATACATCTCTTTTTTTTCCCTGTATATGCTAAAAACACGTATAGCTTGGTCCTACAGTCTAGGCATGGGGCGAACAGAGCTTTTAGCAGTACAATAGAGCTGTGATTTGTAATTGTAATCCACCCTTCAATGATAAGTGGATTGTGATATCATAACCCAGCCTGTACAGCACAGATGAAAACTAAGCCACATATAGCAGGAAGTTTGTCTTTTGTAAGTGATCTAGTAGCTGCACTAAAAACTATTGTTTTTTTATGTAGAAAATGAAAATAAAAAAATTAATCATCAATTTAAAAAAAAAAATAGACATCAAAGAGGTTGTTCACCCAAAATTAACGTGGCCTCTATCTACAGCATAGGGAACCAGAGATTGCGGGGGGTATGACCTCTGTACCCCTGCCGCTCTCTGTATTGGGCCCCTGGCTTCTTTGTTATGAATACAGCCACGGGTAAGGCACGTTTCATTCCTATGGAGCGGCCAGAAAGAGCCAACTACAGCACTGGTCTCTTTCTGGCAGCTCCATAGAAATGAAGGCGTGAAAGTCTCAGTGGGGTGGACCTTTTTTTAAAAAAAAAAATGTCCAGGTTCTTGTGATCAGGGCCATTTTATTCATGTGCACTTTGGCCCTCTCTATGCTGTTGAGGAGGGTCAAGCGCCCCCAGTGTTACAATATGCCTCCCCTTGGTGACGTGCCTCCGTTAGACTCAATTCTGGTCACATCACAGGTGGGAGTGGATATTGTTATATTGGCCCTCCACAGCATAGAGCGGGCCAAAGTGCACATGAAGAAAACAGTGGCAATTGTAGGAAGCGGGCCGGGAATGCCGAGCCGGCGCTGATCAGGTTGTTTAAAAAAAGTTCATTAAGTGAATTGATACATTCGCTTTAAAATTTGTGTGGAATACAAACCATAGCAAACCTGTGTGTAATATGTGGGGCCTTAAATACCTTGGGCATCTTTGGTTCATAAGTGTAAAAATGTAGGAGCCAAATTATATCATTGGATTACGTTGGTGCCCATTTTAGATGAGCCTGATCTGCCTTCTAGAGCCTGATATGTTGTTGGAGAAAGGTGACTGAACCCTGAAATCTCTCCCACAAAGCTCACAAGCAGTGAAAGGCATATTTAATATTACAGTATTTTTTAGCCCCAAGGTTTACCGGCATTTCTCAAGAATCGGTGCTGGTAGTCATTCACCACTCTGCTGACTGGGTCATAGAATCCATCCCCACAATCATAACAACCTTCTGGGATTTGTCGAGGAGGATCCAGATTTGAAAGCTGTGAACGGCCTAAAGAGCAAAAGCAAAATCATTTCAGCTTCATTGTACACAACCGTGGCTCGCACTGACTTACACTGGGTTTTCTTAGCTACCTCTGATAGCAGAAATAGCACAGCAACAATTACACCACAAATTAGCAATTTCTCACTTAATAGCATTTTATAATAATAATAATTCAGCAGTGTTCCTATGTCAGCAATCACTGGGCTTCCCTTCTGCTTCATGATGTCATCACAACATGATGAGGTGCTCTGGTCCACATGAATGAGTCAACCACTGGCGTCAGCAGTGTCCTCAATAAGGACTGCACGTCATAGCTGAGGCCGATAGATGGATGTAATGGTCATGTGGAGTTGAACAATACTGAAACATTTACTTGCATTTCAGAATGGGAACCTGTCACCAATTTCATGCTGCTTGGACCATGGGTGGCTTGAAACACTTGGGCTCCCTTACCATAGCAATCTACAATTCACACCGCAGGGCTATGCTGTCTTAGAGTTATCGTCTTTGGCCAGAAACAGGCCCTGAGTCACTGGCGCCATCCGCTGGCTCTGATTGACAGATCTATTCCTTCCTATAAAAATAGATCTATCAATCAGGACCAGAGGTTGGCCAAATGACTCGTAGCCCCATAAATTTAGTGACAGCTTCCCTTAAGGAACCATTATTTCTTCTATTTTAATTCTATTTGGTCCGTGAAGCCTCAGTTGCGAGTCTCAAAACACGGTATTAGCCAGATATCCCTATCTCCGAAGAAGGAAGCCTGTTGCCAAGGGGTGCCTAACAGTGGGGAGAACACCAAACCACCAAGTCAAAGTCTAACTTTGTTGCGACTGTAACGACATAAGACAAGGGTTACCAAGGCTAGGCATCCATCCACAGACAGCTGTTTTGGGGCATTTGCCCCTAGTCAGTGTGGAGCAGGATTCTGCCTACCAGGGGCAATGAAAAATAGACCAACAAAACACAACAATCACTGAGCTCAGGGAGATCAGTGAAAAAAATCCAATGGAGTACTCATTTAAGAGTCTCCACTGTTTGTTAAATGAGTACTCCACTGGATTTTTTTCACTGATTTCCCTGAGCTCAGTGATTGTTGTGTTTCTTGTACATACAGCGCATCAAGTAAAAGTCGCACCAAGGAGTGAGATTATAGCACGATTGCCACTGTACCTGCAGGCTTTAGGCCATTGCAAATTTCAGTGTAAAATCTTCTGTCATAGCCATCGCAGTAGTGCCATTTCTCCTTTTCATACTCAAGTCCATCTGCAAAGGTATATTTTCCCTATGAAAAAGAGAAAAAAAGACATCAAAATCATAATGTGAACACTTGTATGGAAATATTTCAGTATGTTCCCACACCTGGACATAGAGGTCCCCTACAGCCACCCTCTCTCCAGCATTAAATGGCTGATAACTGGGAACTATAATCCATAACATAACAATTACATGTAATAATTTATATATAATAACATTGATTCTATATTAATATATGAATTATACCATGGCCACAATAGACCTATATTATGCAGCCCTTTAATATGGAGTCTATAGAAACATGCTGTACCTCTATGTCTCTTATTTCATATGGGCTTTTCCATGACATGTTTCAACACTGCAGAGTTGTTGCTTCTAGGGGCATCATATGACGGCACACAGAATGTCTACAGGCCCAAAATACTAAACTTCAGGACAGAAATTTTATTACCTCAAGCGCAATACCAGAATCCCACCGAGCTTCGTATTTACTGCCATTTGGAAAGTAGAGGATTCCTTGTCCATGAAACATGCCGTCCTTCATCTCTCCCTCATAGCGGGTCTCTGTGGGGAGGATGTATTCACCTTTACCCTCAAGCCTTCAAAAAAGAAGAAGATTTTAAAGGATAAGTCCGGTGAAAATTTTACTTAAGTATTCTATTGTCACCCAAAAGTTATACAAATCACCAATATAGACTTATTACGGGAAATGCTTAAAATGTTTTTTTTTCCCTGTACTTACTAATGCTTCAAGGCTTCAGTTCCTGGATAACATGGTGATGTCACTTCCTGGATACCATGGTGATGTCACTTCCTGGATAAAATGGTGATGTCACTTCCTGGATAAAATGGTGATGTCACAACCCGACTCCCAGAGCTGTGCGGGCTGTGGCTGCTGGAGAGGATGATGGCAGAGGGATGCTCAGTGTCCCTCCAGTGCCCTGTATCCCTCAGTGTCCCCCTGCCATCATCCTCTCCAGCAGCCACAGCCCGCACAGCTCTGGGAGTCGGGTTGTGACATCACCATGTTATCCAGGAAGTGACATCACCATGTTATCCAGGAAGTGAAACCTTGATGCAGTAGTAAGTGCAGGGAAAAAGCACTTTATGTGCATTTCCCATAATAAGTTTATATTGGTGATTTGTATAACTTTTGGGGGGTAATACAATACTTTGATAAAAAATGCCGGACTTCTCCTTTAATGAAGTTCTGTATGTTCTACATTCTTATCATAACAAACACTATAGAGAAGATGTGTGAGAAGGTATAAGGTGGCAGAAAAGGAACCGGAAATCTGAGGGTAGACAACAGTAATACATCATACAGGCACTTATGGGCCAATTGTTTCAGCAGATATGATTGCTCAAAAATGTATAACAATTTTATGCCAGAACCTACACAAAAGTGGTCAGTAAATTCCCCCCTTTATGTATTATAATGATTCTTGAAACCAAAATGATACTTTGCTTAAAAAATATACAGGGTGTTGGTGTTGTCTGTTTTGCAGTAAGGGCATTTCTAACACCTCTGTACCTGCATATGTCCCCTGTACACCCCTATACATCCCCTCTATACCCCAGACTGCTTTTGTATAACCTATTACCCATGTATAATTCAAGACATCACCTGTTTACCCACAGACATCCGTGGAACACCCCCATGCTTACCCCAGGTAACTGGTATACCCCATAACCCCTGTATACTCCGAGACAACCCCTGTACACCCTACAGACTACCCCCCTGATACCCCTATGAATCCTCGCAGACTGCCCTTCTACTAAACTTACTAATACTGTACACTAAACTATTTTAATATAAAGTGGCCAACCCCTTTAAAGTGTCACTGTCGTTTTATTTTATTTTTTTGCAGAAATCAATAGTTCAGGCGATTTTAAGAAACTCTGTAATTGGGTTTATTAGGCAAATATGCCATTATCTGCATTCAAAAAGCCTTCTCAAAAAGGTCCCCCCCCCACCCTTTCTCTTATCCACTGCTGATTATCAGGAAATCTTGATTCTTTTACATTAGTCAAGCCCTGTGAAACCTATGAAGAGGGGGGAGGAGGGAGATTAGTCGCCAGCAGAGCGCAGAGAACAAAGGATTACACAGCGGGACCTGTGTGAAAGCCGGTATTCAGAGGTCAGAGAGGTCAGTGCTGACTGTCAGAGGAGATAGCCTGGTGATGTAGCTGTAAATTAACTCTTTGTTGTCCTGTTTTGGTGCCTCATCTCCCTCCACGCCTCCCCTCTCTATAGAAAACCATGAAGACAGAGGGAGGAGAGCTTCAAACTGCTTTCTCATGATAAAAATGCATATTGCTAATAAACCCAATTACAAAGTTTTTTAAAATCGCCTGGACTATTGATTTCTGAAAACAAATTTAATTGACAGTGACACTTTAAGCACAATGCTCAGCACTGTGTAAGTGTACATGGTCTCCACCTCCTGGACACTTCCATGACACCACTCTCAGCTGATGGGGGAAGAAAGCCAAGCACTGGCCACCCTGGTATATTCTATAGAATCACCAACTCTTTCACTATTGTGTGTATAGGCAGAGGCTGGGCTTTATACCCTGAATCCAATGTAAATGCTGGGGCCCAATACATTAGTCCTATCCTATGTGGTGTATATCCAGACAGGCACAGTAATGGACAGGCCCGGGGTCCTCCAGGTTAGTGTTCCCTAAGCTGTGACACTCCAGCTGGTGCAAAACTACAACTCCCATCATGCATAGCACAGAACACTGCCGTCACATCCACCTCACTCCTATACCTTCCATTCCGATGCTCCCCATCATATCGGCTGCCCGTGTACTCCATTACTTCCCGTCGGGCGTTCCTATGACAACAGTATATGAAGCTTCACCATGACGACCGGTAGATCATGTGACGACCGCTGCCCAATTAGAGAAAGGTATAGAGGAAAACCTCTAATTTAAGATAGAAACTTCTCTGACGGGGCTTTCACTCCCGAAACCCTCCTGTGTATATGAGACATGGCTGAATGAGTGGGTAACCGCTGGGCATCTGGGGGTTAACTCGTCGTTCTGGGGACCATAGGGCGCGATGACGTCATTCCGCCTGCGACCGCGAAGACAGCATATCGCGCATGCGCAGTAGGCTGACCTTCCGGGGACAGAAGCAGCCATGCCCGGGACCGTGGATATCCCCACGGCGGAGGAGCTGTCAGTGCAGGAGGTCGGTATCTCCCTATAGTTATTGTATGGGGACATGCTGAGCCGGTGTGGGTCATTGTGTTATATGTTACTATGTCTCTCCTATTAGACGCTTATCCTACAGCAGTGTCACTCAACTGATGCAAAACTACAACTCCCATAATGCCCTTAGTGTTCTGCTACTCGGAGCTCTCTAGCTGGTGCAAAACTACAACTCCCAGCATGCCCAGGCAGTGTTCTCTCATCAATGTCCCTCCAGCTGTTGCAAAACTACAATTCCCATCATGCCCTGAGTGTTCTCCTGCTACTAGTGTCCCAGCTGCTGCAAGACTATACATGCTGGGAGTTGTAGTTTTTCATCAGAGACTACTGTCCTATAGATGGCTTACAACAGGGATGGGGAACCTTTGGGCCTCCAGCTGTTGCAAAACTACAATTCCCATCATGCCTGGACAGCCGAAGCTTTAGCTTCGGCTGCCCAGGCATGATGGGAATTGTAGTTTTGCAACAGCTGGAGGGCCGAAGGTTCCCCATCCCAGGGTCACAATGTAGGAAGTATCTTTGCAGGGATGTGTATTTTGCGAAGACAAATGTGAGAAGAGGTGACCGTAACAGCGCCACTCTTGTGTATGGGTTGTGTCAGGTATTGCAGCTCATCCCAGTTCAGTTGTATTAAACATTATAGGGGCTCTCCCACCATTAGAAGTTATTCCCTATACGTGGGATAAGTGTCTGATCACTGAGGGTCTGACTGCTGGGACCATTACAGATCTTGAGAACAGGGACCCAAGTCTCCCATATGCACATGTGCACCGCCGCTTCGTTCATTGTGTGTGGAGTACAGTGCTCTGCTATCTCTGTGACCCCCATAGAGAATGAATCCACATGTTACTGCTGCTTCTTTCTGATAGGAGACATAGGTCCCTGTTCTTGAGAGGTTACAGGTGTCCAACTGTTTGTAGCCCCAGCAATCTAGAGTCAGGGGACTATCTTTTGTTAAGAGTGATGGTCATATATGTTGACTGCTAGTGGATAGATGATGACCTCTCATGGTAGAGTACCCCTTTATAGGGGGTTACAGGAGTTTTTAGAGAACTGGTAATCAATTGTCTATGTTCAGGGTATCTGTTAAGCTGATCTCTGGATCCATTGGGATTGAGCGGTATCTGGCAAAGCTGTCTAGATGTTTGCCTCATGTTTTGATCACTTGTCATTGTTCGTTTCCCAGTTGTAATGCTCTACAGAACATGTTGGTGTTATTATTCCGTATGTGGGGAATTGTTTTACCCAGCCTAAACTTAACATGGTCTTTTCCTTTTCAAACCCTTTAGGTGAATGTGAGCTCTGCTGTGCTGAAGGCTGCAGCCCACCACTATGGCTCCCAGTGTGACAAGCCGAACAAAGAATTCATGTTGTGTCGCTGGGAAGAAAAAGATCCCAGGAAGTGTCTGAATGAAGGCAGAAAAGTAAATGAATGCGCCCTGGACTTCTTCAGGTAATTCTCCGCCCAAAATGACATGTTGGACTACATTCACGCAATGATATTCTACAGATTTTGCTCCTTTTATTCACATGATGAGGATTTTTTTATTACATGGAACTGAACGCACAGTGCAGATTTGTCAGTATCTGCTGTGGAAAGAGCACTGGTTTATTGCACACTTTCCCCACTGATTTAAATTAGAAAGTCCAAGTCCATGAACATATCCTAGGGTTTCATAATATAATCGGATGTCAGGTTGGGCCTTTCCATATTTACAGAGTTGTTTCTAAATGCCCTTTTATGCTGCCTATTTGGGTAAATGAGCGTTCGAAGGAGCAACAGTTCACAACAGTTAGCAAATGTGAAAAGAACAACAATCAGCCAACAAACGGTCATGTTTATTGTGTAAACGGCATGTGTGAGTGATAATGAGGAGGTTAATAGCTGAATGAATGATCAAGTGATCATTTGTGTGGCCCAGCTGCTCCTTATCTGGAGTTTGTCCATGTAAAAGGCCCCAAACACCCCTGCAGAATTTGCATCTCAGCAGAAATCTTCCAGTTACAAGAGGCAGCTGTCAGAGAAAAGATTGATGGTATATACAGTCTGTACCCTCCTGAAGCCCGTCCCAGTGCCCCAAAATTATACATATCCCTATATAACAGTGAAACAAACCAAAAAAATTAAAATGCATTTTTTTCTCTTACATCTTTTTTTCCCCTTAATGAATCAGAATGACTTAAAAATAAAGCCACATGAATCACAGACAAGACACAAAAATAATAGTAAGTGGAAAAAATGTATATAGCCTTCATGAGGTACATTGCTGTTTTTTTTTTTTTTTTTTTTTTTACATTAGCTGATCAATGCGCCGGAGGGATCATTAGAATGAATGGAGCCACGTCACAGAAGGGAGGGGATGTCGTCACACTGGGGGGGTGGCTGTCCTGCCCCCGGTGCTCAGAGCCAGGCCAGTGCATGCTGAATGCTGGAACTGGGCAGCCTTTCAAAAAGAGGGCCGTGCCACCGGGATCCCTGCGCTGATCAGCTAATGTAAGAAAAAAAAATATGTACCTTTATGGTGTGTTCACACCTACAGGATCTGCTGCAGATCCTGTAGGTGTGAACGCACCCTAAAAAAGAAAGAAAAGTGGTTGTTCATGGGGAAATAATAACAAGAAATGGATAGGCACTGCAATGATAATTAAAGTGCAAAACATACGCATATATAAACAGTCAGGATAAAAAAGAAAACTGCATATGCACAAAACAGCTGCACATCAAGATGTACAGTATTTTCCTGCGTATAAGACTACTTGTTAACCCAAGCAAATTTTCTCAAAAGCTAGGGGTCGTCCTATACGCTGGGTGTCGTCTTATAGGGAAGACTAAAAAACTTTGGAACCGGACTGGAGAATCTGGAGTTGCCGCATGTGGTGGGGGGAGCTCTAAACAGCCACATATGCGGTGACCGTATGAAGGGCAGAGCCAGCTGCAGCTGTCTGAGGTATGAAAAGAAGAGATGCAGTAGAGTGGCTCTGTGCCCAGTAAAACACACCTCTCTCGCCCGTCTGGCCGCTCTTGTATCCTACCGGTGTTACTGTACCACCTTCTCTGCCTCTCAGATCTCGTTGCTGTCTGATGTTTTTTATTCATTTTTATTTGATGTGCGTTGGCAGAGAGGTAGTCTTATACGGCAAGTATATATCAAACTCTATATTTTAACTGGAAAAGTTGGGGGTCGTCTTATACCCCCAATCATCTTATAAGCTGGAAAATACAATACTTTATTGGGAAAAATCTAAAACACTAAAGGGAGCAGGATAATGGGAGACAATCCTCCCAAAAGACCACCAAAAAACATTTAAAATCACTTAAACATGACATCATGGATCCCGCTTACATCCAAGTCCAGATACCCTGTTAGTCACAAAGCATGGACCACTCGATTAGTTCAGCAAATAATCTCAGACATTATGAATAATGTAGTATACAAAAGAAGAGTAGAACATTCATCATGTGTGGAATGGGGGTACAGGGCCAGGTGGGAAAGCCTTTAAAGAGGACCTGTCACCCGACCGCTGATATCTCCGTGACCCGACCGGCTCAGGAAGCGGGACCCGGCGGGATCACGTGAGTATAGGGGGCTCTAACGGGGGGTCGGGAGCCTGTCACCCCGGCATGGGGGGTGACAAGTCTCCTTTAATGTTTCGCCGTTTTGTGCATATGCTGTTTATGGGGAAATGTCGCTGTCCTAGAGCTTACTGTAATTTGGACTAACTTTAGATATATCATCAGACATGTTACGGTACTGACCGCACTAGGTCTCAGGTCTAGGTCTGTAATCTCACTGGGTGAGTGCACAGCAGCATGTGTCTCTCGCCTGTCAGTTCTACTCTACTCTTTTTCTTCAGTCTATGAAGCGAAAGAGTTTGAAGTTCGGCCGGCTGGAGAGCTGTTTCGTGATATTTGATGTAAATGGAATAAATGGACCTATTCCGTGGGTACCATGATAATGGTTTAGACCTTAGTATGTAACAAACTGCTTCTTTACATTTTCTCAGGAAAATTAAGACCCATTGTGCTGAGCCCTTTACCGATTATTGGACTTGTCTGGACTATACTGGCTTATTGGAGCTCCGTCACTGTCGTAAACAGCAGCAGGCATTTGATAACTGTGTTCTTGATAAGCTCGGCTGGGTGAGACCAGATCTGGGAGAATTGTCCAAGGTAAGATGCTGGGAGATAGTCTCTGCCCATGTATTAAAACGTGTGCTGGTCATTGTGCCCTGCTTAGTTGTTACAGAAACGGCTTGAGCTTCTCCTCTTACTATAACTGTAGACAGGACGGTATTACATGTATCTTACATGCGTCTGACATGCTTTGCACCATTTTTGACTGCAAAATTAAAGAGGTTATGCTACCAACAACACTTATCTCCATATTCACAGGACGATAAGGGAAGTTTGGCTGCCAGGATCAGCATAGATCTGAAAAACAAGGGTCCCAAGTCTCTTGTCCAAAAGGTGTAGTGGTCACACTAGCGCTCTTATTATCTATGGAACAGCTGAAGACAGTCTTCAGTAATATCATAGACAGTAAGTGGCGCAGCAGTGCATACACATGACCACCAGTTAGACTTATGACCCCCAGTATCCATACACATTTACCCAATAAGTGGTGTTGGAGGCACAATCACTTAAGTAACTTACAAATTCATTGTTAGTTTCCTCTTGTTATGCTGTAGAGTCTGTGCATTTTTTTTTTTTTATTATTGGTTGGTTGTGCTGATGCTTCTAATGCAGTTGTAGACAATGCACAGTTCTTGGCTACCATCAGATATAGGGTTACACTACTACTGCTACCCTATACTTGATCTTAGCCAAAAGGCCGAACCGCAGTGATGTCTTTGCACTTTACAAAAAGCCTGCTGTCTTTTGGCTTGGGAGCTCGTATCCATCCTTAGCCCTAGGTTATCTGTACAACTGCTCAATCGATTACTGTAGATTCTCATTGGTAGACAACATGGTAGCCACAGCATATTGTCCTATCCATAACTGTTCGCTGAAGATACTGCATGATAATGCTGGACATAAGTTTGTGGGCAAGAGTGAGGATATTAAGGGCCCTGTGCAACGAGATGTTCACTAAGAGCCCTAAACAGAAGCCTAAAGTAGTTAGCCAGACTTGCAAAACATGGCTGCTTTCTTCTACAAGCAGCACCACCCTTGTCCTTAGTTTGGGTGTGGTATTTTAGCTCAGCGTGCGGCAATTGATTACCTATGGCTGAATAAGTTGGATGCAGCCCTAAGGCTGCCTGGAAAACATGGATACAACCATAGGCAGATGGCTTCCAACTTCTTTAGCCACTGGTAATCAAATGCTGCACACTTTTGTATAAACCCAATCGTCCTCAAGGTTTGCTGCTTTTTAGTCAGTTCCATTGAAATGAATGGAGCTAAATTGTTACATAAATCAGAGCTTCACCACAGCATTCAGGATGGACCGGATGCAGCTGACACTGTGTGATGTTTGAGTTTCCAGGACTTACACTTCTGCTTTCTTTTCCTGCAGGTGACAAAAGTGAAGACTGACAGACCCCTCCCAGAAAATGTCTTCCACTCAAGGCCCAGACCAGAACCAAACCCTCCAGTCGAGGGAGAACTAACACCCTCCAAATATGGCAGCAAGCTCTTCTTCTGGAATTGGTAGATGTCCACGTCCTAACCTCCAGTTCTGGTCTTATGTCCACAGTTCAGTTTTAATATCTATTTGGGAACAGAATAAAATAATGAAACCTCTTTGTTGTGTTGCCATCTGTATTAATTGTAGTAATGGAGTTCAGGTAAGAAGAAAGCTTTAACCCACCTGCAACTACAGTTTCCAAATCCAGAAACACTACGCTGTGGATTTCCAGTTTGCTATGACATGAGGGTAAGCTTTCAGATGCAGCTTCTGTGTCACCAAGCGACGAATCTAACCTGTGGGGGTTAAGGGCCCTGTTTTTTACATACTTGCAGCGGAATGACAATCCCGATGCGAGTATTTTATCCCATTGAAGTGAATGGGCAGGTATCCGCAGCCAATTTCACTGCAAACTTCCAGCGTAAAATCAGCTGCAGACAGTTACGTGTGAACATACCCTTAAAAAGACCAGAATGTTTTATGTTCTCGATTCTATAAAGTAGCCCCATTTTCAATCTAACGATAACTTTGCCATGGGTAAAATAAAGGAAGCACTTATATATCAGATCCACTTCTCCCTTTGCCTCGAAAACTGCAGTGACAGTTTTCCAAAAGACTGCCATGTTTGAGGCTAGCATAATAATAATATGGTTCTCACACAGCTGTCTGTCATTATTCCCTTAAACGTCGCATTCTATAGCGATCGCAGTGTTTAAGGCACATTCCTGCGGGTTCATTCTTTAGTGGATGGCGGAATGTGCCTGACCGTAGTATGGAATCTATGGCACAGTTGGGGATGAGCGGCGGAATCTGTCGCAAGTCCTCGTGTTTTTTCCTCAGTGTGCACATACGCTTACGCTCATTCCTAATTTGCATGTGACCAGTCACATGCCTGGGAAGAGTCACACAAAGAAAAGGACTACATAAGGTACTTTATAATAGATCTTTATATAGGTGTATGTGCACTGTGGGTAGAAGAGCTGTGTGTGTATATGTAGATGGATATACATATACACACACTATAAAATAACAAAAAAAAAAAATATATATATATATATACAGTGGTACCTTGGTTTAAGAGTAACTTGGATTAAAAGCGTTTTGGTTTGAGAGCTCACAGTTTTTCAAAAATGTGACTTGGTTTAAGAGCATTGCTTTGGTTTAAGAGCTCCCTGTACTGGGTGGGAGACTGAGCAGGGGAGGGTATGGTCTGCATAGCGGGGTCTATAGCACTGTACTGTGACCCAGGAAGTCTCCCTCACCTTCCAAATCATGGCAGATTTACTTCAGGCTGGGGCTTGCATCAGGGGACAGGACTGTGGAGGTAATCTCTCCATAATTGTAACCCCGCTCTTCCCGGACAGAGAGCGCTGCTATACTGTGCCCACATCTGCCCTGCTCATTCCTTCATGCTCCCTGCAGTCTTAGTCAGTCCTTGGGTTTCCCATCCTCTCCATTACTGCTATAATGTGCCTGCACTCACACTCAGCTATACACACTGCTGCTATACTGTGCCTACACACTGTGCCATTATGGGGATCTGCAGTTCCATCCTGTATCTACAAATAGCTGATGTTTTTTCAGGTTTATTTACTAACTATACAATATACACCACATGCTGATTGATATACTGTACAGTAACTTAATATAACATGTCCAGCATTTTCTAAATCTTTGTTTCACCTGCTATTAAGAATAAAAATCATTATTTTTGGGGTGTGGAATCAATTGTCTGCATTTCAGTGATTTCGTATGGAAAAATTTGCTTTGGTTTAAGAGTGGATTTGGATTACAAGCACGGTCCCAGAACGAATTATGCTCGTAATCCAAGGCACCACTATATAGAGATACATAGAGCAGAGTGGTAAATGTTTTGATATATACAGTAAAGCAGTGTTCCCCAACCTATGCTGCAAAACTATGACTCCCTGTGGCTGTCAGGGCATTATGGGGGTTGTAGTTTGTGACTGGAGAGCCAAAGTTGGGGAACACTGCAGTAAAGTTGTGTAAAAATACAGTTCTTAACATCGTAAAAACAACACAATAAATAAAGCACCATTACAAGGAGCTGCAGAGTAACATGGGGGAATCACAAAAGACGCAGTATATCATAAGTGTATTCCGGGAACCTGGATCTCTCGAAATCTCGACTTGTGTAAACTATGGAGATTAGAAACTATGGAAGGGAGATTAGTCGCCAGCACAGAGCAGAGAACAAAGGATTACACAGCGGGAACTGTGTGAAAGCTGGTATTCAGAGGCCAGTGCTGACTACAAAGGAGATAGCCCGGTGATGTAGTTGTAAATTAACTCTCTAATCTCTCTCAACCGCTCACCTTTCCATAAGAGAACCATGAAGACGGAGAGAGAGCTTCAAAATGCTTTTTCATGATAAAAATGCATTTTCCGGCTAATAAACCCAATTACAAAGTTTCTTAAAATGGCCTGTACTATTGATTTCTGCAAAAATGTAAACGACAGTGACACTTTAATGTGTCTGTATTACAGCTGCAAGTTTCTACCTAACTGCAGATCTAAAGCCCCGAACTGACTGCCGTCTGGCTATCTATTATAGGGATCTATGATGCTGTCAGTTGTGGCCATTACGGCCGCAGTTAGGCCTGACAGGACCTTAGGCTGTAATGAAAGCTCAGCATTGGTCTCCTATTACACTTGTATGAAGCCAGCGCTACTAGCCTCCAAATGTAAATGATGAGACACAAAGCTAACAAGATCAGACGTAACCTCCTCCTCGACCCTAGGCCACCACAGTTGGTGACATTGACCCCTCCACAGCCTGGGCCAACCAGGAAGGTTCTTTAATTAGTATAAATATTTTTTTAGTGTTGAGTTGTCTGAACCAGGGGCATGTTTTATAGTCCAGTAAATACGGTAATTCCATATTTGTTCCTTCAAAGTTTTCACGTCTTCGATATCGATCTACAATGTAGAAAATCAAAATAAATGGGGATTTGAGGTAAATTGGATGTGATTTGGCGGTTGTACACCCCCAGCCTAATGGATAAATGGAGCTTTGCCTGGAGAATACAAAACCTGCATGTCTATAGCAAACACCCAATTTATGAAAATACTTCAGGATTAGTAATATTGAAAATTAGGAAAAAAATCAAAAATTTTTAAATATTCACATTAGTGCAAATAAAAAAAACAGATGAACGGCATTTTGTAGTTAATTTATTTGCGGATCACACGACACCGGCAACATGCTGTATTAGACAAAGGGCAACAGAGGCGCTCCACTAGGCTGCTGCCGTTTCACGCTGAAACGCTTCCTCTAGCCAGAAGAAACACATCAGCGAGAAACGACCATACCCTAGTGGAGCGCCCCTGTTGCTCCTTGTCTAATATAGCATGTTGCCGGTGTTGTGTGATCGGCAAATAAATTAGCCACAATAAAACTTGATTTAAACATTAGGTCATTTTCTTATGGCACATGACCTTTAAGAAAAAATTCTTATGAGGGTACAAACACACACAGCAGATACGCAGCAGATACGCAGCAGAAACGCAGCAGATTTAATACTGTGTTCAGTTATTTAGATCTAATCTGCTGCGTATCTGCTGCGTATCGCAGCAGTAAATACGCAGCGTATATGCCGTGTGTGTTTGTACCCTAAAGGTTATCCAGCTCTTGTCTCCAGCTTGGGCAGGTTTTTCTGCTCAGTTTCATTGGACGGAATGGAGCTTAATTGCAAACTGCACCTGAACTGGAGACAAGAGTCTTGTTGTCTCTAAAAGAAAGTGGCCATGTTTTTGTAGCACTGGATAACTCTTGTTAAAGGGATACTCTGGTGACAATGTTTTTCTTTTTTATATAGATTTGTAATTTACTTCTATTTAAAAATCTTCAGTCTTTCAGTACTTATCAGCTGCTGTATGTCCTGCAGGAAGTGGTGTATTCTTTCCAGTCTGACACAGTGCTCTCAGCTGCCACCTCTGTCCGAAACAGGAACTGTCCAGAGCAGCAGCAAATCCCCATAGAAAACCTCTCTTGCTCTTGACAGTTCCTGTCTCGGACATAGGTGGCAGCTGAGAGCACTGTTACATATTGAAAAGAAAACACCATTTCCTGCAGGACATACAGCAGATGATAAGTACTGGAAGACTGGACACTTTCAAATAAAAGTAAATTACAAATCTATATAACTTTCTGACACCAGTTGATTTGAAAGATAAAGATTTTTGCCCCTTTTAAGATCTGTTTAATTACAATCATTTACATTTTAGACTGAGTTTTTCTTAACTACTGTAGTAGTGCGCTCCACTTACGTACGGCAGAGATCTAGTTAACAGCAGCTGTAATTAACCATCCCTTTCTTTTAACCATTTAATCACCGCCAAATGAGCTTTCGGTAATCAAGATTGATTGTGAACGAAATTGTAGATTGTAAAAACATAATAAAAAACAGGACGTCTGAGGCCGAGAATTAATGAGAATAACACTAACACATATCCTAAGGACAGAGAATCATTGTCAAACAGTCTGGGAGCTGCAATTAGAGAAGGATTGGTCTGACTTGGTGTTCCCTGCTCTTATAGACCAACCTCATGCATCAATAAAGCCGCTGACAGCGGGAACAGTCAACCATCTGGGTTATAGGGAGTAAGTGCTTTCAGATGCTCAGTGTACAGGCTCCCCAGCTCTACTAGCGGGGGGAAACTTCTTGTCATCATCCTCAACATGATGTCATATTAATTTGCATGATAAATTTAGCAGCCATTTAATCTCTAAGTAGATATTTAAAAGAAAAAAAAAAGTAAAAAGGAGCAGAGAGAGCAGGTCGCGTGGATTAGGTTACCCGGACCGAGCACCGTCCACTCTCCTACAGCACAAGATGCTGGGGCGGTGAGTGATGAAACTTCTGCACTCTTTATGTACAGTGATATGGGAATATAGGGTATACTGTATAATTGATATAGTGTTTTTTTTTTTTTTTTTAGTGTTTTCGAGTAGTAATGTGCATGAATCTTCCCATGAGCTATATGGTCTACTGTGAGAAAAATCTAATTCCCTTTAATGTCATCACAAAACTATGTTGTCCATTACCCAGCATGACTAGCTACTAAATGTCATTTACTGTTTGTCTATATATCATTTATCTAATAGTGTGTTGGACCTCTTTTGGCCTTCAAAACCAGAGTAATTCATCACGGCATAGATTGTGCCAGTTATAGGAATCGTTCTTTCGGCCCATGTGGACGGGGTCATTTCTCACAGTTGTTGTATAGTAGATGGAGGTCCTGATAGGCTCTAAACAGTCTGTTCCACATGCCCTAAATGATTAATATCTTTAGACAATGAAGGCTATGGAACTAATTATGACTTTTTGACCGGTCTAAGTATGGTCTTATATTAGGCCCCGCCCCCTTTCCCCCAGAATTCACTTAGAGGCGCACGCCTCTTAGCGCCCAAACCTGCGCCCGGCGTACAAAATCTACACCTGCTCCCAGCAGGTGTAGATTTGGATCACGATTTAAGCCTGCAAGCAGGCGTAAATCATGGTAAATGAGGCCACGCCTCCTCCCCTTGTCACGTCCCCCAAGCTCCCCCAGCCTGCCTATTGGCCGAGCGAGGCGTACACCAGGGAGAAGGGGTAAATCTGCACCTTCTCCCTGGCGTACACTTCGGGCAGAAGCTTAGTAAATGTCCCCCAAAGGGTTGAACTTGGTTTACCACAATGTTTAGATAAGCCCTACTGTCCAAAGCATCCTTCACAGGTGGCAGAGAACCCGATGTGAGTTAAAGGGGTAGTTCACCAATATATTTTTTTCTTTTAAATCAACTGGGGCTTGAAAGTGCCAGAGATTTGTTATCTACTTCAATTTAAAAAAATCTCCAATCCTCCAGTACTTATCAGCTGCTTTATGTCCTGCAGTAAGTTGTGTATTCCTTTCCAGTCTGGAGAGCAGAAGATTTCTAAAGGGATATGCTACTACTGCCAGGGCCAGATTGAGGTTGGTGGAGGCCCCGGGCGACAACCCCCCCCCCCCCCCCCCCCCCAAAAAAAAAACCTGATACCACGATCTATACAGATGGCTGCTTACTGTAGGCGACTTAGCACAGACCCCTCCTCACTCCTGGCTGTATGTCTCAGCATCCTCCTCTGTTATGCAAGTGGTCACTAGAGGCTGCAGTGCAGGGGAAGATGCCAGGCCCTAGAGACAGAAGCGGGGGGGGGGGGGGGGGGGGGATAAGTATCAGAGTGTATTCCCGCATTGTGTTTGTGTTAATAACGCAATGTGAGAACACAGCACTTTCTCTGCGCTCTTACCCACTGTATCAGGGCCCTATTACATGGCCCGATATCCTGGGTAAGCAGCACTGTTCTGCTAGGGTTCGGGCTGGTGGGGGCCCCTAAGTGGTGGAGGCCCCGGGGCACGTGCCCCGGGTTCCCTCCCTTTAATCCAGCCCTGACTACTGCTATGGACCGTTTCTCGCATGGACAGAGGTGGCAGCAGAGAGCACTGTGTCTGACTGGAAAGAATACACCACATCCTGCAGGACCCTGCCTCCCGACCCTGGCGAATCTGCACCTTCTCCCTGGCGTACCCCTCGGGCGGACACTTAGTAAATGTCCCCAAAAGGGTTGAACTTGGTTTACCAAAATGTTTAGATAAGCCCTACTGTCCAAAGCATCCTTTACAGGTGACAGAGAACCTGATGTGAGTTATGCTACTACTGCTCTGGACAGTTCCTGGCATGGACAGAGGTGGCAGCAGAGAGCACTGTGTCTGACTGGAAAGAATACACCACATCCTGCAGGACCCTGCGCCCCGAGCCTGGCGGCGGTACTCACAAAAGTACAGCAACAAAGTATTGAGTACAGGGTCTGAATAAAATTAGGATATTAAAGGAGAAGTCCTACCAAATAAAAAAACTGGAGGAAGGCAAGTGTGGGAAAATGAAAAACAATATAAACTCACCCGTCCGTCGGCCTCTGTAGTGCTGATGGCCACCAGATGTCATTTTCGAGGACCTGGGTACATGGCATTGCAGCTGGAGGACCCGGGTACAAGCATTGCAGCTGGAGGAACCGGGTACAAGCATTGCAGCTGGAGGACCCGGGTACATGGCATTGCAGCTGGAGGACCCGGGTACATGGCATTGTAGCTGGAGGAACCGGGTACAAGCATTGCAGCTGGAGGACCCGGGTACATGGCATTGCAGCTGGAGGACCCGGGTACATGGCATTGCAGCTGGAGGACCCGGGTACATGGCATTGTAGCTGGAGGAACCGGGTACAAGCATTGCAGCTGGAGGACCCGGGTACATGGCATTGCAGCTGGAGGACCCGGGTACATGTCATTGCAGCTGGAGGAGCGGGGTACATGGCATTGCAGCTGGCGGAGCCTGGTACATGGCATTGCAGCTGGAGGAGCCTGGTACATGGCATTGCAGCTGGAGGAGCCGGGTACATGGCATTGCAGCTGGAGGAGCTGCAGGACACTGGCAGCTGGCAGCTGGAGGACCCGGGTACAAGCATTGCAGCTGGAGGAGCCGGGTACATGGCATTGCAGCTGAAGGAGCCGGGTACATGGCATTGCAGCTGAAGGAGCCGGGTACATGGCATTGCAGCTGGAGGACCCGGGTACAAGCATTGCAGCTGGAGGACCCGGGTACATGGCATTGCCGCTGGAGGAGCCGGGTACATGGCATTGCAGCTGGAGGACCCGGGTACATGGCATTGCAGCTGGAGGACCCAGGTACAAGCATTGCAGCTCGAGAACCCGGGTACAAGCATTGCAGCTGTAGGACCCGGATACATGGCATTGCAGCTGGAGGACCCGGGTACAAGCATTGCAGCTGAAGGAGCCGGGTACATGGCATTGCAGCTGGAGGACCCGGGTACATGGCATTGCAGCTGGAGGAGTCGGGTACATGGTATTGCAGCTGGAGGAGCTGCAGGAGACTGGCAGCTGGCAGCTGGACCCGGGAACAGCGCTACAGGGCACTTGGATAGGTAAGTTTACTTTGTTTATTATTTTTCCATGCCCCCCTGCTTTCCTATAATTTTGGGATTTTCTGGGACTTATGCTTTAAAGGTGATCTATCAGCAGGTTAGACGAATCTAACCCTGCTGATATGTCCCAATTGGACAGGAGACGTCGAGGAGGAAGGCATGTGTCTTACCCTCCTCCTCGGCACAGTTCTGGTGCAGTTAGTCTTTTGCTCCACGGTCCGATGAGACCATTGGGAGCACTGGGGCACCCGTTAGGAGGACTGCCCGTCCCCATAGCGCCGATCCAACTGTGGAGCAAAAGACTAACTGCACCGGAACAACGCAAGACACTTGGATTTTAGTTTGTCATCATGGTGTATTACATGCAGCTTTACAGGAAATAAAAAATATTATTTATTACATATCTATCATATCTTTATATTACGTAACAATAATAAAATGTAGGGGAAAAAAAAGAGTCTGAATTCTTTTAGAATAGGCTGTGTCTATGTATGGAATAGTTTACACGCGACAGATCTTTTTATCACTATTTTACTTTCCTGCTGCAAAGCTAACCTTGAACTCAGGAAAGGAGTTCTACGCCTTATAGACGTCCATAGAGCCGCGTTTTGATGTATGCGTGTGTAAACAGATACACTCTGGAGGTCCCTGACATATCTGCTCACACACAGAAACTGCATTTCAGTATTTTAGTATCCAGAGCGTGCCGCAAAAGTAATGGCTACTTGGTAGAACTTTACCCCCTCTTCTAAAGGGAAAAATAAGATGGGGCGATGGACTTAGGATAGTGACCTCCATGGAGACTTTACCTACTCAACACAACATTTCTGGAATATTTTATCTGTTTTGTTTTATTTTGCCTTCTTAGTGTTTTTATATATTCATTTGTGCTTGTGCTGTTTTTTTTTTTTTAATCGATTTATGAAAGTCTATGTATAAGATATAGAAGATAAAGTGCATCTGTTTATGTCTTGAACTGCAAGTGTGACACAATAAGATCCATATGTAAGCCACAAGAGACAGGCTACAGGTTAATAGCTCGCAGAGTATGCCCGGGTGTGGTGTCGGGGCTCGTGGCAGCCGCACATGAGGCTAAACAGAGGAAATTGGGGTCATCACCTGTTGAACGCTCCATACAGGAAGCACGTTTGGACGCAGGAAAGAAATACAATAGATTGTTAGAAGTTTAAAGCAAAATGAGAGGAGGCTCATTGTTCATAGAGATACATGTAATAAAGATCTGGCAGCTCTGGGGATCAGATTAGCAGAAGAGAAACACATTATACATTCCTGGGAAGTCTGTATTTATTAGATGTGTAGAACACACCGAGGACCGATAACGTGATAAACTCTTCAATTTGGGATTTCTTTTGCATCCTGATATTCTAAAAATCCCCGGAGCTCATTCCAAGATGCCTCGCATTCTTAGTATGGAGCTCACACTATCTGTCTGCTATGGGTAAGATCTGTTCTAGAAATGTCTGACATTTTTGCTTCTATATAAAAAAAAAAAAAAGAAAGAAATTTTGAAAATATTCCTATTGTTGTGTATACGGCTACTATGCAGACCCGTGTGTATCCATGGTAACAAGCCGAAAACAAACCTAAGCATGGTTCAGCAAGTATATGTTAGGCTGGATTCACATCACGGTGCCAGGAAAATCTGAAATTGGACTGTCTATGTGCTTGAATCGGCATTGGTCCTATTCAATTCAAAGACTGGAACATACTCAGCCAGTGAGTCATTTTTTAGGCTAGGTTCACACTATGTTTCTGTGCGGCTGTATTGCGGGCGGTAAATCATCGGCCGGATTTTTCCGGTTCATGCGTACGCTGGAAAGTATACGATATACGGCTGCACAGTGCACACTATGTATGAGCCTACGGCCCGATCGTAAACGGAACCGTAAAAAATGAACAAGACCATTGTTTGCGGCTGGAACTGTGCAAATTCACGGCCGTGGATTGACAGGCGGTCCGTACGGAGTACTTCAAAAATAGCCGGCAATAATGCCGAATGCCGATGCCTCTAATAGTTAATATATTAAATTAATAAAACACATTTTCTTTTAATAAAGTCCCTTTCGTTGTTCAATAATTTAATTCTAACGAATCCATCATTGTGCAATTAAATATACTGTTAAAATAAATATATATATAAATAAATGTATATTTATATATATATTTATTTTTTGACAGTATATTTAATTGCACAATGATGGATTCGTTAGAATTAAATTATTGAACAACGAAACTGATTTTATTACAACGAAAATGTGTTTTATTAATTAAATATTAATTAGTACAGGAAGCTCCAGTAAGCCGTTAATTCATATTCCCGGTAATAGAGCATTCTGTACTAATCATCACTTTACTTTAATGAAAACATCAAATGTTTCTTCTAATTATGTTATCACAATAGCATTATTAGAAGAAACAATTTGAATTATATGTGCGCTCAGCTGATTGGCTGATCGGCTGAGCGCACATATAAAGAGCCGGTCCGCAGTACAGAGACTTCATTGTGCTGCGGACCAGCGAAGAGGCAACATCGGGGTGAGTATAAAGCTCTCCCCACCCCCTCCCCAGCACTGCACCCCTCCCAGTAAGGAAGGGGGGTCACTTAACCCCTTCCTTGCTGGGATGGGTGCAGTCTGACATCAGTCTGGCCCCCAAGGGGTTAAGGGGGATGCAATGCACTCTCCCTTAACCCCTTGGGTGCCAGACTGTAAGCAGCGATCTGTAAAGATGCTGCATACTGTAAGGAGCACAACACCGCTCACAATGATGGGTGTTGTGCTCCTGTTTGTGTGTTTTTTGTGTGTTTCTCCCTTTTTGTTTTTCAGATATCGGTATCCTGTGGATTACGTCGGATTCGGTGGACTACGTCGATGACCAGCGGTTGTTTGGTGTTTTTTTTAATAAAATGGTCAATGAGGGGTGTGGGGGTGTTTTTATTTGAATAAAAAAAATGTTTCACTTGTGTCTTGTCTTTATTTCTTTACTTTATAGACTTAGCAGTGGAAGCCGTCTAATAGACGGAATCCATTACTAAGTCGGTGCCTAGTGTTAGCCGGTATAAAATGGCTAACACTAACCCCCCATTATTATCCCAGTACCCAATGCCACCAGGGGTACTGGGAAGAGCCGGGTGCCAGTGGTCCCGGAGCGTCAAAATTGGCGCTCCTGGACTGGGGCGGCAGCAGGCTGGTAAGATTTAGGCTGGGGAGGGCCTAAACCAATGGCTCTTCCCACCCTGGTGTTACCAGGCTGCTGTCGCTTGGTTTTTAACCCGACTGGTTATAAAAATAGGGGGGACCCTATGTGTTTTTTTAAATTATTTATTTAAAAGAAAAACCGCATAGGGTCTCCCCTATTTTTATAACCAGCCGGGTTAAAAACCAAGCGACAGCAGCCTGCTAACACCAGGGTGGGAAGAGCCATTGGTTTAGGCCCTCCCCAGCCTAAATCTTACCAGCCTGCTGCCGCCCCAGTCCAGGAGCGCCAATTTTGACGCTCTGGGACCACTGGCACCCGGCTCTTCCCAGTACCCCTAGTGGCATTGGGTACTTGGGTAATAAGGGGGGTTAGTGTTAGCCATTTTATACCGGCTAACACTAGGCCCCGACTTAGTAATGGATTCCATCTATTAGACGGCTAAGTCTATAAAGTAAAGAAATAAAGACAAGACACAAGTGAAAAATTTTTTTTATTCAAATAAAAACACCTCCACACCCCTCATTGACCATTTTATTAAAAAAAAAAACCAAACAACCGCTGGTCATCGACGTAGTCCACTGAATCCGACGTAATCCACAGGATACCGATATCTGAAAAACAAAAAGGGAGAAACACACAAACAGGAGCACAACACCCATCATTGTGAGCGGTGTTGTGCTCCTTACAGTATGCAGCATCTTTACAGATCGCTGCTTACAGTCTGGCTCCCAAGGGGTTAAGGGAGGATGTATTGCATCCCCCTTAACCCCTTGGGGGCCAGACTGATGTCAGACTGCACCCATCCTAGCAAGGAAGGGGTTAAGTGACCCCCCTTCCTTACTGGGATGGGTGCAGTGCTGGGGAGGGGGTGGGGAGAGCTGTATACTCACCCCGATGTTGCCTCTTTGCTGGTCCGCAGCACAATGAAGTCACTGTGCTGCGGACCCGCTAATTATATGTGCGCTCAGCCGATCAGCCAATCAGCCGAGCGCACATATAATTCTAAATGTTTCTTCTAATAATGCTATTGTGATAACATAATTAGAAGAAACATTTGATGTTTTCATTAAAGTAAATTGATGATTAGTACAGAATGCTCTATTGCCGGCAATATGAATTAACGGCTTAATGGAGCTTCCTGTACTAATTAATATTTAATTAATAAAACACATTTTCGTTGTAATAAAATCAGTTTCGTTGTTCAATAATTTTATTTAAACGAATCCATCATTGTGCAATTAAATATACTGTCAAAAAATAAATATATATATAAATATACATTTATTTTATATATATTTATTTTAACAGTATATTTAATTGCAAAATGATGGATTCGTTTAAATTTAATTATTGAACAACGAAAGGGACTTTATTACAAAGAAAATGTGTTTTATTAATTCAATATATTAACCATGAGAGACATCGGCATACTGCAGAGGATCGCAAACCCCGGTAATAGCAATTCATGTAAACTGTTTCCCTGCTTTCCCAGATGCATTCCAGAGGTGTTTGCATCACTTTCTAAAGATTTTATTTGTTATTTTTAGTTTTCAAGTAAATGACCGTATGTTTTCAGCCGCATGTCTATTTTTTCCCTCGGCCGTAGTTTCAGACGCACATTTCCAGCCGCATAAAAAATACAGCTGCACACATACATAGTGTTAACATAGCCTCAAGGTGTATATGAGTTTGGGCTCGGATTGACAAGTGCTGCAAACCATGCGTTTTAGTGCGAGTCAAAACTCTGCATACTATGCATAGTCTGGACCCGGATGTAGGTAATAGCAGATTACATTTGGGTCATTGAATAGAATGGGGCCTTTGCCAATCCAAACTCGGACACGACAGCAGAAGATTTTCTGTATTTGCTCTGAAGCAGGAAACCTAATGGGTTCTCAGCCTTACTCCACTCCTTCTGTCCTTTCTTCTTCATAAACTACAGTATACGAACTATAAAGACAGTATACGAACTTATCGGCATGAGGGATTGGTTGCTCTTTTCACTTGACCACTGTTATTGGGCCTTGCTGTCCTGCGCCCCATGGAGGATCATGTGACAATGCTGCTGTTCTATGTCCTCTATAGGCATATATAGGCTCAGTGGAGGACACCGGGGGGAGGTATGGTCATTTGCTCCTCCATGCTTGGCTATCATATGGATAGAATCCCCATTCAGCTTGCAGACCAAGAAACTGCAGCCTAGAGGAGAGATGCCTGATATCAACCATGCTATGGGGGGGGATGCTTATATGGAAGGATTGTCAACATGGGGGATGCTATTTACTGGTGGGGGCTTACTTCCAGGAATAAGGGGGCTAACTGATGGGGCTTACAGGGCTTGAAAATGACCATGCAAGGCGGTTGAAAAGTTACACCTGTTTTTTTGCTGGTTTAGGCCTCGTTCACACGCTGTATATTTTCAATAAATAACGGCCACTGTTGCAGATTTCAACACCGGCCGCTATTTATTGAAAGGACGAATTCACATTGTTTCCTATGGAATCCCAGCTGGATTGCATACAAACTGTATCCGCTCTGGCCGGGATTCCATGCAGCCGCACAGAAAACTCATAAGGTAATTTTGTGCGGCCGCAGTACCGGCCGGGGTAAACTTCACAGACAACAGCCGCTCTGTGAAATGGCCGTGTCACAGAACGGACACTTACAGTGTCTATTTCCTATCTATTTATCTATCCGCCATGCTGCCAGCATCTCATGTAAGGGCAGCACTAACTGCATCTTCCTTCAATGTCCATGTTTAGTTGAGGCAGTATCACCATGACAACCACTGACGCTGTATGTAGTGTAAGGAAAGATTGGTCCGACAGCATCCAATAGTGAAAAAGTGGTAGTAGTTTATTCAAGCAACATACACCATAGCAACGTTTCGACCCAGCAGGGTCTTTGTCAAGCCTATATTACATGTGCAATGTGCTAGTATATATGGGGAAAACCAAATGCATCACTAATACGCGCCCTCTACATCATCAAGGTGCTAAGTGGGTGAAAACACAAATGTGGGGTGGATATGTGACCCACTCCTCCACACTGATCGTATAAAACATATAGTGTATATGCATAAGATGTGAATAAATATCCGTGTTTAGTGCCAGCAGTCATGTTTGAGGGGCATACACGGAAACACAAGGATCTGGCAGGTGTTAAGCATGAAAATAAAGGTATGTATCGTAACAGATAAAAGAAGATCCTTACCAGGATTTCAGAAAAGCCCACCGGAGGAGGAAGTCAGGAACTGCAGCCCACAGGTGTGTGACCTGCAGTCCAATCCACGTGTATGTAACGGCGCGAGAGGCGCCGGCGGTCTGCGGCAGTTGACGTTATGAGGCCGCGACGCCGCCCCCGTCATCGCCATAGAAACCGAATGTACACAATAGGTTTCGCTGACAGCGCCGTGCACGCCGCCTGTCAGCGAAGCGCAGCCTCAGACAGGGATAGAGAAAAAGTAGTAGGAAAAGTATAACGTACTGAAAGTCCAGAGCGGCCGATTACCACTGGTCTGGTATAGGTATATAACCTAACTATGGCATTAAGGGTGCCGTGGGGAATAAATAGGGGTACTGGGAAATCTGCCATATGGGATACTCGATCCCTACATCCACAAGGGGTGAGGTTCTACAGACGTGGGGCGATCCGGAGACACCCTATGCTTACCAAGGGGGACACCTTAGGGGGGCATCCATCCAGGGTCGCACGGGGGTGATTGTCACTGTAGCTCACGAACAGCTTGCCACTGTAACAAACCACATGCTCAACGGACCTCACTCATACAGCAGGCAAAGGAGAGTGACAGCAGCACATCTTCCCACTGTGCTCTCCCATATAAAGACACACATCTCTGCCCCGCCATTGGATTGGCAGTACCATAATAGGGCCTATGTAACAAGAGCCTAAAAAATTGTTAAAACACCAAATAATGCTCTGAGTACGTTTTATTGAAGAAAAGGAACAGGCAGAAATGACAAAAACCCAGTCTGAAGATGCTAGTACAGTATGGATTGTGAAGAGCACTTGAAAACTCCAGGTGGCAGTCCAGAATGGCCCAGTATAAACATGATCTGCAAAAACGAAATGAAATAAAAAGTGTCAGTGATACAGATAACAGAAAATAAATGTACATTATAATATATCTAACTATACGGATAGAGGTGCACACGGGGCACAAAGAGTGCATCCGACCATGAGTACCTTCAAAAGATGTAAATTAACCCCTGTCTGCTAAATAAAAAGTCAGATGATGTGTAATCAAAGCTGCCATTTAAGTTCAAGATTCAGCCCTCTGGGCTGTAGAGTGTCCAGTGTAAAGATCCATTTTGATTCTTTCTTTTTAAGAAGTCTCTGTCTGTCTCCCCCTCTAGGCAGTGGGGGGACATGGTCTATCACCCGAAAACGGAGTTGACTAATGCTGTGGTTCATCTCGTTGAAGTGTCTTGGGACCGGCAGATCCAACATAGATTTCCTAATTGTACTTTTATGTTTACTGATCCTCATTTTCACCTCCATTGTAGTCTTACCAATGTACATAAGGCCACAGGGGCACACAATCATGTAAACCACATAGTCAGAGGTGCATGTATTTGCTGTATGTAGTGTAGTCACTGACAGTTACAGAGCTGTTATAGGATGTGTGCAAAAAGTTGGGAGGTCTGTGCTGGTTACAGGGACGGTCTCACCAGTGGCGTAGCTACCATGAAGGCAGGGAAGGCGACTGCTATGGGGCCCCTGCAGGAAGGGGGCCCGAGGAAGCCTGCCCTGCCTTCATGGTAGGTACCCCGCTCCCCCAGGGGTCCAGAGAGGAAGAGGGACCCCCACTGCACTGTTCAGCCCCCTCACTGTAGTGCCGGGTGAGCGGGCTGAACAGAGGAGCAGAACCTGCAAGGCACAGGAGAGGAATGAAGGACCTTTGGGTCACATGACCCAAAGCTGTAAGTGCTGTGTATGTGTGTCAGTGAGTGTATATATGTGTCTGTGGGTATATGTATATGTCAGTGTGTTTATATATGTGTCTGTGGGTATATGTCAGTGTGTGTATATATGTGTCTGTGGGTATATGTCAGTGAGTGTATATATGTATCTGTGTATATATTTATATGTCAGTATGTGTATGTATCTGTGGCTATATATGTGTGTGTGTATGTCAGCAATGTTTGTAGCACTGGTGTATATGTGTGTGTTTGTGTATGTCAGTAGTGTCTCAAGTGATTGACAGGTTTGCTCCCAAAGATGTTCTGCAGCAGCTTCTATTAATGTTGGGCTCTAATAAAAGAACCCACCACTAATATCTGCTGCATTTTCTTTTATTTCTGGTTGAGTATTTCTTATTACACTGATGATTTCCCTGTGTACAGTATACTCATGGTGTATACATCTGTACTAGTGTAATCACATTCTAATGTAAATGTGTGTATGTCAGTGGCATATCTGTATATATGTTAATGTTGCCTCTGTGTGTGTATATGTGCGTCATTGTCTGTGTTTGGCGAGGGTGGTGGTGGTAGGGGAGCGTACAGGATTCATAGGGCCCCGTACAGTTTTTTGCTATGGGGCCCCATGAATCCTAGCTACGCCCCTGGGTCTCACATATCCCATCTACAGCTACCTGTGTAATCTATAATCTTTGTATTCTCTAAACTAGTGTTCCTAGTCCCCAAACCCATAAGCTGCTTGGTCACAAGTGTGTTAAATGACTTTGCAATAAAGCACATAACCAGTTATTAAAGGGTTAATATGCCAGATCACTGTGAGCATACATAGTCACCATGGCAACCGTGAACTGTGAGGTAATCAACTGTGAGGTAATCAACTATGTCATTAAAGGGTTCCATAATAGAAAGGCACACTGCCTAGATCAGTGCCATCTTGGATGTGCCAGAGGACCTTGAGCTTGACTACTTTATAGTCTCCTACCTTTAATGTAACTTGGAGGTTCTAGCAGGGAAAAGGGGGGTGTCTGCTTTACACTACCCCTTCAACCGAGTGTCCACCTTCTTCAGAGATGGACCTGGATCTTTAAAGGACGAGAGATAATTCCACCTAGCCATTAAAAAGGTGACAGATTTGGGGGCAGTTCTTTCTAACATCCGGTGTAGTATATGTATAGTCTATTTTTTTTGTTATTGTCTGTAAATCAGATTTAATGTACACATTCTTAAGCTATGTTATATTGGTATTACCCTCTAAGCCCAGGGGGAGGGGCAACTCTCCAGCCATGGCTCCCTCGAGGTTTCCTCCACAGGGTTTTTTTCCGCGCCTGAGTGCTGGAGGATGACTCTTTTTGAGTTGGGGGGTCTTACGTTTTCAGTGTCATGTAATTTTAAATTAAATTTTGACCATTTCACACTTGATTACAATGTGTTGTGCCTTTATTTTGTGTTCTTTTGTTTATATTGCTTGGGAGTTGGAGGTCAGTCACAAATTGCAGAATCTGTGAAACGAGCATAGTTTGTTTGACCATGCTTGTAATCCAAATCCACTGTTAAACCAAAGAAAATTTTCCCATAAGAAAATCACTCATATACAGACAATAGGTTCCACACACCCAAAATAATGTTGTTTTTTTTGTTCTGAATAACATGTAGAACAGATGAAACAAACAATGAGAAACAGCTGAATATGTGATATTATAAGTTACTGTACAGTATAGCAATCAGCTTGTGGAGTATAATGTATAGTAAGTGCATAAACCTGAAAAAAAGAGCATCAGTTTGTAGATCCAGGATGGAGCTACAGATCCCCATAATGCAGTAGCGTAGTACAACAGGCTAGAATAGAGAAGCAGGGCTGATGTCAGAGGTCTGTGTGGTCACATGACAGTAATGGGGAAGGGGGGGGGGGGGTGTTCAGCATGGACCAATCGGGAAGTAGGAATCACAGAGCTGTGCAGGAGGACAGAGACAGAAACTTTTTATAGCAGTGTGTATAGCTGAGTGTAAGTGCAGGCACATTGTAGCAGCAGTGTGTATAGCTGAGTGTAAGTGCAGGCACATTATAGCAAGAATGGAGAGGATGGGAAACACAAGGGCTGACAGAGACTGCAGGAGCATGAAGGAATGAGCAGGGCAGATGTGGGCACATACATGCAGCACTCTCTGTCCGGGGAGAGAGGGGTTACAGCTATGGAGAGATTACCTCCACAGTCCTGTCCCCTGATCTAAGCCCCAGCCTGAAGTGGATCTGCCATGATTTGGAAGGAGAGGGAGACTTCCTGGATCAGAGTACAGTGCTGTAGACCCCGCTATGCAGATCATGCCCCTCCCCCACTCCCCCACTCCCCCTCCCACCCAGTACAGGTAGCTCTTAAACCAAAGCAGTGCTCTTAAACCAAGGTACAATTTTGAAAAACTGTGAGCTCTTTTTGCAAAATGCCTTCAATCCAAGTTACTATTAAACAAAGGTACCACTGTACTTGAGAGGAAGTTTGCCAGCCACCTCCCTACCTCTGGCCTATCACAGTCCCATGTAGGTTCCCTCCAGTTTTGCCCTATCAGGTACTGAAGTACTCAGGCTGCTGTCCATCAAAAAATAACTAAAGCTGTTAGCCCACATGCCCCACTGTCTCCTGTTCGGTTCCTTTGGCTAATGTTTAGGGGATAGCTCTGCCCAGTCGTGCAAACCTGGAGCCTGTTCTACTGGACCTGGCACTCTGTGATCTCATGCAGCATCAACAGATCAGTCATTGCCATGAGCACAGTTTATTCCTCTATGTCTTTTTTCCCAACTGTAGCCAATGTTGCCAGAATCCCCCTATCAGTGTACAGTGTATATGGACAGGTTCCCTCCCACCAAGTACTAATCTTTACTAAAGAACACAGAGACTTTGTTAACCACAAGTATTATACTGTCTAGTATCTATTAGAACCTCCTAAAGAGAATTTGCTGGCAAAACTTCCTCTCAGGCGGCAAACTCACTTTTGAACTAAGACGTAAAATGCACTTTATTGTATCTTTAAGAAAATTTCTAAGTAAACATTTCTACTGGTTAAGTTACTCTGGAGTCTGTGCCTTCCTAATTGGCAATGATATTACACCATAGAAGGAACACCACACAAAGGAACATCTTAAACAGGCAGGATTTGGAGGGAGATACTACCACTTCAAGCCACAAGAACCCAAGTTTCACAGCAAATCCGTTGCAATACTCGGTATCAATATAGCCTATGGCACTCCATACTGGCAGCCGATTTTTAGCAGCTGCAACAATGTATCATGCAAAAGACATTTAAAAATTAACACGTCACCATGCTTACCTGTCCACTTTCACCGGCGCACTCCGGCATGCTTCTCTGGGCCCCAGACAGTGGAACGCGGACAGGTAAGCATGGTGTCGGGAGCTAAGTACCGTAGTTAATATTTACAAGTCTGTAGCACGATATTCTCACAGGGGCACCAGAGGGCAATTTTGCACAGGACACCATGAAGACCAGCCGTGATTTTTAGGATTTCTGGGAAAGAGGAAGGCAGTGATATGTATGTTTTATAGAGAAACTCTTGATTGATCTGTTTGATTGTGACTCATCTATTTTTACAATACAGCATGCTCACAGGCTTCCAGCAAGGAATGCAGTCCCTGGCGCCTACCCAAGACCAATAATTGTTTGCGTATTGGATTATTGTGATACACAGACAATCTTGAGGAAAGATAGACAATTGGCTGAATGTAATTTAAATGGCCAAATAATTTATTTTTATCCAGAATTTATTTTTGTGATAAAAGAACAGATCCGAATATTGGAACATAAAAAAAGAGTTAAAGGGAATTGAAAAAAGACAATGCATTGAGAAAAAGACAATGCACAGTGTCCTTGTAAAATTGGAGGCAAACAGAAGTACAATAGAGGGTTTGCGCTGCTATATGGAGACCTTTTCATCGTGTATAACATAGGTCATTTACAACAGTAGGAATGTTAAACAGTTTTGCTTTATTCATTCTTTTATATGTTTCTTGTATCTTTATATCACATCATTTCATTTCCAAAGTATCACAATTAAGAAATGTTGATGAGTATTGTAGTTAAAGGGGTTTTATGCCATCAATATTTAATCCGACACCTGGTACACCCATCAATAAACAGTTTTTCACAGCAGTTTATACAGTGACCAGAGCCAGAAGCAGACAGCTCCTTATATTGTATAGTGCTCATGCTGATTTACTGCCGTTCAGCCATTAACTACATTGGGAGCTGAGCTGCAATAACCCATCAGTGTATAACTTCCAAAAACTAAGAGGGTGCATCTCTGTGAGACAGCTAACTGGATGCGGGGGGTTGTGTGTTGGCATCCCACCACTCGGATATTGATGACCTATGCCGAGGATAGGATATTAACTAAAAAGTCCCAGTAAACCTCTTTTGGTAGCTTCACACACACCGAATCGCAGTGAATTTTCTGCTGCGGATACGCAGCAGATACGCAGCAGATTTGATGTAAATAACTGAACACAGCATCAAATCTGCACCATCAAATCTGCTGCTGATCTGCTGCTCATCGGTCGTGTGTATTAGCACCCTAAAGGGAATTGTTCACATTTATTATGCAACTTTGTAATGTGTGTTATTTAAGTGAATGGCCCCCTTCCCCGTGTTCCCCCCCCACCCCGGAAGTGTGGTGCATTATACTCACCACATTACTGTCGACCCTGGCCTCTTTCTTGGGACAATGATGTTATCTTCAGAAGGCCGACTGGAAGGCCGTCCCTCATGCCGACCCCCCTCTGGCGCGTCATCAGCTGCTCAGCCGCGATTGGCTGAGCATAACTGAAGATTACATCATTGTCCCAAGATAGAGGCCAGGGTCCACAGTAATGGTGCACCACACTTCGGGGGTGGGGGGGAACACGAGGAAGGGGGCCATTCACTTAAATAACACACATTACAAAGTTGTATAACTTTGTAATGTTCGTTATTTAGTGAATAAATATGTCCATAATTTGTGCAGCCGTAGGGGAGGGTTCAATACAGTGTGTGAACAACGGCCATTGTTCCCCATAGAGTTCAATGCAGTGAATTATTTTAAGGCAAGAATGGCTGTTGTTTTAATCGCCAACAATGGCCGTTCTTGTCTTTAAAAAATGTACTGTGTGAACATAACCTTAGTGATATTGGTTACTAGAGTTACTGGACTTTATCTATGTGGTTGCTGAAAACCAACAGTGAGTGTCCCACAATCAGCCACTCACTACTTCCCAAGTATACCACTTGGTGTGAGGATGTATGGTTTATTTGCTGTGTGCGTTGTGGCTGCTGAAAGTCAGACAGGCGGAGAGCTGTAAACTACCATATTTTGCGGCGTATAAGATGACTTTTTAACCCCGAAAAGTCTTTTCAGAAGTCTGAGGTCATCTTATATGCCAGGTATGGTCGCCACATACGATGGGGGAGCTAAAAAATGGCTGCATCTCACCGTATGCGGCGACAATAAGAAAAACAGACAATTAAACTCACCTGTGACCTGTTCTCGGCAGCCGCACGTCTCCCATCCCGTTTCCGGTGCAGGCAGTGTGATCCAGAGACACTGTCTGTGCCGGAGGTCCCAAAGCTCTCCCGGGCAGCCGAGCGTTGCATCGGAGAAGCTCAAAGGCGATTGGCGGCCGGGGGAGCTTCGGGAGAATGACAGAGGCTTTTTAAGTCCACACAACCTCTGTTATTCTCCCGAAGCTCTCCCAGCAGCCAAATGTCTCCGAGCTTCTCCGATGAGACGCTCGGCTGCCCGGGAGAGCTTCGGGGACCTCCAGTGCAGACAGTTTGCATCACACTGCCTGCATCGGGAATAGGATGGAAGATGCGCGGCTGCCGGGAACAGGTCACAGGTGAGTTAATTGTTGTTGTGTTTTTTTACTTTAACTGCAGTTGACCCCTGCCTGACAGGGCTCCAGCTAGTAAACCCTGCTGTGGTCAGGCAGGGGTTAACATTTTCTGGCGTATAAGGGGAACCCCTTTAAATCTTCTTAAAAGTCAGGGGTCGTCTTATATGCTAAAAAATACGGTAGTCATCTGGGAGGTGCTTGGGCAGTGACTAGTCAGGGCTCTCTGCCTGTCAGACAGTAAATAGTCTCTCTGTCTGTCAAGAATCCTCTCAGAGTGGCCTGACAGGCACCTCCCAGATGACTAGTTCACGACTCTCCCCCTGCCTCGTGTACCGAAATAAAAGATGTTTTCCCACTAACTACACTTACAGCTGAACACACCACCAGGGGAGATCTGTTTGCCGCATCTGTTTCAGTTGATTGGTTCCCTTTACAGAATTAATGCTCACGTGATTTCTCATATAAATTTAATTTGCGATCAAACATGGTCTTTAATGAAACGGCCCCAGCCCGACATAGATCAGTTCTCGCTAAAACCTACACATGGTGGGATGAAACCTCGGGGACGTAAATCAGGCTTTTTCCATAGTCTGCATTCTTTGCCGTCTACAGTACGAAAAGATGAGCTAAGCTGTCACCATCGTACACAGATTGTGTAACAATATTAAACTGCTTTGTATAGATCTGACTTTTAAAGCAGTTTTGATTGATGTAAATCCTCAATCCATTCAGAGCAGGTAATGAAGTCATCTGACATGGAGGTACCTCTGTTATCAATCACACACTCGCTGATCTGCTTTCTGTCTCCCAGAGGAGCATCTTTTCAAGGGGAGACATCAGGATCTCATCTAGTTGAGCAAAGATCAGCAATTTTTCCAATAACCCTGAATTACATGAGATCATATGAGGGTTTTTTTTTAAAGAAAATTCACATTTCCAACAACACACTTAAATATTGCCTTTAAGTTGTTAAATGAGACGTTCAGAGTCAATATATAGGCGCCCCCTTCTCATTAGATGCATTAATAAAATACAGCCCTCTATGCTATTGCTTCATGATAAACATAATCTATGAAGTAGTCAGAAGTAAAGCGGCAATGCATTTACTAGATCCCGCATTGATTTTATGTAGTTTTTTTTTTACTAGTTTATTTAGTCTTCCTTCACCCACATACAATATTAATAAAGTACAGCGATACTGTATGAATGAGATCCTGCACAAAAAAAAAATGTCAAAAGATTCTCAAGCTCTGTAAAAGCTCTGTAAAATATCATAGATATCCATCATAATTTCCATCAAATATATCATATATATATATATATATATATATATATATATATATATATCCATAATTTATGTTATTCATTAAAAGTTTAACCCACATGTTTCAGTTGCACATGCATCCTTATTCATGGCCGTGCAATAATTTCACAATGCGCTTAGAGAAGCAGCGTGTAGCTCCATATCGAATGTGGGACATAGTGGCCTTAGAGTGCCACTGTCGTTTACTTTTTTTTTTTTTTTGCAGAAATCAATAGTACAGGTGATTTTAAGAAACTTTGTAATTGGGTTTATTAGCTGAAAAATGAATTTTTATCATGAAAAAGCAGTTTGAAGCTCTCCCCCCTGTCTTCATGGTTCTCTTAAGGAGAGGGGAAGGGTGGAGGGAGATGAGGCACCAAAACAGGACAACCAAGAGTTAATTTACAGCTACATCACCAGGCTATCTCCTCTGAAGTCAGCACTGACCTCTCTGACCTCTGAATACCAGCTTTCACACAGCTCCCGCTGTGTAATCCTTTGTTCTCTGCTCTCTGCTGCTGACTAATCTCCCTCCTCCCCCTCCCCTCTCCATAGGTTACACAGGGCTCGACTGATGTAAAAGAGTCAAGATTTCCTGACAATGAGCAGTGAATGAGAGAAAGGAGGGAGAGGGGGACCTGGGAAAAGTTTCTTAAAATTGCCTGTACTAATGATTTCTGCAAAAAAAAAAAAAATGACAGCGACACTTTAACCCCTAGACAACCTAGGACGTACCAGTACATCCTGGAAGTCTGTGCCCAGACGACCCTGGATGTACCGGTACCTCCTGAGCTATGAAGCACGCTCCGGAGCGGAGCGCGCTTCATAGCAGGTGGGGACCAGCTGCACTCAGCAGCCGGCACCTCACCGTTAATGACACGCTGCTGCGATCGCGCTGCAGCATGACATTAAATCCTTAAATTCAGCGATTGCGGCGCGGCCGCAACGTATAAGTGTAAGTGACAGGGGGAGTCCCCTGTCACTTACTGATCGGGATCCCCGTAGTGTTACTGCGGGGGTCACGATCGTTAAAACGGACCGCCGGAGGTCTCTCACCTGCCTCCGTGCGGTCCGATCGGCGCTCTGTTCTCTGAGCCTGCACAGGCAGGCTCAATGAGCAGAGCGCCGATAACACTGATCAATGCTATGCCTATGGCATAGCAATGATCAGTGATAAAAATGAAAGTAATGTATGTCCCAAAGGGACTTAAAATGTATAAAAAAAAAGTTAAAATGATTAATACACTACCCCAAAACCCCTCCCCCAATAAAAGTTTAAATCACCCCCCTTTCCCATTATATAAATAAAACATATAAAAATAAATAAACATATAATATACCGTAGCGTGCGTAATTGTCCGATCTATTAAAATATAACAAGCGTCATTGCGAACGGTAAACGGCGTACACGAAAAGAGGGGAAAAAGTGCGAGGATTACCGATTTTATGTTACATTATATATAAAAAAAATTAATAAAAAGCAATCAAATTGTTCGATCTTCACAAAAATGTTATTAATAAAAACTAGAGATCATGGCGGAGAAAATGACACTCCATACAGCCCCGTAGGTGAAAAAATAAAACAGCTATAAGTATCACAATAGGCCCATTTTATTAATAATTAATTGCCAAAACAAAGGATTTCATAAAAAAAATATATAAATCATTAGAGAATCTGTGTAACCTGCATATGGTTGTGTTCGTACTGACCTATAGAATAATGCTATCATGTCGCTCTTACCATATAGTGCATTGCGTAGACACAGGAACCCCCCAAACGTTACCATATTGCATTCTTTTTTACGATTTCACCTATTTATATCTTCATAAATAATATATTTGGAATTCCATCATACATGTTATGGTAAAATGAAAGACGCCATTACAAAGTACAACTATTCCTGTAACAAATAAGCCCTTACATGGCCTTGTAGATAGAAAACTGAAAGTGCTGGAGCTCTTAGAAGGGGAGGAGGGAAAAAAGAAAGCGCAAAGATGAAAATTTGCGGAGTCCACTGGGTCATTTTGGGCCTGGTCCTCAAAGGGTTAAATATCTTAAAATATCCAAATAAAATATTAAAATATTCCATCATATCTTTATTTTATTCTTTAAAAGTTGAACCGTCATGTTTCAGATGTACATGCAACCTTATTCATACCTGTGCAATAATTTCACAATGCCCCTGGATAAGCAGTATGTAGCTCTATATTGAATGTGAGACATGTGGCCGTGAATATCTTATTAGCTATAAAAGATCAAAAAGATGGTTCGGAGGTATGCTAAACTAACTTTTGGACTTTCAAAGCTAATAAGATATTTTGGGCTGCATGTGCAATGTTCAATATGGAGCTACATGGTAAATTTATTGCACAGCCATGAATAAGGATGCATGTATATCGAAAATGCATTGGTTAAACATTATTGGACTGGGGCTACCCACATACATCGGCCATAGGTGTATAGGAACATATACAAATTTCACAAATTTAAATGTGTTATTCAGACCCCTACTGATCTCTAAATATAGCTAGGAGAAGTGCAGCTGATCTCATCTTGTACAGTGAGGTGAAGATTGCAGGGAGCCGGAGGAGAAGTGCTCAACCAGGCACTTCGCCCAGCTACATCTAGAGATCAGTAGGGTATGAAGACTCGAACCTCAATCATTCAAAACTCTTCACAGCTCTCTTTGACATGTCAAAAGTTGTTGTTGTTTTTTTTTTGTATTGACCACCACCTGAAAAATATGCCATTAAATTACAGTCATACTTAAAGCGTAACTATAATTTCCGTAAATTCCTACAAAACTGATAGCTCACACCGAAATATAATAAACAATGTATACTTTATTGAAAAATTCATATGACATTCATAAAAACATATATTTTTTAAAAATTCAAAGAAAATAATATTGACAGATTTGCACAAATGACATAGGTGGGCCACAGAGATCACTAGGACATGATTGAGCAGTAACAGGAAGCTTGCTAGAGAAAAACACCCAGACAGAGAATTTGGTTAGTAAAGTGCACAGTGCTGCAGGGCCTAGTGTCCAACATAAATCTAGCAGCTGAAATGGTATATACTAAAGTGTTTATTTCAGTCAGTATTGCAACCAAAACCAGGAGTGGATTAAAAACACAGAAAGGATCTGTTCACACAATGGTGAAATTGAGTGGATGGCCGCCATATAACAGTAAATAACGGCCATTATTTCAATATAACAGCCGTTGTTCTAAAATAACAGCAAATATTTGCCATTAAATGGCGGCCATCCACTCAATTTCAACAATGTGTGAACAGATCCTTTCTGTGTTTTTAATCCACTCCTGGTTTTGGTTGCAATATGAGGACCACAATACTGACTCAAATATACTGACTGAAATATACGTAGTGTCAACGCAAATGTGGAGAAAAGTCCTGTGTATCAATTTTTCCGACAAAATTCCGGGGGAGACACATTAGAAAATCTCGGCCATTGTGTACAAATTTACAACTTTAGATATTTTGAGATTCTGATTTTCTTTTTTAACCCCTTAGCGACCCATGACGTATCTGATACGTCATGGCGCCGCGGGGGGTGTTCAGAGCGGGGTCCCGCCGGGACCCCGCTCTGAACGGCGCTGATCCCGGCTGACACGTGCAGCCGGGCAGTGCCTCTGTTAGCCGGCGCGGGTCCCGTTGCCGCGCCGGCTAATTAAGCACTTCAATGCAGCTGTCAAACCTGACAGCTGCATTGAAGTGCTTTATGCACAACATCCCTGGTGTCTAGTGGCACGGATCTCCCCCCCGCAATCGCATCGCGGGGGGGAGATCCGTTCTTCTGGCCGTGCCGGGCCTCAGCGTCGGAATGACGCTGATCCCGGCTCGGCAGTAGATTGCTATGGCCTGCAGCAGGCCATAGCAATCTATGACCGATCTCATGGATCTTTGCTGTGTATATACACAGCATTGATCTCTATGAGAGATCAGTGCTATGTATATACAAGCCCCCCAGGGGGGCTTCTAGTCTATGTAAAAAAAAAAGTAAAAAAGTGTTTTTATTAATAAAAAATCCCCTCCCCTAATAAAAGTCCAAATCACCCCCCTTTTCCCATTTTATAAATATAAATTAATAAATAAATAAATAAACATATTTAGTATCGCCGCGCGCGTAATCGCCCGAACTATTAATTAATCACATTCCTGATCTCGCACGGTAAACGGCGTCAGCGCGAAAAAATTCCAAAGTGCAAAATTGTGCATTTTTGGTCGCATCAAATCCAGAAAAATGTAATAAAAAGCAATCAAAAAGTCGTATATGCGCAATCAAGGTACCGGTAGAAAGAACACATCATGGCGCAAAAACTGACACCTCACACAGCCCCATAGACCAAAGGATAAAAGCGCTATAAGCCTGGGAATGGAGCGATTTTAAGTGACATATATTTGTTAACAATGGTTTGAATTTTTTACAGGCCATCAGATACAATATAAGTTATACATGTTATATATCATAGTAACGACTTGAGGAACATGCATAACAAGTCAGTTTTACCATAGGGCGAACGGCGTAAAGGCAAAACTCCCCGAAATCAAAACAAATTCGTTTTTTTTTCAATTTGACAGCGCAAATGATTTTTTTCCGGTTTCACAACATATTTTATGGAAAAATTATGCCTGTAATTGCAAAGTACAATTGGTTTAGCAAAAAATAAGCGCTCATATACGTCTCTAGGTGAAAAAATGCAAGCGCTATGGACTTTTAAACATAAAATGGAAAAAGCAAAAGCGCAAAAACGAAAATTGGCTTGGACCTTAAGGGGTTAATCATAATGATTTCAAGCAAAGCTCTCGGAATCAGTGTCACATTTCTTTGGTATAGGATAGTGTTCTCTAAAACGAAGCGGTAGAAGCGCCCCAGCTTACTGCCCCCGTTATAAATCTATGGAGCTCATCTCATGCAGCAAGCTGGGGAGCGAAGTGCATAACTGCGTGCTTCTCCTGGCTTGTTTTAAAGATTGGAAGGGGCCTAAGTTCCAAGACCCTAACTGATCAAACTTTTAAATCTGTTTGTGACACATCAAAGATTTTTTTCTTTTATATAATGACAAGGACACTTTAAGCAATAGAGCTTCTTCATTTGTTTACTTGCAGAGTAGCTCTTCTCTCCATCTGAGCTTCTACATATAAGCCCCCCCCCCCCCCATATGATTGTAATACCCCTTTATATGTTTACCTGTTTGTTGAGAGTTTGGGGATATCATTACTTCTCCATATATATATATATATATATATATATATATATATATATATATATATATATAGTGACTATTGTAACATGACTACATCTACAGGCGGCTTGTTGTACATCAAAGCGAGATCATCTCAAAGCGGTTATTACCAGAGTACACATGCTGCCCTTTCCTTGCACTGACTCCCATTATCACACATGGCCGACGTCACTCTCACTAAACATGAGATGAAGCAGCTGCCCCGGCTCTGACTTTAATTTATCATATAATTGAAACCTGTAACAAGGTGGAGAGAAATTACATGTTACATTGGGGGCAAGGGGACCTTCAGTGGAGATTTAATATACATGACAAACTCTGAAAATTTTAGTCAACAAAAGGCAGCGTCTGGCTATGTTCACACATTTTTTTTCAGCTCCGTTTAAAATTACGTTCGTCATTTTGAGTCTAAAATAACGGACGTTATTTAGCAGCCTGGCCTCCCCTTAGTGCAATGACGGCTGTTAGTATATTATTCTAGTTTGGTTACTAATTGGCCTTTGTATGCGGCTTAATTGAAAAGCCCATTGAATTTAATGGTAAAAAATGGAGAAAGAACGGTGACAAAAGAAAAACTAAAAAAAAAAAGTCCGCTGTTTGCAAAAGACGTCCGAAAGTAATGATCATGTTCATTATTTTGCCGTCCATGGTAAAAACGTCCGTAATTCAATGTACTGTGTGCATTGGACTTCCGTCTTCCCATTGACTTCAATGCATAGGCATTTTTGACGTTGCGTGAACATAGCCTCTCATTTTAAAGGAGATCTTGAATTATTCCAGAGAGGCGGCCATTTGGGAAGGCTGTGACACTGAGCCCTTGACTTGATGGAAAATAGGAATGCCCTTGGGACGACTGCTGGATTTGGGGGGAAAGGCCTTTCCCAGCTGATGGACTGGCCGCTCAGCCAATCAGTGACTGGAGCAGCGCCCGGCCCAGTCAATGACTGGCTGAGCAGACAGTCCATCAGCCGGGTCGTGACATGTCACCATCAGAGATCCCAGATTGGTCCCGAGGCCAGTCCCGACGCTCACCTTAGGGACTGCTGAGTTTTTAAAATGCGGGAATTCTCCTTTAAAGGGTTTTTTTCTTTTTATTCACATTTGTCTTTGTCACGAAAAAGCTATTCTGATTTTTTTATTTTATTTCTGCCTTTCACCATGTGGTTTCAATAATATTATATTTTAATAGATCAGACATTTGCACACAAGGTGATACCAAACTTTTTTTTTGTTTACTATTTTTTATTTGCAGCGTGTGAACATAGCCTAAGTGTTACAGTCTGCTTATAGCAGATTGCATCAGTAGCTCAATCATGGAAACCATGGAGGCCAAGTATAGGCCAGTACTTATCAGCTGCTGTATGTCCTGCAGGAAATTTTGTTTACTTTTCAGTCTGATACAGTGCTCTCTGCTTAAATCTCTGTCTAAGGGTATGTGCACACTTCGGAAAAGCGTCCATCACAGAATCCGCATCACAGAGTACTCCAGCAATAAAAAAAATTCTTTCAAATGAACTGGTGTCAGAAAGTGCCAGAGGTTTGTGATTTACTTTCATTGACAAATCTCCTATTTCTCTCTACTGAAACAAAACTTTCAGCACTTAAAGCAAATGTACCATCGGTACAGCTCTTTTTTGTTTTTACATGAATGGACCAACCGCCGCCCAGTTCCCGTGTACGGCGCCGGTCTTTAACCCAGCACCGGCCGGGCATGAAGCACTGGAGGTCTTGCCAGCCCCCCTGTGACGCGGCTCCATTAAAACCAGGAACCAGGCCACGGTTCAAAAAAAGGACCACGGCACCAGCATCTCCACGCCAGTGCTGGTCTATTTATGTAAAAAAGAAAAAAAGCTATGTACCCTTGGTAGATTCGCTTAATAGCTGCTATATTTCCTGCTGGAAGTGGTGTATTCTTTCCAGTCTGACACAGTGCTCTCTGCTGCCACCTCTGTCCGTGACAGGAAGTGTCCAGAGCAGGAAAGGCATTGTATTGAGGTTTGCTACTGCTCCAGATCATTCCTGACATGGACAGAGGTGGCAGCAGCATTACCCGACTGGAAAGAATACACCGCTTCCTGCAGGGCATACAGCAGCTGATAAGTACTGAAAGACTATTTTTAAATAGAAGTAAAATTACAAATCTCTAGCACTTTCTGCCACTATTTGATTTGAAAGAAAAACATTTTTGCTGGAGTATCTCTTTAATGTCAGAGTACAATCAATAAGGGACTGAGCACTTCATCTCTAGGATCCTGTAACTATAACATTAAATAATGCCTTCTGGCTGATGTTTTGATCACTTTTGAATGTTTGTGGTGCTTTTACACTTGTGGTAGCATTAAGCAGACTCCCACTCACACCCACACAAGTGGCTCAGGTGGTGCAGCTCATCCACGATGGCACATCAATGCGAGCTGTGGCAAGAAGGTTTGCTGTGTCTGTCAGCGTAGTGTCCAGAGGCTGGAGGCGCTACCAGGAGGCAGGCCAATACACCAGGAGGCACAGGGGAGGCCCCAGGGGGGCAACAACCCAGCAGCAGGACCACTACCTCCGCCTTTGTGCAGAAAATGTTTTTATTCTCTGGTACAAAGAGTCAAAGAGGCTTCCCCCTGCTTACTGGAAACTTGGACGCTGAGTCCCCAGCAGGTTTAGGGATGGGAGGGGGAGTTACAAATTAGTGAACATAATGTAACATACAAACATATTACATACCAATATGCACAATATATACTCAGGAAATGCACATTACCTATATGTGTATACAGTACACGCACGATACGTACATACACACATCATATACAGATATAAACAAATGCACATTACATATATGTATAGATAATACACACATGCACCATACACTCACATACAGTGTCGGACTGGGGTACTTGGGCCCACCAGGGAATATTTTATTCTAAGGGCCCACCCTACATACACCAGATATACCCAGCGCCAAACCTTTCACATTACTATAACGACTTTGCACAGTGCTGTGTATGTGACCGGCAATGCTCGCTAACTGTTAGTAACTGGTCAGACACTCTATGCCAGGGATAGGGAACCTTCGGCCTTTTAGCTGTTGCAAAACTACAATTCCCATTATGCCTGGACAGCCGAAGGCTGTCCAGGCATGATGGGAGTTGTAGTTTTGCAACAGCTGGAAGACCGAAGGTTCCTCATCCCTGTTCTAGTGTATAGGAGCTGTCCAGGCATGATGGGAGTTGTAGTTTTGCAACAGCTGGAAGACCGAAGGTTCCTCATCCCTGTTCTAGTGTATAGGAGCTGTCCAGGCATGATGGGAGTTGTAGTTTTGCAACTGTTGGAGGGTCAAAGGTTCCCAATCCCTGTTCTATGCAAACAGCACAGCTGTCCACTTAAGTTTCTTGAAAGGTGAAGTCCCATTAAACTAACTGGGGGATTATATGTCATCCTGAATCTGCTAAACAGAGATGCAGACCTCCTGCTCAGGGGCTCACCAATGGGTAGGGCCCACCGGGGGATTCCCCTGCTCCCCTGTGGGCCAGTCTGAGCCTGCTCACATACTGTACATACAGTACCTCATGTTCACAGATTTACCTCAGGAACAGAATATCATTAGGTACAGCTTACATGCTGTCAGATCTGCTGATCCAAGGCCACAGTGTGCAGGCTGCAGCCCCTCTCCCGCCCCTCCTCCTGTGTCCTGACTGCCAGCAGTAGCACATAGAGCAAATGGAGGCAGCCTGAAACAAGACCTTAATATGGCGCATGTTACACTGTTCAGTCTAAGGGGGAGATTTATCAAACATGGTGTATAGTGAAACTTGTTCAGTTGCCCCTAGTAACCAATCAGATTCCATCTTTTTATTTTCCAAAGAGTCTGTGAGGAATGAAAGGTGGAATCTGATTGGTTGGCTGGCTAAGCCAGTTACACTTTACACCATGTTTGATAAATCTCCCCCTAAGTTTCCACTGTCAAGCTAATTCTTCTTTGACTTTAGTACTTAACTTCAAGAGGTACTCTGGCAAAAAGTTTTTTTTTCTCAAATCAACTGGTGTCCGAAAGTTATATAGATTTGTAAATTACTTCAACTTAAAAGTGTTCCAGTACTTATCAGCTGCTGTATGTCCTGCAGGAAGTGGTGTATTCTTTTCAGGCTGACACAGTGCTCTCTGCTGTCACCTCTGTCCATGTCAGAACTGTCCAGAGCAGTAGCAAATCCCCATAGAAAACCTCTCCTGCCCATGACAGTTCCTGACATAGACAGAGGTGGCAACCACTGGCGGAACTACCGCCGTAGCAGCCGTAGCGGCCGCTACGGGGCCCCGCCGTATCGGGGGCCCGTGGCGCGGGCCCCCGGAGCTCATAGCCTGTAGCACCCGGCGGCCGAGCAGGCCTCCCGGGTGCTACAGCTGTTTGGGGTCCAGGCAGTGGCCACAAATGGGGGCCCGCGGGGCCCTCCCGATCAATCACTCTTGTGACCGCAAGCATTGTTTTGCTTGCGGTCACAAGAGTCGGGCTCCGTCTTCCCCCGGCTGCTGCGCGGCTGCCGGGGGTGTCGCGTCTTATCCCCGGCAGCCGCGCATCACAGAACTCCCTGCGCGCCTTGGGCCCTGACTTCCGGTTCCGGCGCGCAGGGAGCTCTGGGATGCGAGCGCTGCCGGGGATAAGACGCGACACCCCTGGCAGCCGCGCAGCAGCCGAGGACAGACCAGGAGAAGTGAGGATCGACGTGGGAGCGTGTTGTCAGGTGAGTTAAGTTTAGTTTTTTTATCAGCCTGCAGGGTGGGGGGGAAGGATGGGGGCATCTATGAGGGTGGGGGGAAAGAGGGGGGCATCTATGAGGGTGGGGGGAAAGAGGGGGGCATCTATGAGGGTGGGGGGAAAGGGGGCCATCTATGAGGGTGGGGGGAAGGAGGGGGCCATCTATGAGGGTGGGGGGGGGGAAAGAGGGGGCATCTATGAGGGTGGGGGGAAGGAGGGGGGCATCTATGAGGGTGGGGGGAAGGAGGGGGCCATCTATGAGGGTGGGGGGGGGAAGAGGGGGCATCTATGAGGGTGGGGGAAGGAGGGGGCCATCTATGAGGGTGGGGGGGAAAGAGGGGGCATCTATGAGGGTGGGGGGAAGGAGGGGGGCATCTATGAGGGGGGGGAAAGAGGGGGCATCTATGAGGGTGGGGGGAAGGAGGGGGGCATCTATGAGGGTAGGGGGAAAGGGGGCATCTATGAGGGTGGGGGGAAGGAGGGGGGCATCTATGAGGGAGGGGGGGAAGGGGACCATCTATAAGGGAGGGGGAAGGGGGCCATCTATAAGGGAGGGTGGGGGGAGAGGGGGCCATCTATAAGGGAGGGTGAGGGGAGAGGGGGCCATCTATAAGGGAGGGTGGGGGGAGAGGGGGCCATCTATAAGGGAGGGTGGGGGGAGAGGGGGCCATCTATAAGGGAGGGTGGGGGGAGAGGGGGCCATCTATAAGGGAGGGTGGGGGGAGAGGGGACCATCCATAAGGGAGGGTGGGGGGAAAGGGGGCCATCTATAAGGAGGGGGGAGAGGAGGCCATCTATAAGGGAGGGGGTAGAGGAGGCCATCTATATGGAGGGGGAGAGGAGGCCATCTATAAGGGAGGGTGGGGGGAGAGGGGGCCATCTATAAGGAGGGCAACATGGGGGGAGAGGGGCCATCTATTTGGGGGGGGGGGGCAACATAGGGGGAGAGGGAATACACAGAGGGGGGCATATATTATTAGGGGGTCACATAGAGTCAGGGCTACCCACTAAATGAGGGTGTAAAGGGGACAGTACAGATGTGCAGTGTGTATAGAGATGAGGATGGTGCCAGAGTGAGGAGTCTAATATGTCTGTCTGGCAGATTCTGTGGATTCGTGGCTCGGAGAAGTTCTCATAATAGCCCAGGACGGATGGAGAAGATGAAAAGGAAAGAACTCCGATCAGAGAAGACGTCTCCTGTGAGTCACTTAATATAACTGTACTGTAATTTATATGGTGTACAGAACCTGTGTAGAGCTGAGTGTGTTTATGGCGTAGTGGTCGATTGAGGGGGTTGGGGCCCCAATCAAAAGTTTGCTATGGGGCCCAGCCATTTCTAGTTACGCCCCTTGTGGCAACAGTGATCACTGTGTCAGACTGAAAGAATACACCACTTCATGCAGGACATACAGCAGCTGATAAGTACTGGAAGGCTTTTTAAATAGAAGTGAAATACAAATCTGTATAACTTCCTGTTACTTCCTCCTTTTTGGTGTTTTTTCCGGAAAAAAACACTAATTTCCATATACACATGACAATATTACCCCTATAGAAGTCTGTGGCAAAACCAAACACATAGCCTGCTAAGATTTCACAAAAAAATAAATAAACACCATAACAGAAAAATATCCTATGGGTATTGTGTTTTCCTTTTCCCCACTGACTATCAACTAACATCTGGTCGCAGCGTTTTTGACCGACAAAAATGCCATATGCCATATACCAGCCATATAGTACATGCGAACACACCCCTCTCCTAAAGTTATTCATAGTATAAGGGATAAACAAGACCTATAGAAAATTAATGAAGCACCAGCCCCACTGTTCTTTTCAGGTGTGTTCCCCTACCAATGAGCTTGATATCCCCGATCCTGTGGATTTTGGGGGGGGGCTACCTAGGCCACACCTGGATGTATGTGGGGGGGCACAATAATTTGCCTTGCCCTTGATGCTGTCCACACACAAGAGCCACCGGGTTGTGCATATGTTGCACGAAAATTTGATCAAATCCCGGGAAATTATAAAATGACCACTCCTCTGAGTCATTTCTCTGAAAAAAGTCAGGAATTTAATCAAATCCCTGAACCGTTTCAGTGAAATTATCAAATGAACAAGCCTCAAGCCTGGTGCCTGGTTCAATGCACATATGGGCCTCCTGCTCCCTGTCCCAGCTGTCATGCCTGGTTCCTGAATACTGCAGCCGACCACTAGTTCCCAGCACCTTCCCCTTGCCGTCCGGACACTGACTGGGGTGAGTAATCGAACCAGCCTGGTTCCTGGTTCAATGCAAACGTGAGACGGGACGCCTCCTGCTCCCTGTCCACCCGCTGCCATGCCTGGTACCTGAATGCTGCAGCCTCCCACCAGTTCCCAGCACCTTCTCCTCACTGTCTGGACACTGGCAGGGGTGAGTAATTGAACAAGCCTGGTGCCTGGTTCAAAAACGGGAGTAGAAGGCCAATATATGCATTGAACCAGGAACCAGACGATAATTTCACTGAAACGGTTCAGGGATTTGTTCAAATCTCTGACATTCTTCTGGAAAATGACCCAACAGAGTGTATATGTATATATATTATAGTGTATATATGATGTATAATTACGATGGTGTCCATATTGCTATGATTGGTGTGACCTTTCACTTGAAAAAAAACTTGAGATGCATGTTTTCTTTTTTTAAAAGTTGAGTGTTCCTTTAATCCAGGGAATACGCACATACATGCTTGAGTTCTACTATCTACTGCCAATCTGTAGCCTGTTCAGTATCCACGTGTAACCACCTGTTGGCTGGCTGAATAAACTATCCACTTGCTGAAGGTGAATGAGTGCTGCGGCTTTCTTTTCTATGGTGACTGCTACTATCTACTGCTCCATCCTACTTGCCCTCATAGTGCAGGTGATAGATCTGTGTAGCAGGCAGATGTCCAGCTTTATGGCTCTGTAATATGTAATGGACCCCTAACTCCCAAGCATAATAAGTTAAACCAAAGAACGCAAAATAAAGACACATCACATTATAATCAGGAGTCAAAGGGTGCCAATTAGGGATGGTCCGAACCTGCCGAGGTTCGGGTTCGTATGAACCCGAACGCTCGGCAGCAGATTCCCGCTGTCTGCCCGCTCTGTGGAGCGGGCGGATACAGCGGGAGGAACGCCTGGATCCGCCCGCTCCACGGAGCGGGCAGACAGCGGGAATCATTACGGTGGGTTCGGGTTCGTACAAACCCGAACCAAACTCGGTTCGGACCATCCCTAGTGCCAATTTTATCTTGAATTACATGACACTGAAAATGGCAGACCCCCCGACTCACAAAGAGTCACCCTTCAGCACTCAGGCGATGAAAAACCCCCTGTGGGGGAAACCTCTAGGGAGCTATGACTGGAGAGTTGCCCCTCCCTTGGGCTTAGAGGGTAATACCCTACTATAAATATAAACTGGATGTGAGAGAAATCTGTCCGCAATACCTGTCACCTTTTTGATAGCTAGGCGGCTTTATCTCTTCTCCTCCACAGATCCAGGTCCACTTGTCTAGAAGGTGGAGACTTGATGAAAAGGTAGTCTAAGGCAGACCACCCCTTTTCCCCTGCTAGAATCTCCAAATTACATCAAGGGTATGGGGCAGTAAATTAGTCAAGCTCAAGGTCCTCTGGCACATCCAAGATGGCACTGATCAGGGCGCGGTGCATTGCTTTATGGAACCTTTTTTATGACATAAGCGCTTGTCATCACAGTGCATGGTTGCTATGGTTACTGCAGGTAAACACATCTGAAGTGTTAACCCATTAATGAATGGTGATGCACTTTACTGCAGATGTCAATAAACACAAGTGACCAAGCAAACAGCTTATGGTTAGGCCACACTAAGAACACCAAATAATATGGTTTGATGTGGCCATAGCAACCAATCACAGCACAGCTTTCATTTCTCAAATTACTCTGGTATAATAAAAGCTGAACTGTGATTGGTTGCCATGTGCAACTTAGACAGTTAGACAACTTGCCCATAGCAGCCAATCAAAGCTCAGCTTTAATTTTATAAGAGCTTGTTAAGATATGAAAGGTGAACAAAACACAACAACAGGCCCGGACTGGTAATCTGGCAAACCGGGCAAATGCCCGCTGGGCTGGCCGGATTACCAGTCCGTGGGCCGCCCAGGCTGCATAATTAAAAAAAAAAAAAAACATCACCGCTGCGGCCCGCCACCGCATCCCGCTTCTCTCTGCCTAGCCGCTCGGCCCGCCCCTGCCCGCTCCTGCCGTGCTACTCCAATCCAATCAACGTGGAGCAGGAGCATGGGGCCGATGCGGCCAGCCGCAGCGGCCCCTCGTTGATTGGAGGAGCACGTCAGGAGCGGGCAGGGGCGGGCCGGGCCGAGGTGAGCGGGCTGTGGTGGCGGGAGGGGGCTGCGGTGGCGTGTCTCCGCCCCACCTGATCCTCCCCCAAATGCCTAGGCCGCAGACGCAGGCACGTCTGCAGCCACCTCCACCAGGCCCCCAGCGGCTGACGTCACTTCCCTGACGCGCCGCTGAGGACCTGGAGGAGAGAGAGGAGAAGTTGCTGCTGCTTCCGCCGCCGTCAAGGTCCGAAGACGAGGAGGACAAAGCTGCTGGGAGCGAGGTAAGGTGAGAATGTTTTTTTTTGTTTTTTTTTAACCCCCTCACATGTGGCCAGAGATAGGGGGGGGGGGCGGCTATTCTATATGGGGGGTGATGCAAGGGGGCTATTCTATATGGGGGGTGATGCAAGGGGGCTATTCTATATGGGGGGTGATGCAAGGGGGCTATTCTGTATGGGGGAGGATGCAGGGGGGCAGCTATTCTATATGGGAGGGGGATGCAGGGGGAGGCTATTCTATATGGGAGGGGGATGCAGGGGGGCTATTCTATATGGGGGGATGCATGGGGGGGCTATTCTATATGGGGGGATACAGGGGGGCTATTCTATAATGGGGGGGTGCAGGGGGGCTATTCTGTATGGGGGGATGCAGGGGGGCAACTATTTTATATGGGGGGGATGCAGGGGGGCAGCTATTCTATATGGGAGGGGGATGCAGGGGGAGGCTATTCTATATGGGAGGGGGATGCAGGGGGGCTATTCTATATGGGGGGATGCATGGGGGGGCTATTCTATATGGGGGGATACAGGGGGGCTATTCTATAATGGGGGGGGTGCAGGGGGGCTATTCTGTATGGGGGGATGCAGGGGGGCAACTATTTTATATGGGGGGGATGCAGGGGGGCAGCTATTCTATATGGAAGGATGCAGGGGGCTATTCTATATGGGAGGGGGATGCAGGGGGGCTATTCTACATGGGGGGATGCAGGGGGGCTATTCTATATAGGAGGGGGATGCAGGGGGGCTATTCTATATGGGGGATGCAGGGGGGGCTATTCTATATGGGGGGATACAGGGGGGGCTATTCTATATGGGGGGATGCAGGGGGGCTATTCTATATGGGGGATGCAGGGGGGGCTATTCTATATGGGGGGATACAGGGGGGGCTATTCTATATGGGGGGATGCAGGGGGGCTATTCTGTATGGTGGGGATGCAGGGGGGCAGCTATTCTATATGGGAGGGGGATGCAGGGGGCTATTCTATATGGGAGGGGGATGCAGGGGGCTATTCTATATGGGAGGGGGATGCAGGGGGCTATTCTATATAGGAGGGGGATGCAGGGGGGGGGCTATTCTATATGGGGGGATACAGGGGGGCTATTCTATATGGGGGGAATGCAGGGGGGGGCTATTCTGTATGGGGGGATGCAGGGGGGCAGCTATTCTATATGGGGGGATGCAGGGGGCTATTCTATATGGGAGAGGATGCAGGGGGCTATTCTATATAGGAGGGGGATGCAGGGGGGCTATTCTATATGGGGGGATGCAGGGGGGCTATTCTATATGGGGGGGATACAGGGGGGCTATTCTATATGGGGGGAATGCAGGGGGGCAGCTATTCTATATGGGGGGGATGCAGGGGGGCAGCTATTCTATATGGAAGGATGCAGGGGGCTATTCTATATGGGGGGATGCAGGGGGCTATTCTATATGGGAGTGGGATGCAGGGGGGCTATTCTATATGGGGGGATGCAGAGGGGGGCTATTCTATATGGGGGGATGCACAGGGGGCTATTCTATATGGGGGGATGCAGGGGGGGCTATTCTATATGGGGGGATGCAGGGGGGGCTATTCTATATGGGGGATGCACAGGGGGGCTATTCTATATGGGGGGATGCATGGGAGGGCTATTCTATATGGGGGGATGCATGGGGGGCTATTCTATATGGGGGGATGCACAGGGGGGCTATTCTATATGGGAGGGGGATCCAGGGGGGCTATTCTATATGGGGGGATGCAGGGGGAGGCTATTCTATATGGGAGGGGGATCCAGGGGGGCTATTCTATATGGGGGGGATGCAGGGGGGGCTATTTTATATGGGAGGGGGATCCAGGGGGGGCTATTCTATATGGGAGGGGGATCCAGGGGGGCTATTCTATATGGGGGGGATGCAGGGGGGGCTATTTTATATGGGAGGGGGATCCAGGGGGGGCTATTCTATATGGGAGGGGGATGCAGGGGGGCTATTCTATATGGGGGGATGCAAGGGGGCTATTCTATATGGGGGGATGCAGGGGGGCTATTCTATATGGGGGATGCAGGGGGGGCTATTCTATATGGGAGGGGGATGCAGGGGGCGGCTATTCTGTATGGGGGATGCAGAGGGGCTATTCTATATGGGGGGATGCACAGAGGGGCTATTCTATAGGGGGATGCACAGGGGGGGATTATTCTATATGGGGGGATGCAGGGAGGGCTATTCTATATGGGGGATGCAGGGGGGGGCTATTCTATATGGGGGGATGCAGAGGGGCTATTCTATATGGGGGGATGCACAGAGGGACTATTCTATAGGGGGATGCACGGGGGGATTATTCTATATTGGGGGATGTACATGTACAGCGGGGGGCTATTCTATATGGGGGATGCAGGAGGGGGGATTATTCTATATGGAGTATGCACACAGGGGCTATTCTATAGGGGGATGCACGGGGGGAATTATTATATATGGGGGGATGTACATGTATATCAGGGGGGCTATTCTAAATGGGGGGATGCATAGGGGGGCTATTCTATATGGGGGGGATGTACAGCAGGGGGGCTATTCTATATGGGAGGGATGTACATGTACAGCAATGGGGCTATTCTCTATGGGGGGATGTACATGAGCAGGGGGTTATTCTATATGGGGGGGAAGTACCATGGGGGGGTATTCTATATGGAGGGATATATAGATGAGGATGTTGCTGGAGAAAGAAGCCTAAAATGTCTGTCTGGCAGATCCCGTGGAGAGGAGTCATGGCCAGAGAAGCCTTCATGATGGCCGGAGCCAGATGGAGAAGAAAAGGAAAAGTGGACGTCTCGTCATGCAGAGAAGACGCCTACTGTGAGTCACAGGATGTAACTGCACTATAATCACTTATAAGGTCTGCAGAACCTTTATACAGCTGGGATCTACATCTGTATCAGGGGTGTCACACTACGGCCCTCCAGGTGTTACAAAACTACAATTCCCATCATGCTTTAGCTGTCTAGGCATGATGGGATTTGTAGTGATGTAACAGCTGGAGGGCCGGAGTGTGACACCTGTGTTCTATGGTCACTGCTTTGGGAGAATATTGGTCTTTTATAGTGGCTGTTATTTCGTGCCAGTATAGTGGTATTATCCAGTCACCGTATGCTGCGGGTAGTGGGCATGGTGTGATTGTATTACTCGTATTATTGGTAATATTAGTGTTGTATATAGTGGATTGTATTCAGTCACAGTGTAGCGGTGTTAGTCATTATGTGGTGGTAATGGCCGTGCTCATGGTGTGGTGATATTATTTGTTACTTATATACTGGTAGTATTGGCAATATTGGTGGGTGTGCTTGGTAAGAGTATGACAGTAACGTGTACAGTGTGGGGATAATATTTGCTTACTGGTGTTATTAGCTATGACTGTATTATCATGCACAGAAAATTCTTACCTATGTTTCCATTATATATGCCTAAAATGTGTCCTGGGGCCCTACTTATAGATAGATAGATAGATAGGAGATAGATAGATAGATAGATAGGAGATAGATAGATAGGAGATAGATAGATAGGAGATAGATAGATAGATAGATAGATAGATAGATAGATAGATAGATAGATAGATAGATAGATAGATAGATAGGAGATAGATAGATAGGAGATAGATAGATAGATAAATAGATATCCAGTAGGAAATATCTATCTAGCAGCTTATTATGTATCTTTGATTACACAAGAGATCACAACCAGCAGACACATTTAAATAATTAAAACCTTACTACTTATACCACCATTATATGGAGACATAGTCAGGATAAAAGGGATTTTAAAAATATAGTAACTTTTGTCAAAAAACAGAACCACCCCTGTCCTCAGACTGTGTGTGGTATTACGACTTGGCTCCATTCACTTCAATGGAACTGAGCTGCAATACCTCACACAAACTGAAGAGGAGTGTGGCGCTGTTTCTGGAAGAAGGTGGCCAAGTTTTTCTCCTTTAAAGGGAATCTGTGAGGTCCATACTAGGTCTAGGGCTATAAATCTCAGCAGCCCGATGTGAGCGAGATATCACTGACCTTTAGTCCAGTGTAAACTTTTATAATTGTCCTTTTCATTACCAACTAAAGTTTCACAACAGCAGCGGCAGCAGCACCCTATATGTCCATCAGTCAGAGCAGACAGGGGCGGTGCAGAAGTTGCTGCTGTGGCTCCACCTCTGTGACACTTCAGCTGGTAATGAAAAGAATGATTATAGAGGTTTACAATGGACTAAAGGTCCGGTCTCTGACCTGTACGCTGGGATCTACAGCTTTGTACCTGCTATAGACCTCACAGGTTCATACCTAATCCAATGCGGATTTGATGCTTCTGATTTAATCAGTTGAAATAAATGCATAAATACAGTATGCCGTATCAAATCCACAGCAGATTATGTTATATCATTATTTTTAGGTGCTGATGGTGGGGTTCACATGTTTAAGGGAGTAGTGGGGACATGACTAAATAAGGCAGAATTTGCTACAGCTCGTATTTAACACCGCTATCCATGATATGGTATGTGGGCTGCTGGGGTTTGACTGCCAGGGCTGACTTTAAGTCCCAGTCCGGCCCTGCACAACAATCACTGAACTCAGGGAGAACAGTGAAAAATTCCAATAGCGTACTCATTTACGAGTCTCCATTGATTGTCCCATACAAAATTTAAATATGCAAAAAAGGGGTCCGTGGAGCCTCAGTTACGAGTCTCAAAACACGGGAGTCAGATATCCCTCTCTCCAGAGAAGGAAGCCCATTGCCAAGGGGTGCCTCCTAGTGGGGAGAGCACCAAACCACCCTGATACGTAGTCCCTCAGGTCCTCACTCTGTTGCGAGCTTTGGGACCTAAATAGCGAAACACCAGGGTGGCCCCTGTGAGTCAAAATCTAACTCTGTGGCGAGTATAACGACATAAGACAAGGGTTACCAAGGCTAGGCATCCATCCTAGCCTAGCCTTGGTAACCCTTGTCTTATGTCATCTAAACGCTGATCGTTATAAAAACCAAATCGTTGCTTCAAAATCGTTAAATCTCTCCGTGTTAACGCAGCATAACACAAGTAAATGATGCTAAACGGCAGAGAGGATAAGAGCCGGCACTGCCAATCCCACCTGGAGAAAAAACAAGGTATAAGCAGTATATCCCATGTAAGATAATATGGTATAAAGTCCTTATTGTGAGGCTAAACCTCAAGATAAAAGATACTCAAAGAAAAAAAAATTTAATTCTGAAAAATCTTTACTTTATTCCAATATCAGCGTTACAGGTAGAGAATACAGTGTGTTGTGTGGTGTTACAGGTAGAGAATACAGCGCGCTGTGTGGTGTTACAGGTAGAGAATACAGTGTGCTGTGTGGTGTTACAGGTAGAGAATACAGTGTGCTGTGTGGTGTTACAGGTAGAGAATACAGCGTGCTGTGTGGTGTTACAGGTAGATAATACAGCGTGCTGTGTGGTGTTACAGGTAGAGAATACAGCGTGCTGTGTGGTGTTACAGGTAGATAATACAGTGTGCTGTGTGGTGTTACAGGTAGAGAATACAGCGTGCTGTGTGGTGTTACAGGCAGACAATACAGTGTGCTGTGTAGTGTTACAGGTAGATAATACAGTGTGCTGTGTGGTTTTACAGGTAGAGAATACAGCGTGCTGTGTGGTGTTACAGGTAGAGAATACAGCGTGCTGTGTGGTGTTACAGGTAGAGAATACAGCGTGCTGTGTGGTGTTACAGGTAGAGAATACAGTGTACTGTGTGGTGTTACAGGTAGAGAATACAGCGTGCTGTGTGGTGTTACAGGTAGAGAATACAGTGCACTGTGTGGTGTTACAGGTAGAGAATACAATGTGCTGTGTGGTGTTACAGATAGAGAATACAGTGTGCTGTGTGGTGTTACAGGTAGAGAATACAGTGTGCTGTGTGGTGTTACAGGTAGAGAATACAGCATGCTGTGTGGTGTTACAGGTAGAGGATACAGCTTGCTGTGTGGTGTTACAGGAAGAGAATACAGTGCGCTGTGTGGTGTTACAGGTAGAGAATACAGTGTGCTGTGTGGTGTTACAGGTAGAGAATACAGTGCGCTGTGTGGTGTTACAGGCAGACAATACAGTGTGCTGTGTGGTGTTACAGGTAGAGAATACAGTGTGCTGTGGGGTGTTACAGGTAGAGAATACAGCGTGCTGTGTGGTGTTACAGGTAGAGAATACAGCGTGCTGTGTGGTGTTACAGGTAGAGAATACAGCGTGCTGTGTGGTGTTACAGGTAGAGAATACAGTGTGCTGTGTGGTGTTACAGGTAGAGTATACGATAAATGATAAATACGAGTATATGATAAAGTACTGCAAATAATTCAGTAACACAATGAAACTGCTATGTGTGAACACAGCCTAGATGTTCTGCAACAGCTTTGGGCGGGGAATGGGCAGGGTGGAGGACTGTGATGAACAGCTAAGGGAAAGCATTGCCTTCTGGAACCAGTACTGCATTCTGGGAACTGCTCAACCAGGAAGTACAGAAACACAATACAGAACAAAACCCCTAAAAAAATGGATTTCTGGTAGTTTCAAAACTGGGATAGATAGGTAAGTAATGCTATATGCTTCTGCAGAAGTTTCATTTTTTTTAACCTCTACCTGGAGTTCCCCTTTAACATTAAGGAGACTGCTGACAATCTGATGTAACTGTATGTGGAAAGGGCTGCCAAAGTGTATTATTAACAAAGCTGTTGAAATAAATAGAGGAGGGTATCCCTACATGGAAATTCTTCACAGTAAAAACATTTCCCAGGCTTTTTATAGGAAATCGGTGATCACAGAAATTTGTAATTTTCTTATATTAAAAAAAAATCTCCAGTCTCTCAGTACTTATCAGGTGCTGTATGTCCTGCAGGAAGTGGTGTATTCTTTCCAGTCTGACACAGTGATGTCTGCTGCCACCTTTGTTCATGTCAGGAACTGTCAAGAATAGGTTTAAGGGTTTTAATAGAAATAAATTACAAATCTATATAACTTACTGGCACTTGTTGATTTGAAAGATTTTTTTCCACTGGAGTATCCCTTTAAGCTTTAAAGGAGTTCTTTATAAATAAACAAAAAAAATGTAAAGAGCAGCAAATGTTATAAAATATATATTAGAAATAAACTCTTCTCAACTCTTACACACCAAGATATGCGCTGGAAAATGTATGCAATGTCTACAATACACGCCACCGTTCACACTGTGTATTTTTATGTCACATATTGTGTATTGCTAAGCATATGGCTGAGGAGTTGTTTTGAGCGGATCTGTCGGAATGTTTAGGTTCAGCAATGTTATTCAAACCCAAACAGTCAGCATTTGGCTCCCTGCGGCAACATGATCAGACTTGGCAGCTTTCGACTAGGTTCACACTGTGCGTTTGTGATGCAATATGGTTGGTGAACTCCTAAGTCTCTCAATAATTTTACCAGTCAAAATGCATGTTAAAAATGCAAAACATATACGCATTATGTGAACACAGCCTTCTCCCAGAAACAGAAACAGGGTATATTTATCAAGGGCTTTGCACCTATTTTTAGGTGAATAATTGGGTTTTTCGCCCAGTTTTGGTCTAAGTTCTATTTATGAACCAGTATTCGACAGGCTAATAGTTTTTAGTTGCGACTTTTTTTTTAATCTGCCTGTTTTGAGTATTCACCCAAAAGTTCACTTAATCTTGGATTAGCGCCCAATTTATCATTTGCGACTTTTTAAAAATGCTGGCGCAATTTTGTGACTTTTTGTGCGTCTTTTTACTTAGATACATTTACTATGGCAGTGCTACATGTTAATAAATCAGTCGCAAGATATTGGAACAAAATACACACCAATCCCCATTAGAATAGTTGCACACATTAGACTCTATAGTAAATGTCCCTCATGGTCTGCACAGGGTGGTCTACAGCCCTTTACTCTGACCCAAGAAGTCTCCCTCACCTTCCAAATCATAGCAGATCCACTTCAGGCTGGGACAGCATTGTGGAGGTGATCTCTTTATGACTGTAACCCCTCTCTACCCGGACAGAGAGTGCTGCATTTATGTGCCCACATATGTCCTGCTCATTCGTTCATGCTCCCTGCAGTCTCTGTCAGTCCTTGTGTTTCCCATCCTCTCCATTCCTACTTTAATGTGCCTGCACTTACACTCAACTATCCACACTGCTGCTATAATCTGCCTGCACTCACACTCAGCTATCCACACTGCTGCTATAATGTGCCTGCACTTACAGTCAGCTATACACACTGCTCCGAGGCACCACTGTATTACATTTGTGGATGTTTTGTGATAATACACTATTATATACAGCATGTGATTGTATATACAATATATATCCAGTGCACATATGTTCATTCTTGTAAACACATGGAACCTCCTCGTCAGGCTTTAGTTACATTGTATATGAAGCAGATGAGCGCTGCTTATCATCCCTGTCTTCCCAAACATTAATTTGTGTTTTTTAATCCCTCGCCTCAGATAACCCATTTATGGAAACCCAAGTAGTTTTACACATTTCCCCTATTGTTAATCTCTACATATATCACTTCATGATACAGTATTTTGGCAACAGAAAAGGAAGCAGTGGAAGTGCTTTTATGCGGGTTAGAAGTTCATAGGATATTATCCTAGACAGACACAAGTAGGACTTAAGAGCCTATACTGTATATACTTCTCCACATATACCACTATAGAAAACATTTACGGGCGACCACTTTTCCATGGGTTCCACGTGTATGTTTTATTGTATTATATGTAGTATTTAAAAAAAAAAAAAAACGTATCAAAATGGATCAGTTTTTTAATGGACACAAAAATGAGGTCGACTACATTTTTTTGTGTATGTTTAAAAAACCGATCTGTTGGAAGTCAATGGAAAAAACAGATAAAAAAGAATGCAGAAATACAAATTTATCCGTTTTCCATCCGTTTTTTCATTTTCAAAAACGGATGAAAAAAAAGGGATTGCAAAGACGTAGTGTGAACCCAGCCTAACTCACTGCTTGAGGAGTGCATCACCATTTAACTGCACTCTGCACCTGACCCATTTGCCAATTTCTTTCCATACCTTCTTTACCAGGGTTGTCAAACTCAAATACACACTGGGCCAAAATAAAAAAATTGGCCAATGTTGTGGGCCAACCCTGATAATTATTGAAGCGCGAATGCCGCGGTGCTGGCACTGTCAGAGCAGCATGCTTTGTTCCTGGCACTGTCTATGATAAATGACATGACATGATAAATTGCTATGACATGATTAAACCTCAACCCATATAATAGCCAATCCCCCCAAATTGCCCTACATATTAGGCAGCCCCCCTAATAGTGCCCAAATAGTAACCAGCCCCCCAAGATTCCCACATAGTAGCCAGCCCTCCCCTATAGTCTCATATAGTAGCCAGCCCTCCCCAATAGTCTGTTATATAGTAGCCATGGCGGGCCAGATGTAACTAAAACTATGAATTGCCTGGCGGGCCAAAAATAATGGCACAGTGGGCCAGAGTTTTACATGACTGTTCTATACTATACCATATGAACGATTTCAGTCTGTTTCCACTGTGTGAAATCTATGGTGTATTATAAATGTATGAAAGGTTAAAGCGAATATAGCCCTGGCTCTATGGGCCTAGCTCTATGCACTGTAGGAGGGCCCGTTGCCCCCCATTGTGATGATATCCCTCCGCTCAGTGACACGCCTCCATTAGAATCAAGCAGGGCCATGTTAGGGAATATTGGGACTGGGCCCACCTACAGTACATAGAGTCGGGCTGGTGCACAACAAGAAAAGGGCACTGAGCGCAGGAACCAGAGGCGTTTTGAAAAAAGGACAGTGCCATCGGGATCCCACTGATAAGGTACTGAAAAAAGAAATTTCCAAATTCATGAGGGTACATTTGCTTTAAAATTTGGTATTCAGACAGTAGAGCTCATCATCCTCATCCACAAATTCAGCTCTATTCACGATGGAATTAAATACACATCTTAAACTGGAAATATTTAATGGGTGCTATATTTATTTGCTACCGTAAGGGGCTTTTCTGACACATTATATGTAAAGTAAAATTGCGCCCCCCCCCCCCCAAATATAAACATAGAGATGTGTCCCACCACCCCAGAGGTATGTTCAAGAAATGTTATTTTAACATTTCTAGGTGAAATCCTGAATTATTATATAGAACATTGTAATAAGGTAGAATAGAGTTTTTCTGTTGTGATAGAATTTATAGGCATTAATAGAATACTGTTTATTACTAAAAACAGAATGAAGGACAACCCCTTCTATACTATTACATTACTTCCATTTAGATGAATGAGCAGTTATGTAATATTGTACATGGTCCTGTTAAGGAGTGGTGAATAAATACCACAGGGCATTAAAGACCATGCATAGCCCTTGGTAATTTCTCAATGGTGGGCTTCGCTCCCTTCCCCACCATCGCCCTCCCATGCTATAGTTAACACAACTTTTCTGTGTTCTAATGTTTTACTCTAGGAGAAGGTTTGGTAGGTGAGGTTTGTCTGTTTGCTGATGACACAAAAGTGTGCAATAGGGTTGATATTCCTGGAGGTGTCAGTAATATGGAAAATTATTTAGCTTTGCTAGATAAGTGGTCCAAACAAATGAAACTACAGTTCAATGTTTCAAATGTAGAATAATGCACTTGGGGAGGAGGAATCCTCTATCCGAATATCACATTGGCAGTCCTGCATTGGCAAAGACTTCAGAAGAGAAGGATTTAGGGACAGTGATTTCTGACAGCCTTAAAATGAGTCACCAGTGCAACCAGGCGGTGAGGAAAGCAAATCGTATGCTGGGGTGTATAGCTAGAGGTATAACCAGTAGGAAGAGGGAGATTATGATCCCGCTTTATAGAGGTCTGCTCAGGCCACATCTGGAATACTGTGTCCAGTTCTGGAGACCTCACCTACAAAAGGACATTGACAAAATAGAACAGGTCCAAAGGCGGGCTACAAAAATGGTGGAGGGTGTCAGGCATAAAACATATCAGGAAATAATTAAGGATTTAAATCTGTATAGTCTGGAGGAAAGAAGAGAAATAATCAAACCTTTAAGTATGTTAAAGGACTAAATAAGGTTCAGGAGGGAAGTGTTTTTAGTAAGAAACTGAACTCAAGAACAAGAGAACACAGTGAGAGATTAGTTGGGGGAAAGATCAGAAGCAAAATATTAGTCTACTGAAAGAGTAGTAGATGCTTGGAACAAACTTGCAGCAGATTTCGTTGGTAAATCTACAATTAGAGATGAGCGAACCGGGTTCGGGTTTGAGTCCATCCGAACCAGAACGTTCGGCATTTGATTAGCTGGGGCTGCTGAGCTTGGATAAAGCTCTAAGGTTGTCTGGAAAACATGGACACAGCCAATGACTATATCCATGTTTTCCAGATAGTCTTAGGGCTTTATTCAAGGTCAGCAGCCACCGCTAATCAAATGCTGATCGTTCAGGTTCGGATGGACTCAAACCCGAACCCGGTTCACTCATCTCTATCTACAATAACTGAATTTAAACCTGCCTGGGATAAACATATATCTATTCTAAGATAATAAGAAGGGAAATAGTATAAGGCCAGACTAGATGGACCCAGTGGTCTTTTTAGCTCCTCTCTACTCATCTCTAGTAACAAGCATTTGTAATTTAGGTAAGAGTCACCTAGAGATTTAAGGAATGCTAGGATTTACTATAAGAAACATGTCTGGTGAGCCAACAGATCGTCTAGTAATGTCTTCTTTGACAACTTCTTGTCATGAATGTGCCTGGGATGAACTCTGTGCGGCCCTCAGCTCGTGCTCTGCGGCTGAGATGGTGCTGATATTCAGTGTTTTTGCATGTCTTGTGCAGTAACCTGAACCCTGTCTGAATACTGGCCTACTCCTAGCATGATGTTTAGCCTTACCCGTCTGCTGTGTGCTCTGGCTATTTAGGAGTTACACTGCTGCCAGTTCTGATTCACAGGTGATTGTTTGGAACCAGGAGCCTTGTCCAATAGGGGCTGGAACTGTCTCCTGGTTCCCTATAAGTTTTTAGCTGAGGCTCATTCTAGTGCTGGATATTGAGCTTGTCTCTGCCTGCTTGTGTTTCCACTATTATCTGTCTTACTCTGATCCTTTTGCCTTGCTTTCTGACCATCCTTGCTAGCTGCCTGCCCCTGACCATATTGCCTGACTTTGGCCTTGCTTATTGGATCGTGTTTTGTACTGTGCTGCCCGATTGTTGTGACCCAGACTGTCGACTCTTCTTTATTGTGTTGTTTGTCTTGTCTTGTTTTGTGTTCCACCTAGCCAGTGCAGGGACAGCCGCCCAGTTGCTCGCTGCCATCTTAGGGCAGATTGCGGCAAGTAGGCAGGGACAGTGGGCTGGGTTCAGCTTAGGGTCTACTGTCTGTGTCCGCCATCTTGTCTGTCTGAGCGACCAGTCCTAACACTTCTCCTGATGACTTAAGATCTTACATGTTTGGCCTCTGACTCAATTGGGAAACTCATAAATTTAGCTTCCAGAGAAGACCCCAAACCTAATTCAGACCCCACACAAGACACTTAAATTAATACAGTACAAACCCCTTTCAGGCATGAAAAAATATTCACTCGTGAAATAGGGGCTTAAGTCTTTGTGGCTAGTGAAAAGGACAATAGGTAACTTTGATACTGTTCACCGTTCCTTCTAGACACAAAAGCAATAATATAGCACCAACATATTCCGCAGCACTTAAAAATTCTGGGAGTACATACATATACAGAATTAAACATTACAGAGGTTTAATTGATTAACCATCAAGTCAAACATGAGGAGTGAGTGCCCTGCTCGCAAGAGCTTACAGACCAAGAAAAAAGCACCAACTAGATATTGCAAATAATCAGCTAGGGTAGTTAAAGCGTACCTCTCACAAACTTTTTTTTTAAAGAAATCAACATATCGCAATCAGTTTGGCAATATTACACTCTTAATTTTTTAAATAGTTTTCTATGTTTAAATCCATGTTATACATACGGCCAAACCGCGGTCCATGCTCCCTCCTTGCCGATGTCTGGTCTTTTCTCTGTCCAAAAATAGAGACCAAACACAAGAAGTCCCTTTATGCACTCACGCAAGGAAAGACGCATGTTGATTATGCAGGTTGTAAATCAACTGAGGGCAATTACCTTAGGCCAATTATATTATTAATAGTGATGAGCGAGTACTAAAATGCTCGGGTGTTCGTTACTCGAGGCGAATATCTCCCGATACTCGAGTGCTCATTTAGAGTAATGAACCCCAGTGAAGTCAATGGAAAACTCGAGCATTTTTGCAGGGGACCCAAGTTCGGTAGAGGGAAGGTTGTGTGAAAACCTGTCAACCTCAGAAAATGATGGAAACACCACGGAAATGGACAGGAAACAGCAGGGGCAGCATGTATGGATGTAGGTAGGCATATAAACCACCCAAAAACTCAGCCTGACACAGCATGGCAGTGAGAACACAGAGAACCATTTAAACAGAAGTAGCATATGAACCACACCAAAATTTAGCCTGACAGAGCATGGCGGTGAGGAAAAATTAAACCAGGCACAGCATGGCAGTGAGGACACAGAGAACCATTAAAAGTGAGTGAGGAAGCAAGTGAGCCTCCCAAAAAATTGGAGTGAGGCCAGGGGCTGGGATTTATAGTGAACACGAACCTAGGTGCTGACAGCTAACTGGCTAGGCCAGCTGTCAGTCACCATCAAGGGTACACCTGATGCCAATCGACCGGGGGTGGTGACCGGCTACACATAAAAGATAACACAGCTGGCTGGTTGCCTGTGACGCGATCAGCGGGCAACCAGTCCCGCTCCTCCACAGAATTTGACTTTGACTGTAGCAATTGGTGTAACATTCCCTGCACCTCTCCCCCCACCGCTGTTTTGATTTTGAATTTGACTTTGACTGTAGCAGTTGGAGTAACATTCCCTGCACCTCTCTCCCCACCGCTGTTTTGATTTTGAATTTGACTTTGACTGTAGCAGTTGGAGTAACATTCCCTGCATCATGTGATGTTCATGAGGTATGGCTGTTTCAGCACAGTACTCAACATAACTGCAGAACTGATGTGGCTCAGGCATCCTGGTTTTAATTCCTTGAGGATCTGGCAATTGTCTCATGCAAAGGGATCATCACTTGAGGTCCTGCCTTACTAATTATGTGCTGCCCAACAACTAGAATTGTTATTTGTTTCTTTAGTTTGAGCAGGGTCTAATTTTTTTTCCTTTTTCTTCTTTTGTTTTGTTATCATTTAATGCCAGCAGACAGACTCAGGTCTGTATACAGACACACACAGGTCTGTATACAGAAACACACTTAAAGGAGAAGTTCGGCCAAAAGTATTTTTTATGTTATTACATAAGGAAAGTTAGACAAATTCCTAAAATACACTTATTATGGGAAATGCACATATAATGCTATTTTCCTCAATTTAGTAGATCAGGCAGGCTCAATTTCTCTAAAAAAAAATGTGACGTCACAAACCGAATCAGAGCAGGGCTGGGTGTAATTCTTATGAAGCGTCCAGTAGGGGGCGCAGTATATGGAGAAATTACATTGTAATTTCTCCATAGTGGTTGCAGTCATTCAAAGCAGCTTCTGCACTCACTTTGTGGCAGGAAGAGTCTCACCGCCACCCTCATTTAGCGCCCCCCAGCACTTGTCCATCCCGCGCCCGCCCACACTTTGCGCCCCCCGCACCTGTGCATCCTGCGGCCGCCCTCACCGCTCTCTATCCCACTGCGGTCAATGACTGTGTGGCTGGAGAGAGACAGCGGGGACCACGGTACAGTAGCGCTCTCCCCGCTCTCCAAGGTGAGGGCGGCTGCAAAATGGACAAGTGCTGGGGGGCGCTAAATGAGGGTGGCCGCGGGATGGAAAGGTGCGGGGGGGCTAGGTGAGGGCGGCCGTGGGATGGATGGGTGGGGGGTCCTTGGGGGGCTAGGGGAGCGGGATGAATGGGTGCCGGCGAGACTCTTCCTGCCACAAAGTGAGTGCAATGTAATTTTTCCATATACTGCACCCCCTGCTGGACGCTTCATAAGAATTACACCCAGCCCTGCTGGTTCGTTCGTGACGTCACATTTTTTTAGAGAAATTGAGCCTGCCTGATCTACTAAATTGAGGAAAATAGCAGTATATGTGCATTTCCCATAATAAGTGTATATTAGGAATTTGTCTAACTTTCCTTATGTAATAACATATAAAAAATACTTTTGGACGAACTTCGCCTTTAAGAACAGAATACTGACAAAGTTTACCACTCGGTGTAAAAATTGTAAGAAAAAAAGAGTGAGAGAGAGACAAACGCAGAATTAGACAGCAAAGTTTGCATTGTTCATTGTAGCACTATTTGGTAATAAAAGAAACACATGTTTGTGCATTTTTGAAGATCCTTCTCATATTTCATTTAGAAAGATGGGCAAGGTCAGCTTCCTTCATTTTATTTCCCCAGTTTTTGAAAGGCAATTTTCTGCCATGTTCTGCCCCTTCACAGCCAGAGGAGTATGTATCTCCTTACAGTGCAAGGATCTGCAGGCCCCTGTGGCAGGGAATGGGCAGACAAAACCAATAATCCACTCTTAAGGGGAAAGATATTGCTGCAACTAGGGATGGTCCGAACCCTCCAGGTTGGGGTTCGTATGAACCCGAACGCTTGGCATCAGATTCCCGCTGTCTGCCCGCTCCGTGCAGCGGGTGGATACAGCGGGAGGACCGCCTGGAAAACTGGGATACAGCCTATGGCTATGGCTGTATCCCAGTTTTCCAGGCGGTCTTCCCGCTGGATCCGCCTGCTGCACGGAGCGGGCAGACAGCGGGAATCATTACCGAGAGTTTGGGTTCGTACGAACCCGAAACGAACTCGGTTCAGATCATCCCTAGCTGCAACCTTTGGACAATTTCCAGAGTTGTTTATCACTGAGCTTCATCTTTCCAGAATGAGCAAAACACTGTGCAGTCTTTGTTACGATTTTGTAATAAATTTGTAATAAATGTGCTCAGACTCAGGGTCCAGAAAAGAGTTCCTGGGAGCATGGTGGTGGATCTGTATCCCTTCATTCCCTGGAGGGGCCAGGCTGTGGGGAAGGAGGCTGAGCTAATGGAGCAAGGGTTCCACTCCCTTGGGTAGCGTGGGCGGACTGCGTGGAAGACTGGGTGGTGGATAAGTTACTGGACACATTATCCGCTAGCCACGTGATCACCTGTTCACACTGCTGCGGTTTTAATAATGGTGTACCCTGAGACCCCGTAAGTTGCGAGAAGAAGCTAGGCATTGAATGTCTGCGGTGTGCCACTGCTTCCTCCTCAACAGGTGCTGCTGTGTCACCCTGCCCAGAATCTGGAAATATACTAGTGGTCCCAATAGTTTTGGGGGGCTGTGGGATACAATCTGTTGGTGGCTGCACCTATACACACACCATGTGACACCCCCTTAACACTGTGGAAGCAGTAGTGAACTTAGATATGCCTTGTGTAAGAAATACAGAAATCAGAAAATATAATAGAGGGCCCAATAAAATAGTACTGAGCACTTCTTAGGGGTCTGTGTGCAACACCTAATGTCCCCTTTCTGCCAGCAGCTGATCACCACAGTGTGCTGCTAAAATCACGGTAGCTGCACTGCAAGTCCCAGCCCACAGTCTGTAGTAAAACTATTTGTTTATATGTAGGGGTGCTCCCAGATAATAGTTTGTGATTTCTGCTGCTGACAAGTATGATTTATGGACGTAAGTGAAAAGCAATGGACGGGTATTTTAGAGACAAGCGTGTGAATTAATAGAATAAGTATAAATGTACAGCTGTTTATCGGTAGATCTGTCAGACTGTTAATGGTTAATTTCACAGCTACATATGAGGTGGAACTAAAGGAAGGAATTTGCATCTCTAGCTATGATTCTTTGACAGTTCTGCTGATCAGAATTTGCATCAATTGTTTTGTGATAATTTCACTTTCACACATTTCTTATTAAAAATGTGATCAGCCTAGGAGAGAGTTAACTTCTCCAGGTAACACCCCCCCCCCCCCCCCTTCCCCAACCAGCTGGAGTTCTGCAAGGAAAATAAGTACCTTCTAATGGTGCGTTTACACACAGAGATTTATCTGACAGATTTTTTAAGCCAAAGCCAGGAACAGACTATAAACCGAGAACAGGTTATAAAGGAAAGACTGAGATTTCTCCTCATTTCAAATCCATTCCTGGTTTTGGCTTCCAAAATCTTTCAGATAAATCTCTCTGTGTAAACACACCATAAGAAGCGGGCATCTCACACAGTAGGCTACACAAGGGTTTTGTAATGAAGATCCATAGCACTTAAAGGGAAACTATCAGCAGGCTGGAAGCATCTATCATGCTGATATGCTGAGAATGAAAGTAAGGGCCCTATCACACACACAGATTTATCTGACAGGTCATTGGCTTCAAAAATCTGTCAGGTGTGTGTGTGTGTGTGTGTGTGTGTGTGTAAAAAGACCCTTAGGAGATCCAAAAAGTGTTTCTTCCTTATATGATGAGCCCACTACTATAAACCAGGCATTCTAGGTAATGGGCCATGTGAGAGTTTTTGGCACTGGGGCCATCGGTTTACAAAATTTGAGGAGAGCAGTGAGCCAGGGAGAGAAGCACTCCTATGCTAATTAGGTTTTTTGGTGCACTGGGGTACCGCCCCAATGAACTAATCCTCCCTTGTTGGCCCACCACCTGGCCGCCCACTCTGCTGTTATTCATTAGATCGGTAGTCCCTCTCCCGGGGCACCAAAATGCCTAATTAGCATAGGAAATAAGCCGCTAATATCCTAAAAAAGGCACCGAAGATGAAGGTAAGAAACATACCTTCATCCTCAGCGCCCTGTACGCTATAGGGATATAGCAGGCTAGATTCTTCTAACCTGTTGAAAGTTTCCTTTTAAACAATGCTGTCTATGGATGGAGTCATGCTTTAAGGTCAGACATTGACGGGTAACACCTATAGGGGGACAGAAACTGGTAAGACAGTACGTAAATCATAGTTTTGAAGTATTGCACATTTTCTGGGATTCTAATGAAAAGTTAAAGGGAATTTATCACCTTCACTGGAAATTCTGGGAGGAAGGATATGCAACACTTGTCCATTCTTATCAGTACAATGCAAGGTGCTGTATGGTGTACAGAGAGATATGTATCATACGACCTAAGGAGTTAGGTTCCTTCTTAAGGAGAGGACCAAAAGGCTGATGAAGTCAATGCTTGACTCCTTTAATAAGCCTTTAAAGGGAAACTCCAGCAGGGAAAAAAAATCTTTCAAATCAACTGGTGTCACAAAGTTATACAGAATTGTAAATTATTTCTATTTAAATTATCTTAGGTCTTCCTCATAGTTTGTAAGCCCAAGCATGCCAGCAGGGCCCTCACTCCTCATGTATGGATAATTATATGTATATCTCTGGAATGTCTGATTTATATCTATGTACAGTATGTAACCCCAGAATTGTAAAGTGCTGCAGAATCTGTTGGCGCTATATAAATAAATAAATTATTATTAATATTTCTGTACTTATCAGCTGCTGTATATCCTGCAGGAAGTGGTGTATTCTCTCCAGTCTGACACAGTGCTCTCTGCTGCCACCTCTGGGGATTTGCTGCTGCACTGGACAGTTCCTGACATGGACAAAGGTGGCAGCAGAGAGCACTGGAAACAATACACCAATTCCTGCAGGACATACAGCAGCTGATAAGTAAACTAAGACCTAAAATTTTGAAACAGAAGTAAATTACAAATCTATATAATTTTCTGAAACCAGTTGATTTGAAATAATTTTTTCTCCTTTAAACATAACTTGGGCTTTCACAGGCCAAGTCCAAAACATCCCCCGTGGCACAAATATATTATTTATGCAGGTATGATCAGTATATAAGGGTACAGTTTATACACAAAAATGTTGTTTGCTCCCCACATCTACGAGCTTATAGCTGGCAACTTTTTGATGTCATGCTATAGGTATGGCTATTTCAGTCTGGCCCTGGTGGACATAGTCCATGTCACTAAATAGCTGGGCTTTGTACACTAAGTGGTACATTTTTACAGTTTTTACAGAATTTAGCCGGAGAGTGTTTATAAACATCATCACTGTATATTTCAGCGTGACCGAGGAGGGCACACAATTCCCCGTGCTCGCCAGCCTTTCCCTATGTAGTCTGCCTATGACTTCATCTCCCAGCATTCCCAAGAACCTACACGAACACCATTTCCATGTTGCTAAAAGATGAATTCCAAAAAACAAATAAATTGTAGTGTTTTTCTTCCCTAAGAGCCCTGTTCTCTATTTATTATAAAGTTTGGCCTTTAATCGCTCCGAAGTGCTCCGAGTACTTTAAATAAACAGCAGAGCGGGTTCAGTCTAAGAGGACATGAAAGAATTCAGGATTTGGGTACCAGGCAGAAACACATGTCAGTAATTTGGCTGCCTTGTGTGTTTTGGCTTGAAGAAAGCATTTCAACGTAAACGGGAAAGGAAAAATTTATCCTGCTAGTGGTGGGGGTTACAAAGCAAATTGGTTTCAGCTGATAATCATCACTTAACCTGTTAGATGCCAGTCAGCATTGCACGGCATGGCACGGACACCAGGGTTAAGGTGCTTTAGAACATATAAACAGGTTTAGCTCGGTCTAAATATAGAAGTGACTATAAAGTAAACTGTGTATCCACAGATCATAAAAATCGGAATTTTTGTTAAAAACTTGACACGTTCTAGCTGCAAGCCCTTGGCCAATACTTTATAGTTCAGTAACTTGCTGCACGATGATTTATTCTTGGTTACTTACATCAATATCTCCTCCACCTGCTATAGAGCGCTCCAAAAAAAACAGCTGCTTGTAGCCTCCAAACGACAAACAGTCCGGGGGGTTGTGCAAAAATATTTATTTCATTGGTCATCTGATGCATTTCGACTCTGACACAGTCCAATCTGCACGGACATGGTCGAATTGTATAGGAACATACATTATTGGCCATTTTCATTAGGAATTTACTAGAAACTAGGGCAGAAGGGCTGTCAGGTTCCTATACGAACACTATTCCTAAAGATTACGGCCCCAGGCTCACGTCCGTGGCCATTGTTACAGTCAGGAAATACTGATCACAAAGTTTCTCAGGTTTCAGGAGGCCATCAGTATTTCCTGACCGTAAAAACTGTATATAAAAAAAGCCATACTTACCTGCTGCACAGCTGTGCTCTCCTCTGGCTTCTTCCTCCCCCTGCCTGCTCTGTGAGTCACTCGTGTGCTGCAGCACTGTACGGAGGTAGCAGGCTCTTGTGGCCAGAGGTATACTGCCCCAAGAGTGATTGACAGGGCGAGGAGCCAATGGTTCCTCATTCTGTCAAACACAGTGCCGCATTTATCCATATGTGCTCCTGATAAATACCTGCTCAGGTGCTGATGCTGGCCCAGGCTGGTTAGCAGTACATCAGGAAATCTGGATAGGTGCTGGATGCGCATCCAAAGCTGTCCTGAAATCTGGATTCTCCCATAGGCTTCTATTGGGTGTCTAGGACCTGCTTTATGTTTTACAGGCCTATTTTCCAGAACGGACACCCTTCAGGAAAAATTACAATACAAGCCTATGGGTCCGGAAATATATCCAGATTTCCTGATAGGAAATGTGTGCAAGGGGCTATGTTTCTATATGTACGCATTGAGATATGCAGAGTCTGTATGTTTGGTGGGAAAAAAGATCCCAAGTTACATATAAAAGTTAATCTCTTTTTTTTTTCATTTTTCTCAATAAATATTCTTGAAGCCATCTGTGTTCTCCCGAGAATAATCAGTCAATGTTCACCAGGACTGATTCTATTCTTAGTATTTTTCTTTATTTAGATTATTATTTTTCTGCTATTCAGGTCAGTGTCTCATTGCTTTGTATGCCGCACAGTAGGCCGGTGGTCAGCTGTTAAACTATTTAAATGCTGGCGGCACTATACAAGAGTATGGAAAAAAAGTAAAAAAAAAAAAAATAGCAAAAACTATACAAATTGGGTATTATTGGAATCAACCTGACAAAATTAATATACAGTGGTACCTCGGTTTAACTTGGATTAAGAGCGTTTTGCAAGAAGAGCTCACAGTTTTTCAAAACTGTAACTTGGTTTAAGAGCATTGCTTTGGTTTAAGAGCTCCCTGTACTGGTTTGGAGAGGGAGTGGGGAGGGGCATGGTCTGCATAGCGGGGTCTACAGCCCTGTACTCTGACCCAGGAAGTCTCCCTCACCTTCCAAATTATAGTGGATTCACTTCAGGCTGAGGCTTACATCAGGGGACAGGACTGTGGAGGTAATCTCTCCATAGCTGTAACCCCTCTCTCCCTGAACAGAGTGCCGCTATATTGTGCCCACATATGTCCTGCTCATTCCTTCATGCTCCCTGCAGTCTCTGTCAGCCCTTGTGTTTCCCATCCTCTCAATTCCTGCTATAATCTGCCTGCACTTACACTCAGCTATACACACTGCCGCTATAATGTGCCTGCACTTACACTCAGCCATTCACACTGCTGTATAGAAAAGTTTTGCTGTCCCTGTCCTCCTGCACAGCTCTGTGATTCTTACTTCCTGATTGGTCCATGCTGAACACCCCTTCCCCATTGCAGTCATGTGACCACCCAGACCTCTAACAGAAGCCCTGGTTCTCTATTCTAGCCTGTTGTACTACGCTACTGCATTATGGGGATCTGCAGTTCCATTCTGTATCTACAAACTGTTGCTGTGTTTTCAGGTTTATGCACTTACTATACATTATACTCCACATGCTGATTGCTATACTGTATAGTAACATATTCAACTGTTTCAAAGTGTTTGTTCGATTTGTTTTACATGTTCTTCAGAATAAAAAAAAAAAATCATTATTTTTGGGGTGGGGAACCATTTGTCTGCATTTCTATGATTTCTTATGGGAAAATTTGCTTTGGTTTAAGAGTGGATTTGGATTACAAGCACCGTCCCAGAACAACCTATGCTTGTAATCCAAAGCACTAGTGTGCACATGTTGAACAATTGTGTGTTGTTTTTTCCTTTTTTCAATTTCCTCTTACAATTTTTTTTTCTTCAGTTTCACAGTATATTTCATGGAAAAGTGACGGGTGTCATTACAAAATACAATTTGTCCTACAAAAAACAAGCCCTCATTTGGGTCTGTAGATGTCATCACTCGTGCGGTCGCAGAGGCGGGAGAGAAGTAGATGTCAAATGGGGAGCCTGCTGCAGGTGAGTATGGCTTTTTTTTCCCTGTTTCATTTTAATGGTCAGGAAATACTGATGGTTTCCTGAAGCCTCCTAAAAGGCTTCCTGATCAATATTTCCTGACCAGTATTTCATGACCCTAAAAACAGCCACAGATGTGTGCAGGAGGCCTAATGGATGAATGAAGCAGAAAAAGCAGTTATAGGTACTGTAACAGGCACTTCAGTCAAGAGTGACATGTTTATGATATACTTAAAGGGGTTTTCTGGGCACAAAAATTTTATTTATTTTAAATTACTCTTCTTACTTATTCATGACTTATTCACATGCCCTGGTTGCCTGCTGTTGTTCTAATGGTGCTCTGTCCCCGATGCTCTCTCCCTTCTTATGACATTTTGTCTAGAAATTCCCGCTCAGGCTCAGCCTTAGGGCGAGTCTAATCAGCTTCCACAATTATGTCATCAGAAGCCTCGGGACTACCATTGAGACTCTGCAATGGTAAACAGAGGGAGATTTCTCCCCCTGTTATCCCTATAGATGCTACTGTTGCACTGACCACAGCATTTATGGGATTAACTTTCAGGATCGGAAGGCCATCCTGGTTCCGGCAGTTGCAGTGGGTGCCCAACTATGATTGACAGCTGGGACCCAGTGCAGATGGCACGGGCACAGCTGTTGTGCCCGTTTCATCAATGGACATGAAGGCACATCCATATTGCGGGAACAGGAGGGGTTAAAGTGAACATGCCCATACATCCATATGCAGTAAGGGTTTACGATTATATCAGTTATGTTTGAAATGATCAAACCATTTCAAAAAGCAACTGCTGGAAAGTTTCTTCATACTTACAGTATGTGTGTCAGCCTCAGACTTGTTTCATACCCTGAAAAAGATCCCAGGCATCTTTAATGGTGCTGACATCAGGGTCTATTGAGGCAATTTGATGAACACCTAATTTTTTAAATAAAGGGGTTATCCAGCACTAGCACATTGTTGCTGCCATATAAGAAAACATAAAAATAATGTGCTTACCTCTCCTCATTCCACCCGTGTGATGACGCCGATGTCCCCCGCTGACTGTAGCTGCTGCTACTTTCAAGACAAGCTAGTCTTTTGAGTCAGCCAATCACTGCCCCCTGTCCCATCTCATTCAGTGATTGGCTGAGTGAAATGTCACTGGGCGGGGGGGGGGGGGGGCACCAGCAACACAGCAGCAGGACAGCAGGGGGCGCAGAGAGGTAAGTATAAAATGCTTGTTATATTTTCTTAAAATGCAGCAATATGTATAAAATTTGCTAGTGCCATTTAACCCCTTTAAAGACAAACCTTTATTAAAGCAACTCTGTACCCACAATCTGACCCCCCCAAACCACTTGTACCTTCAGATAGCTGCTTTTAATTCAAGATCTGTCCTGGGGTCCATTAGGGAGGGGATGCAGTTATTGTCCTAAAACACAACTTTTAAACCTGTAGCCCTGTGTCAAACGGCCGTGGCTGGGAGTATCTGTGCCCTAACTTTGTACCACCCCTCTGTCCCTCCTCCCCGCCCTCTTCATCAATAGGAATGCCCCTAGAACATTTTCTCCTGTCTGAACATTACACAGGTGCCTTATCGATTATCTTATTCACCCTCAGAGTCCTACTCTCCTTGTCTGAATGTAGCCTCAAACCTGTCAGACATCTCCTCTGTATTTCACCATTGGATTAGGCACTTCATGTAAAGCTCTTATCATTCTGTTCCATAAGCTACACATGTGGACTAGAGCACTCAATACTATTTCTAGCACTTATAAGTAGCGATCGGCACTACAAGTCCCAATAAATCACCTTGAGAATGGCTGCAATGGTGCAATGGCAGGTAGGCACAGGATGATAGCAAGTCTGGTGGTGCTCACTCAGCATAAAAGATCATTCCAACAAGTGTAATTCATTCAAAGAAATAGCAGTGGCGACTCACCAATCAGATGACTTGTGCAGATATTTTTATTCAACGCTTGGACATGAACATCGGGCGGACGCCTGACAGGTGCAGGTTACAAGCTCGTTTCGCGCTAGCGCGCTTCAACAGACCCCCTGCTGAAGCGCGCTAGCGCGAAACAAGCTTGTAGCCTGCACCTGTCTGGCGTCCGCCCGATGTTCATGTCCAAGCGTTGAATAAAAATATCTGCACAAGTCATCTGATTGGTGAGTCGCCACTGCTATTTCTTTGAATGAATTACTATTTCTAGAACTCCTTCCTTAAATTCCACGGCTTTAATCCTGCTTTGAAGGAAGGGTTTCAAGAAGCAACTCATGAAGATCACTTTTGACAATAATTTATTCGATTATTCCATGTTTTTGTGTTCATTTGCATCCAGTGTTTAAAGCAAGGATGATCCTTTCCAGTTCTGAATGAACCTAAATTCAGTGTAGACTGGCCGTAGTGTTCCATCAGCTCTTCTGTACTGTGCTTCTTAAAAAGTGCTTGGAAAGAGTTTCTGGAAACTCCCATTAAAATTCTGACTGTATCTAAAAATAAAGACCTACTACATTTTTTACTTACAAAAATATCTAAATTCCACAACTTAGACACAGTACAACCATATGTGAGAAAAGGTTACTGGGACTGAATTCATTAAAGGAAAACTAAATGAAAACCATGAGGCCCAATAGCGTAACACAAAATGGGGCCCCACACCTCAATAGCTACGGTCAACGCTCAATAAAAGCAAAAAGTGTCAGCACGGGGAGGTAGGGACAAGACATGATATAAACAACTTGAGTAGGTTTACCGCTCAGACCACAATGTTGCCAATGTTTGGTAATGGTTAATACCTGTGTCCCGATGTGTTCGGATCTAGGGCGGGTGCCGTTAGAAGCCCAGGAGCTTGCTGGGTATGCACATAGAAATCCAAGATAAAAAAGTTCATGGCACTCCAGTTCCCAAAATGATGATCCTTTATTTCATAGCAAGCAAGAATAAATCCACGTAAAAAACTGTGCACGCTTTGTTTTTTACGTGGATTTATTCTTGCTTGCTATGAAATAAAGGATCATCATTTTGGGAACTGGAGTGCCATGAACTTTTTTATCTTGGATTTCACAAGACATGATAGTGAGCCCTAAAGCTGAGTCCACCTACTGTCCCTACCTACTTGCCTCAAACAGCCCTAGGTAGCCACGGACAACCACGAAGGCGGCAAGCCAAAGTCAAAACCAAATGGGCAACGCAATACAAAATCAGTAAACAATTGGATAGTCAAAGGTCAGGCAGGAGGTCAGATAACAGGTCAAGCAAGCAAAGGAATTAGGAACAGGGATCGCAGCAATAGACAGGGGGATCTGGGATCAGGGTATGAACCTTAATAGCCAGCCCTGAGAGACTGGCTCAGCTTTCTTTTATGAGGATCAAGAGCCCGGTCCGGATCCCCATTGGATCGGCGCTCTGATCCTCAAGGTTCCAGACAGGCAGAGGAAAACGTCAATCAAAAAGACTTGCTCAGCTGCAGCAATCAAGTCTTGTAGAGCTGAGCGTAACTCTTGCATTGCCGGAAGCTGAGAAGCAATCGGGTGTGTCCCACAAAAGCAAAAACAGGCTACTACACATTCCTGACAAAAAATTTATGACAATTAAGGTCATCACTCTATCCTATGTGTCACTCTATCCTATGCGTCTTGGCTTCTAAGTGACGCTACATTCTATAATCAATTACTTATACCCATCACTTAAGGTGCCCATATACTTTATACTTAAGTTGGCCAAACCCACTGCTGGTGGTTTGGTCAACAGTATAAGGTTATGGGGGCTTCCCGACACAAGGTGTTGGTGGAGATAAGAGATGAACATTATGGATCTTTACTACCCGACCCTTCTATTCTCAAAGGGGTGAGCCAGCTCCAGAGCAGCTGACCGCAGCTTACACCACCCTGTCGAATGGAAAACGTATGAACGTTTGGCTAAAGCAAACCTTCACATGTATGAGGAGGATGAAAGAGATAACAGCTGGCAAATGAGCATTCTGCCAACAATTTTTGAAGGTATATAGATACCTTTACCAAGATCTTTAGACATGGTGGTACCCCTTAGGCAGATGGACCCTAAATTATTACTTTTTAGTAAAGTTTTATGTTATGTAATAAAATATTTGCAAAATGAGTTCATTTTAATCTTCAAGATAGAGATGAGCGAAGCAGATTCATTTTGCTTCATACGAAGCAAAAATATCTGCGCTCATATCACTCTGCCAGCTCCATGCAGAGGGAGGAGACCACCCGGGTACATGTCGGAAAATGCCTGGAAAATATGGCTGTAACCATGTTTTCCAGGCGGTCCCGGGAGGGTATCCTCCATCTGTATGAAGCAAAACGAATCTGCTTCGTTCATGTCTACTTCTAGGGTATACACAACTAAAACAATGGGCCTTTGACAATCCCACAATTTAATATAGTTCATGAAGGAGAACAGCTGGAGTCAAGATCAAAGACCTTTTGGCTTAATGGTGCACTAGTGACGGACATATAACCCTTGGAAGCAAATATTGTTCTCTATGGTCGTGTAACATGTCTGATATGTGACCACTTTGGTGGCAATGCTTGTACCTACACTGAGGTCTGGATTCTAGTATTCTCAGTGGTGCTCTGTTGGGATAAGTGATTTCGACTATTAACAAACACAAATACAGAAAAGCTTTGTGAAAATCTCGAATGGCTCCATTTGTCAAGTTAATTAATTAGTCTCTAGGAAACCAAAATAAAGATCTCTTTGTTAAGTTCCTCAACAATTTGTATCAGTCCAAAGGAAAGAGGTTTTTGGTGATATAATACATTCCTTTAAGACAAAAGTACAAAGACAGAAAACAGGTACTTAACATTGCATAAAGGAAAAAAAAATACTTTTGTCTTGTGTCCAAAAAATATGCACATTTGGAAAAATTTCAAGAGCCCCTGGGAACCTTCAAATCCTGGAAACTTCAATTGTTTTGGAAATAAATTCATATACAGTCCATGGGATATGTTCATGATATCATTGGATTATGGTCGAGTTTTCACAGAGAATCGTTTATAAAAAAAAGTTTAGAAATTATAATCACCATGTGCACAATATAAACAATGCCGATCCAACCACAAGTACCCATTCCATAGAGCAATAACTACATCCGATTAGTTTATATTTGGATCAAGGTAGTTTTTTTGTAATTTATTTTTGTATTTTATAATGGACCCATTAGTGCTTTTAAAGGTATATCAGAAAATCTGAGAGCAAACTGTGTGCACACTTTCTAAAAGAAGACAACAGGCATCTTAAGCCCCTATTACACAAGGTGATATAGAGAGCAAGGAAGCGCCCACCTGTCAGGTCAGCGCTCACTTGCTCCTCGTTCCCCTGCCCCCCACTGCCGGTGCTATTACACACACCCACAGCAAGCGAGGAGGAGCAAGTATGAGCCAGGAGGCCACGGGGAGCTGCGGGGGAGGGGCTGCCCGGGCGATTGTCAGATTGTCCGGGCAGCCCATAGGAGACAGCAGCAGTCTACTGCCGCCACTCCTATTACACGAGGCGACGACAGCAGATCGCTGTCAGGCTGATGGTTGGTGATCACTGTCTTCCATTACATGAAACGATTATCGGCCAATATTGGCCGATGATCGCTTCATGTAATAAGGCCTTTAGTCTTTATCATCTAGTTCATTTGACTGAATAAGTGCAGGCTATGCATCACTTTCATATGAGTTAACTTGCTCCATCAATCATTAGGTATAGGAAATTCCCCACATTCCCCCCCATTTAATATTTATACTTCTTGGAATAAGTGATCTGGCCTATTGCATCCTCATTCATTTGTAATAGTCAATACACATATGTAGACAACTGAAAAAATTGTCAATACACATATGTAGACAATTCACCAAAAATCTCTAAGCATGTCAAAGGGTCATCTCTTTAAGAAAAAACTGCCCATACGAACCCTGTAGAGAGTAGGTGCAGTGTCCCACTACATGGGTTTCCTGTGCTTTATCTGAGCTGTAGGACAAGTAACTCCAATATCAGCATCTTATGGGTTAATGTATAGCTAATAGCAACAGCTTAAATGGCTACATGAAAAATTCAATTAGACAACAAATGAGCATTTGCTCATCCGTTGACTCATGGCTGGACCCTTTACATGGGCCAATTATCAGGCATGTTTCTTAACCTGCACCTTTCCTAATATAGTGTCATTATGTAAATCCTTAAAACTTGTAGACTATTGGGAAATGTATAGAGATGAGCAAACTCTGAGCATGTTCAGATTCGTCCAACCTGAAACTTTTGCCATTTGATAACTGGTGGCTGAAGAAGTTGGATGCAGCCCTAAGACTGCTTGGAAAACATGGATACAACCATAGGCCATAGGCTGTCTCCATGTTTTCCAGGACTCCCTAGAGCTGCAGCCAATTTCTTTAACCACCAGTAATCAAATGCCAAAAGTTTAGGATTGGGTGAACCCGAAGAAGCTCAAAGTTCGCCCATGCCTAGAAATGGCATAATCTCTGGAGTATAGGAGCCATTCAATAATACTTTCATGTACTATAGTGGGTATTCTTAAAGTGAATGTGTCGTTGTAATTCATGCCTCTGGAAATAGAGGCTACCGGTCACTTACCTCCCTGGTTCCAGCAAAGGGTCCCGGATCGCGCCACCCTGTTCTACCGTTCTGCTGCTGCTTCCTGGTCTGAGCTGCGGCTTGAGATGTGACATCTCTAGGCAGCTCAGCCACTCAGCAGCCGAGGTGAGACCCCGCTACAACCCAGTTACGAATCACTGAGCTGCCTTGAGACGTCACGTCAAGCCGCAGCTCAGACCAGGAAGCGGCAGCAGGACGGGAGAACGGGGCGGTGCGATCAGGGACCCGGCGCTGGAACTGGGAATTATTCCTGCTCAGGGCTCAGCATCCAGCTGACTGTCAATCAAGCAAGGATAGGGGTATGAGGGTGAGCAACAAGGCATTCTAGCTTACAAAAATTCAGGGACTTAGGAATGCCACTTTGACTCTTTGTACAAGAAAATAAAAACATTTTTCCTATGTTCTGGAAGCACAGACAGATATGTGAAAGGTACCATGTGTCTTCTTCTCCTTGATCAGTAGCTATTAACAGTGTCAGCAGTTTGGAATGTGGATTACAGCTGACGGATTCACTTTAAGGCTCTCCAAAGCCAAGACCCCTGTTAGTGATTCATCACACTGTGTCAGCTTCAATTTCAGAAAACATAGGATCTTATGCTTCATAAGCTGTATCCAACCAAATGTGATTATGTTGTCTATACTACCAGCTTTGATTTTCTAAGAATCTCAAGTCTTAAGGACACAGACAATTTTCGTTTGTTTTTTCTTCCTTGTGTTGAAAAGGCCATAGCGAATGCATTTTTCCACCTACAAACCCACTTATTGCGACACCAATTGTACTTTGCAATGACACACTTCATTTTCCCATAAATTATGCAGCGAAATTGGGAAAAAATGTATTTGTGCAACGAAAAATAAAGAAGTTATTTTTGCGGATGAGCGAGGTGAGGGTTGATGGAGGGGTGAGGGCGCTTGTTATTGATGGTCAGTACAATTACAACAATAGGCAATTTATGTAACTTTAATTTTTCTTATTTATATATTTTTATTTGCCCTATTCTGACCCTTATAATGTTTTTATTTTTTGATATATGGGGGAATATGATTGGGAATTCTTTGCACTTTTAAAAATGATAAAATAATGTGAAAAAAAATGGAAAAAATATATATGACTATATTTCATTTCCATCAGGGGATTTGACCCAAAGAAAGACCTGCTGGTGTTCGCTAGACAGATGATTTACCCCTAGACCACAGCTCCAAAACATTTGGGCTCAAAGATTCATATATATCTGAGTGTTTTTTTTTTCTGTTTGTTTTTTTTAAGAAAAATGCCTACAGAGGACTGATCTGCAATCAGAAACACTGGCTGATAGCTGAGCGAGCAGGAGGCCAGGCAGCATTGATTATTCATAAAGAGGAGGGAGGAGGAAGGAGTGGTGAGGTGTGCTAGAGTGCAGCACAAATGCTGAACTACAACTCCTCTTTGACACTTCATTACAGTAGGAGACCTGAGATTGGGCATAATTCACTCCATGGACAAATAACCAAAAGGTACCATGCTCACTACAGCACACTGTCAGCACCTCGAGTAGGGCCTGGGTGCTGACAGATTGCCTTTAAATAGATAGGATGAGACCAGGCCATTTACAATGGCTCACCCCTCATCAATTCTCTTTAGTCCCTGTTCACTTTGTGTTTTTTTAACATTGGTTTTTCACTCTTGATTTCTTTAAAAGTCTATGAGATTATTGTTCATAAAATGTGATACAATGTCTAATGTAGAGTCAATAGCTGACCTAGAATCTCTATATTGGGGAAGGCCTGGTCCTATATATTTAGTTCCTTGTTGCCATAGAGACAAGTACAAAGAATCCCGACATCTCCCCTGTAACCAACAACAGATGCGGAGCTGACCCCAGAAACTTCCTGGAAACATGGATTTGTCAAAGTAAAAACCAAAGATTAATGTGGGGAAGGTTTCTTTAAACCAGGAAAATCGCAGCCTATGAATACAAACATTTAAACCTGTCATCTTAAATTGCTGCGAAGATCTGAGTTAAAGACTAAAGAAAAGCAGGCCAAGCGTTTCTAATACTGAGACATCTCACATAAACCATCAAAATGACTATGTCTCACCACCAAGGCTCAGCCACCCATTCACTACAATAGTCACTATGGTTGGTGCACTCTACTGTCAACGTCTGTGGCTCTGCATGTCTCAGCGGCCATCATTGCAATGACAGCCGCGGGGATATGATTCTAGTTGAGACGAACTGATTGCCCTTTGGGTGTGTCTTTAAAAATTCCATTGACTTTAATGCAAAGACCGGTGAAAAGAATGGCGAAATCAATGTACTGTGTGTGAACTGCTCAAAATAACGTCCGCTGTTCACGCAATAACGGGCGCAATTAAATGGCATGAACATTATTTTGATGTCCGCCATGAACAACAGCCGTTATTAATACACTGTGCATTGGTGAACCGCTATTCCATTGACTTCAATTATAAATTGGTAATGACGTACACTATTTTAAAAAAAGAAAGGCAGACGCCTTTACTCATTTTTTTTTCTTGTGTGAACACAGCCAAAGAAAAGAAGTAAAAAAAAATGTGTGAATGGTTGGGTCTACCACAATCCAGAATAAAAGCACAATGGGGGAGATTTATCAAACTGGTGTAAAGTAGAACTGGCTCAGTTGCCCCTAGCAACCAGATTCCACTTTTCATTCCTCACAGAATCTTTGAGAAATGAAAGGTGGTTGCTCGGGGCAACTAAGCCAATTGTACTTTACACCATGTTTGATAAATGTCCCCCTATATGTCCAGCATGATGCCAACACGTTTCACACACCCCTGTTCTTTCTTACAGGATGCATAGCGGGTCGGACTATTTTACCTGTCTTTGTAAGTATCGACTGAGCTGTCAAGAGGCCTCGACTTTCCTTCTCTGTATGCGGGTGAGCAGTTTGTCTAATGTTGTGCCATGTCACAGGTTGCAATTCTAAGTCTCTCTATTGTAAGGCTATGTTCACACAATGTATATTTTCGTAAAACCACAGCCATTGTACAGCGGCCGTGATTATTACAGAAATATACGTTACATAGCCGTCTATGGAATCCCGGTCAGAGCGTATACACATAGTGGCCGCAGAAACCCATGTCAGTGCACACTGTCGAGCGAGCGGCTGCAAGCCCCATAGTGTGCTGTGGGGAGTTCTGATGCGGGCGCACACGGATGCGCCCGCATCAGAACTCTGCGGCCTGAAAGATCATCTGGCCGGTAGTGCAGTACCGGCCGGGATGATCTTTTCAGAGACCGGACGTTCAATGGCCGGGTCATCGAACGTCTGGTCTCTTACTGCATGTGAACATAGCCTAAGTAAGTATTGTAAGTTTTTTCATCCATTTTTTGAGGAAAAGAAAAGTCTAAAAAAAAAAGCCAGATGCATTTCTGTGCATTCGTTTTGATCTGTTTTTCCATGGACTTTATTATTATTAATAAATACCATTATTAAAAAAAGATCCGTTTTTTTTTTAACGTACACAAAAACCTAGTCGACCTCATTTTTGTGTCCGTAAAAAAAAAAAAATCAAACAGTTTTGATCCGTTTTTTTTTTAGAATGCAAGTCAATGGAAAAATGGATCAAAACAAATGCATCTTTATTTTCCATACTTTTTTTTGCAAAAAAATTGATTGCAAAAACGCAGCGTGAACCCAGCCTAAGCAGTATATGGGGATGGTGTTTCATATGTTATTCCGAGTTCTGCTCCTGGCACTGGTGGAATTTCTTAGTAGCTTCTGTCAACTTGCTAAGTAGGTTTAGAAAATCCTGGCACCAACCCAACACATATGATTTGGTGGAAAGAAAACTGATCAGAAACGAAAACCTTGCCAATATGAAAAGAACTGAGTGTGACTGCAGAAAGTATTTAGATGCAATTGTAGCTGCCGAGGTTAATGGGCTAACTTGTTTTCTTCCCCATGGCTGATATGCACATTGGATAACGACGGGCATTTGCACAAAACTAGAAGCCAACACATTACCAATAATTTTGATACCAATGAATTATTATTTGTCCTGACATGACTAGTCATTACAGCCAATTACTATTATTATTATCATCATCATCATTTCTCCACTGGCCGTAATATATTTTATCAATATAACCTATTCCTTGTCATTACGATTCCCCGATCATGTATGCCCACATTGCCCGGTGCTAATTCCTGCTGCCTGCAATTGAGCGGCCGTCCTCTGATTGCAGTGGGGCTATGTATAGCAGACCTCTGATTACATTTTATTTCTAAAGACCTATGATTACAAGGACGGTATTATTAAAAGAACTCTCCCAGCTGATCATTATTTATATGAGCGGGGCATTAATATTGCCGGAACAATCAGCATGGCTCGGTGATACAATCTGATTCCACAATCTGGCCGTCATACCTCGCTGACCTGTTTTCTAAGCAAGGTGTTTGGTTTAGTCCATGATTTTACTTTGTTTGTAAATGAATTAACCTGATGTTAATTGTTTATTGAGGTGAGCTATACTCTTTACATTAATAAATTGATTTCAAGTTCATTGACAATGTAACCGGTAAATCCCAACTGAGAAAAATGTCCACTACCTAAAAGTAACATATTTGCTTAACCCCTTAACAACCACGGGTGTACATTTACGCCCCCCTGTGCCTTAACGCAGGAGGTCGTAAATGTACCCCCTGCCGGGGTCCTGGGCTATGGAGCGGACTCACGAGCTGAGCTCGCTCCATAGCCGGTGAGGACTGGCTGCTATCACCCTCACCCTCAATGGCATCTCCGGTCACTTAGTGATCGGGACCCCTGCAGCACGTCTGCGGGGGTCACGATCACATTGCCTGACTGAGGGAGGTCTCTTACTTTCTTCTGTGCAGCCAGGTCTTAACTCTTTTGATAGAATCTGCCAAAGGCAGGCTCTATCAGAAGATCGCAGACAACACTGATCCCTGCTATGCTATGAGGATCAGTGTATGTAATCCAATGTATGTAAGTGATGGTTCCCTAAGGGGACTATAAAAGTGTAAATAAATAAATGTTTTACAAAATGCCCCAAAGCCCCCCCCCCCCCAATAAAAGTGAAAATCACCCCCCTTCCCATTTTATACATAAAACACAAAAAAAAAAATAAAGTAAATGACCATATTATATGTGCGTGTGTAATCGTCCGATCTATTCAAATAAAACAATATTATTCCTGCTAGGTGAACGGCATGGACAAAAAGTGGTAAAAAATGCAGAGATTGCTTTTTTTTAATGACTTTTTATGTATAAAAAAAAAAATAATAAAAAGCGATCAATACATTTGATCTAGAAAAAAATGTTACTAATAAAAACTAGAGATCTTGACGTAAAAAATGACACCCCATACGACGCCGTAGATGAAAAAATAAATACGGTATAGTAGTTACAATAGGGCCATTTCAAATATGCCTATTTGCAAAAAAAAAAAGTTTTACTGCTAACCTAAATGCCCTGCAGGAAGTTGTGTATTCTTTTCAGTCTGACACTGTGCTCTTTGCTGCCACCTCTGTCCGTGACAGGAACTATCCAGAGCAGCAGCAAATCCCTATAGAAAACCTCTACTGCTCTCTAGATTGGAAAAAATACACCACTTCCTGCAGAATCTTCCAGCAGCTAATAAGTACTGGAAGATTTGAGATTTTTTTAAAAGAAGTAAATAACAAATCTCTGACACTTTCTGGCACCAGTTGATTTGAAAGATTTTATTATTTTTTTTTTATTTGCTTTAGTACCCCTTTAAAGGGAATAACCAGAAATTATGTACTGGCAGGTGAAAATAGAAAAAAAAATTAATAAAAAAAATCATACACATACAATCATACACATAAAACCCACCAGTGCAAGACATTTCCTGCTCAGCCAATCAGAGCTGCAGCTGAGTTTTTTAAATAGTGATTTATTAGGCTATGTTCCCACTCTGTAAGAGACCGGCTGCTCCGTCATCTGGCCGGGTCACGGAACAGCCGGTGTCAGAAAAGATGCAGTACCGGCCGGATGAACTTTGCCGCTGCTGAATTTGGATACGGGTGCATCCGTGCACGCCCGCATCAGAATTCCCCACTGCACACAATGGAGCGTGCATCCGGAGCCGCACGCTCCATTGTGTCAACTGACAGGGTTTTCTGCGGCCGCTACTCATTGACATGTCAGTTTCTTGCAGCACAGCTAGGGATCCCGGCAGGAGTGTATACTATGGGGGAGATTTATCACACATAGTGTAAAGTGAAACTGGCTCAGTTGCCCCTAGCAACCAATCAGATTCCACCTTTCATTTTCCAAAGAGGAAATGAGGTATGAAAAGTGGAGTCTGGTTTCTAGGGGCAACTGAGCCAGTTTCACTTTACACCATGTTTGATAAATGTCCCCCTATGTGTATACACTCCGGCCGGGACTCCTTAGAAGGCAGCAATACGTAAGTACCGTAGTAACTTACAACGGCCGTGATTATTACGAAACTTACGCAGTGGGAACAAGGCCTTAATCTGTATAACTTTCTGCCACCAGCTGATTTTTACATTTTTTTTGTTATACCCCTTTAAATGTAGGATATATTGCTTCTGGGGGCTTCATCCCAATGGAGGACACCTCTACAAGTATTTACAGTGGAGACATCATAAACATAACAACAACCTGAATACTGGGTTGATAATCGGCCCTTTCCTGTGGAATCACTCTCTAATAGAAGGAAACCCAGGCTATTGTGTTGTACAGGTGTATAGCGTCTCTGTGAGCTCCATAGCACCAGCTAGTGATGTGACAAGTGCAAGAGGATGCAGGTTATATAAAGTGTCCTTCCACATGATGTCTTTTTTATCAGCATGTTCCCTTATGTACCTCCCTTCCTGGGAAGGGTTCTCATGATTTCCCTCCAAGTGCACTGAAGTGTAATCAACAGGAATAAGAGTATCCTGACTGGGAATGGAGCTGTGAAGCAGGCGTCACCGTCACAGATTTATGAGGAACGAAGCGGTGGTCACATCACAGGGCTGGAGTCAGATCAACATTCCTCCGGCCTGGAACGTCCACATATTCTTTACTGTTCTCCGCAGCTCTTAAGGGATTGCGAAAAGGGAAGTCAGCGAATGAGGAAAACTCTGAATCATTCAGACGCTGATCTCTGGAGTAGAAGATGCTGCGTCACAGGCGTTACACATGCACATCTTCAGTACGACGATAGCAGATATGAGCAGGAAGCCAATGTGTCTACTGATATAGCCTGGAGACGTTTTAAAAGTTTTCTATCAGTCAGGGTCTAGGTATTCAGAGTCATAGAGTTGTAAGATAGAGTTAGAAGAAGTGCTTGGCTGAGCGCTTCACTCTCCAGCTCGCTGACTTTTCGTAAGTCTGTGGAGACCATCTCCTACAGAGAGATAAGGATCACAGGGCGTGGAGCACTCAGCCAAGCGCTTCTCCCAACTCTAACAAGCGGTGGGGGTATAAACACCAAGATTCCAGCTGATTGAAAGGGACACTTTAAAGGGAATCTGTCAGGTCTGTTCCAGGAACAGAGCTACAGACACAGGCAGACAATCTCTGCTGTTGGCCATTTGTACAGTTATAAAATTGCATTCTTCTTTGGAAAGTGAAGGGGAACAGAAGTGGTGCTGAGCAACAGCGTGCATGCCTCTTCCCTCCCACACCTTTGTTAACTGATAGGAATTGTAGTTCCACGCCTCCAGCATGCTTACAGTTAGGTGCAGACTGGTGTGGCTGTGTGGTACTCGGCCAGTGTTGTTAGTTGTTTTGACGCCAGTGCTAGTCAAGCAACAGGTGTGATGTTGGTACCTGTTTTATATATAGCCGGTTTGTGTCCCCAAATGGTTGGTAAACTTCCAGGTTGTTGTGGGTCCCTTGGGCTCTAGTCATGGTAGTCCTGACTGGCAATTGACCCACCCAGATTGTCAGTATCGCCACCCACAGAAGGGGGGGGGGACCAAGGTGTGCGGTGGTGTGTGTATAGGTGCAGGTGAGATTAGAGATAGAGAAACTGGTGTGTTTATATAAAAATATGACAACTTTACTGTAGAGCTTTGTAGTTTAACAGTACACGTTTCACATGCAATAGAAATCTTGACACACAAACTTGAGTGCTTGACTTAGTGCTTGAGGTAGGTGCTTGAGAAGAGCAGAAGAAGTAGTAGTGCTTTGTAAAAAGTAGAGAGAAGAGGAGAGGACTTAGCCAGAGGAGCCCTGAACCCAATGTAGCCTTGTACTGTGCCGGAACCTTAGTAGATATCTTTAATAGTGAAGTGATACTCCTACTCACATTTAGACTGTGTCTGCCCTACAATTGCGAGCTACTAGTCCTGTCAGGGTAGTATGAGCCCCAGCTGTGGTTATCTGGGCATAGCTAGGTGTCCGAAGTGTCCCAGTGACCTGCACTGCGCAGTAGGATACGTAGACCTTTATTTTATGGTAGCTTTGTCCTACTGATACCAGCTCTTCTTGTATCAGGAGTCTGTCTTGCACTTTTTAGACGTGCTCCTGGCATGGGCTCGGGTGTTCCTTGGTGGCCACTCTCCCTTACTTGTGCTTGGCACTGCAAAGTTTAAGTATTAGTTGCTTTGAAAGAAGTTTTAGTCTCTTGCTGCATCTGCTCACTCTGGTAGCTAGACTCAACTAAACTAATTCACTTCCTCCCACACTGAGCTAACTCCTCCTACAGGGGATGTGTATAGAAAGCAAGGATAGAAAGAATAGGTAGAACACAAGAGCACTTCCTAGTGGTCAGCACATAACACATGGTACACATAAACATTAACCCTTTGCTTCCTTCAGCTGTGCAATACTAGTAATACAGATAATAATATTAATATAAAAATACTGACATCTAGTGGGGAAACCGAGAAGTACCTCTTCCACCACTTAACCTGAGAATTTTTTGACACGTGTATAAGAGAAGAGAAAAACACCATTGTTGGGACACCAGAGTTGCTCAGGTTAAGGGATGCTGGGTAATAGGGCTCTGTGGCTGACAGCAGCCAAACACTATGGCTGCCATGACAATGCCAGGTCACTAAGCATAACAATAAATGAGGGGAGGGGATTTGTACTATGGGCTGTGAGATAGGCGGGTCTGTGTGGAAGATGAATGGCGCCATGCATGATGGAAGGGGGCGGAAGTAGTCAAACTACAGAACAAGGAAAGTGCATCCAGTATGTGCATCCAGACACTTTATTTTATTTTTGTTTGTTTTTTGGCTAGTGTTGGACAACCCCTTTAAGGAAGGTAGGGGTGGGGGAGGAAGTGTGCATACTGCAGCTCAGCATCAATTCTCTGGCACTTCAGCCTACAAGGAAAATGCAGTTTTATAACTGAACAAGTGGCCATCAGCCATTTGTATATCTTTTAGGACTCAGCAAATGAGAATTCATTGATATTACTGATCTCTATGTGCAATAACTTTCACAATGTAATAATATTCTTAGCTTCCATTGTCGCCTGCCATCATACTTCACTTTTTCTCCCCAGTGTCTTGTACTCCCCTTCCCTTCTGTGCTTTAACGTCAAGTGTTTACTTTATGGAACAAAGCTGATTATTTTCCCTCTTCAGATCCAACACATTTCGGCTTTGATTTCTATAGTGACTATATCTGTGGAGAGTGAAGCCTTGTGTCATGTCTCAGGGCAACAAAATATACAGCTCTGACGGCAATATGTATACAAGGAGGAGGAAGCCTGTACCATCATCCAATGTATGTATTTATAAGTTGTATAAGGACATGTATACAATTTCCAGCATAATGTTATCAGAGGAGTTCCTGTTCCAAACTTTTAGAAAGTCTGAAATTAAAGGGGAAGTCCATGTTAAATCATTACCCAGTGTTGGAAGGTATTGTTCATGAATACATGAATAATAAACCTTTCCGACTCCTCCCTCCCGAGATGATGCATCATACTTTGGTGTCGCAGGAGGCGTGGCTGGATTTTTACTCTGATGAAGGCTATGCACATACCTGAAACATGTCAGACCTCTGGGAACTTCTGGAAGAGGGTTGCTGCGGTTCTGCTGAAGCTTCAAAATGATGTTGGATCAACTTTTATTGGGTTTGAATAGAGATGAGCAAATCAGGCTGCAGGCTTTAAAGTTATGTACCATAAGGCTCGGGCAGAACACTGTAGTCAAGCCGATAGTTAGATGTCACCATGTCTGACCAGCTTTTATAATCTACCGCTCCATCTCCCTGTTATATACATATATGTCTTTAGTGGGGCATTTAGGGAATGTGTTTCTGGTGTGCAGGACTGATTGTAGGTTCTATATTCAGTCTGACACAGTGCTCTCTGCTGACACCTCTGTCCGAGACCGGAACTGTCCAGAGCAGGAGAGGTTTTCTATGGAGATTAATAAAAGACAGAGTTCCTATCTTGGACAGAGATGTCAGCAGAGAGCACTGTGTCAGACTGAAAATAAAACAACATTTCCTGCATGACATACAGCAGCTGATAAGTATGGGAAGGTTTGAGATTTTTTAATAGAAGTAAATTACAAATCTATATAACTTTCTGATATCTGTTGATTTGAAAGAAAAAGATTTTCGCTGGACAAACCCTTTAAAAAGCGCCCATCTCGATCCTTAACTTGAATAATGAACCATTATAATTTAATGGCAAATTATGTTAAACATCGGCCGTTATTTTGAGCATTCAGTAATGTTGGTTGAAAATCTTTGCGCAAACATAGCCTCAAAGTGAGCAGCTTTCGCAATTTTCTGCCTATATCCAGCTTTATAGTATAGCACAGGGGTAGGGAACTTTGTTTCCAAACTACAACTCCCATTATGCCTGGACAGCCCAAGCAAACAGTCAACCAAAAAACAAAAAGTTTTATCAGTTATTTCCAATCAAATGATTCTTTCCAATGCTCCTCCACGTATACGCCCTTCATATATCCTCTTCGTTTTTTACCTAAACAAACGCCATGCTGGGTTAATTGGTGGGTGGCTTTCTTCTTTATGTTTTTTGTTGTTGTTGTTGTTGTTGTTTTTGTTTGTTTTATTGCAGCGCTCATTTCTGACATAGTAAGAGTTAACCGAAAGATTTCATCTGTTTTAATCAAAATGGAAATCGCTGCTTGAAAAGTAAACGTCGCGCCATTAGGCTGAAATTGTTACACTTCCTTACTCAATGTTGTAGCCAGTGGAAAGCTGATTAGAGTGTATAATGGGTCCCAAAGCTATGGGCAGTAATTTCAGGTATTTTAAAGTAGGCCAGTGGAAATGACTTCTGAATGACTTTCTTTCAAAGCTTGAACCTCTTTAAAATGGTAATTTAGCTAATTTGGAATATCTCTATAAGTATAGTCCATAAGCATTGGCAACAGTCAGGTTTGATGAAATTGTAAACAAAGGATATAATATATAATCCCAATTCAAATCAGGGTGTGTAGCCGGAATGTAATTATAGGCAGGGCTGGAAATAATTATATCACAGGTCTGCAAGGTATTGGTCGGGCATACAGTGTGCGGGGAATGTGTGGTCTCAGACCGAGCTACTTTATTGCAGAGTGTGTTCATTTTTTTCCAGAGCCTCCAGATAAGGAGAGTGATACGTTAGATAGAAAATGGTACTACTGAGCTGTACACGGTTACATTTAGGGCCCTATTACATTATCGTGCAAAAAATCGTTATTGTTCGAATTTAAACAATAATTGTTCTGTGTAATTGCAGGCAACGATTGAAAAATCGTTCTTATGTCGTTGATTTCGATCTGAACCTAAAATTATCGTTAGTCGTTTGCTGTAATTCCACATTCGTTCGCTCAAGTTCCGCATTTGTTCACTTATCGTTCAGTGTAATTGCACATTGTTCATTGTTTTGCTGGGAGCAGAAGGAATAAACGATCATAGTAACGATTGTAACTAACAACCATCGTTCTGTGTAATATGGTAAAAGATTTCAGGTTAACAATAAACAATCTCGTTTACGATTGTCGTTTAAAATCGTAACCGGAACGGCCGATAATCGTCACCATGGAATAGGAGGCAACGATCAGCCGACATCATTCATGTCGGCTGATCGTTGAAGTCGTTTGTCTTTTAACATGTTGAAAGACAAACGACTTATATTGCAGGGATCTACCTAAGAAAAAAAAAAAATACAAACACATAAACACTCAAAAAACAAAAAAAAAACAACACACACAGCATAGCCCTGTGTAACAAACATAGTAATCAGGCAATGAACAAGCAGACACTTGGTTATTGAATCGCTAGGATTGTGCAAACTAATATTTAATGAATTGTCGTCTCCCCGTGTAATGGTCCTTTTACACGGAGCAATAATTCGCCCAATAGAATGATTAACGATTTCGAAGTAACAATGTTTTTTATAACAATCAGCGCTTACAGGAAATGATATATTGTTTAAAAAAAGTCGTTATTGCGATCGTTTTAAGATCGCTTAAGCCCATGTCACACATAGGGTAAATTGGTGAAAGACTGTTCACACGAAGCGATCTGCGAATTTTAAGTGAACGACCAACGAAGATTTCAGAACTTGTGGGAAGATCACGAAGAACGATTTCTCGCCCATTGCTTGATCGTTCGCTGTGTTTACACGAGCCGATTATCGCTCAAATGCCATCGTTATCGCAAATCGTTCACCGATAATTGCTTAGTCTAAACGCACTATGGTCCATTCAAAACTGTGTTCAATTATGGCATTTTATTGTATTTTTATGTGTTTTTGCCACAATTTCCTGCTATTTTGGTGAAATCAAGACAAAAAAATTCAGATTATTGCAATTGTGCAATTCACTGCAGAATAGGAACATTGCTGCAAGATGCAACCAGAATTCCATGTGTGAATGCAGCCCACAGTGCCAATAACAATGATTCTCATGCCTGCATGGAAGAAGTGTCAAAAAGTTATACAGATTTGCTAATTATTTTACATAGCAGGAGAGGTTTTCTATGGATATGTGCTGCTGCTCTGGACTGTTCCTGTCATGGACAGAGGTGGCAGCAGAGAGCACTGTGTCAGACTTGAAAGAATACACCACTTCCTGTAGGACTTACAGCAGCTGATAAGTACTGGAAGTTTTTAAATAGAAGTAATTAAAAAATTTGTTTAACTTTTTCACACCAGTTGATTTAGAAGAAAAATAAATTCTCAGGATTACTCCTTTAAAAAGCATTTTCTCATTCATTCGCTTCTCTAGATAAGCCGATTTTTTGAAATAAGTGTGTGTTCCATGTGAGACATACTTATTGAAAAAAAAAAACTGAATGCAAGAACAAGGGGTCACAATCTGAGGTGAAAAATCAGAAACAACAGGAGAAATTGAAAGAAAGAGTAGTAGATGTTGGAACAAACTTCCAGCAGATGTGGTAGGTAAATCTACAATAACTGAAGGTAATCTTGCCTGTGACAAACATATATCTATCCCAAGATAATAATAACGGAAATACTAAAAGGGCAGACTAGATGGACCCAGTGATCGTTTCTGCCAACAATCTTTTACATTTCTATGTCTTAAAGGGGTACTCGGGCGAAAACCTTTTTTCTTTCAAATCACCTTGTTTCAGAAAGTTATATAGATTTGTAGTTTACTTCTATTTAAAAATCTGAAGTCTTCCCATACTTATTAGCTGCTGTATGTCCTGCAGGAAGTGGTGTTTTATTTTTTTGTCTGACACAGTGCTCTCTGCTGCCACCACTGTCCGGGACAGGAACTGTCCAGAGCAGGAGAGGTTTTCTCTGAGGATTTGATACTACTCTGGACAGTTCCTGTCCTCATGTCAGGAGAGAGTACCGTATCAAGCTAGAAAAAAACACCACTTCCTGCAGGACATACAGCATCTGATAAGTACTGGAAAACCTGAGATTTTTTAATAGAAAAAAATTACAAATCCATATAACTTTCTGAAACCTGTTGATTTGCTGGAAAGCACATAGAAAGTCTATGGGGTTTCTGCAAAACCGTAGACTGATCATACTCCTTATGGAGCAGAGCTGAGCAGTGATGATCAGGAAAAAACACACAGCTTATTTTAAGAATAAATGGGGGTCTTAGGGTCCATTTACACAGAAAGATTATCTGACAGATTATCTGCCAAAAATTTGAAACCAAAGCCAGTAATGGATTTGAAAAGAGGAGAAATCTCAGGCTTTCCTTTATGACCTGATCTCTGTTTATAGTCTGTTTCTGGCTTTGGTTTCAAATCTTTGGCAGATAATCTGTCAAATAATCTTTCAGATAATGGACCCTAATGCTGCGTTTACACGAAACGATAATTGGCCGGATCGTACGATTAACGATGTGGGATTAACCAGTTTTGTTTTATAACGATCAGCGTTTAGACGGTACGATATATCGTACGGAAAAATCGTTTTGCGACCGCAGCCCGGCCCCCCGCTCGCAGCCCGGCCCTCCGCTCATCCGCAGCCCGGCCCCACGGTCAACCGCAGCCCCCTGCGCCGTCCCGATTGCCACCCCCGCCGCCGCTCTGATCGCCACCCCCGCTGCCCCGATCGGCACCCCCCCCCCGCCGCTGCTCCGATCGCCACCCCCCCCACCGCCGCTCCGATCACCACCCCACCGCCGCTCCAATCGCCGCCCCCCCCCCCCCCCCCCGCCGCCGCTCCGATCGCCACCCCTCCGCCGCTCAGATCGCCACCCCCCCAACCCCCGCCGCCGCCGCTCCGGATATTTGCTGTTTCTCTGGACAGTTCCTGTCAAGGACAGAGGTGGCAGCAGAGAGCACTGTGTCAGACTTAAAAGAATACACCACTTCCTGTAGGACTGATAAGTACTGGAAGTTTTAAAATAGAAGTAATTTAAAAATTTGTTTAACTTTTTCACACCAGTTGAGTTTGAAGAAAAAGAAATTCTCAGGATTACTCCTTGCTATGTTCACACTACGTATATTTGAGGCTGTATATTTGAGGCTGTATAGCAACCAAAACAAGGAGTGGATTGAAAACACAGAAAGGCTCTGTTCACACAATGTTGTAATTGAGTGGATGGCCATCATTTAATGGCAAATATTTGCTGTTATTTTAAAACAACGGCTGTTATATTGAAATAATGGCAGTTATTTACCGTTAGGGCTCGTTCCCACTGAGCAAAAGCAGCTGAATTTCTGCGCTGAATCAGCGCTGAAATTTCAGCCGTTAAAATAGGTGCAGAGCTAATTTCCATTGTGTTGAATGGAAATTCTGCTCTGCAGTTCACACAGTGGGATTTCCGCACTGAACTAATCCGCTTTCCGCCAGAAGAATGAACATGTTCATTCTTCCGCTAGCGGAAGCCTATACAAATCAATGGGGCTCTGATTTTCTGTTTCAGCGCGGAATACGCGCGTATTCAGCGCGGAATACAAGCGTAATACAAGTGGAAATTACTCACTGAATCAGCGCGGAAATGGGGAAAAGGGGGGGAGGAGGATTCTAGTATATGTTCTGGTATAGTCTAGTTTACTCACCAAATACTCGCTGAATTTCAGCGCTGAATGCATGCGGATTCAGCGCGGATTCCTCGAGTATTCCGCGCTGAATTTGTCAAGAGCTGATTACGAGCTGAACACTTTACTAGCAGAATACGCAGGGATTCTGCTTACATTCTGCTCGGAATTCAGCGTCAGTTGATTTCAGGCGGAAATATTTCCTTGCGTAATCCGCTCCTTTTGCTCTGTGTGAACGTAGCCTTATATGGCGGCCATCCACTCAATTTCAACATTGTGTGAACAGAGCCTTTCTGTGTTTTTAATCCACTCCTGGTTTTGGTTGCTATGAGGACCTGACATGAGGACCAAATACAGCCTGAAATATACGTAGTGTAAACCCAGCCTTAAAAAGCATTTTCTCATTCATTCGCTTCTCTACATGGGCCAATGTTTAGAAATAACTGTGTGTTCAATGTGAGACATACTTATTGAAAAAAAAAAAATGAATGCACATGCACAGAGAAAGAATGTGCTCAGCATGCACTTCTTCCAGTCCTCTGTAGCCATTAGTTGGGGTTGGAAAGCCCAGACGTGAACTAATAAAAACTTTTTTGAAGTGATTTGAAGGAGATTTATCAAACATGGTGTAAAGTGAAACTGGCTCAGTTGCCCCTAGCAACCAATCAGATTCCACCTTTCATTTTCCAAAGAGTCTGTGAGGAATGAAAGGTGGAATCTGATTGGTTGCTAGGGGCAACTGAGCCAGTTTCACTTTATACCATGTTTGATAAATCTCCCCCATAGTGTCTATTTAAAGGGGTTATCAAGGTTTAAACAAACATAGCTGCTTTCTTCCAGAAACAGCACCAATATTGTCCTCAATCTGTGAGTGGTGCTGCAGTTCAGTTGCATTAAAGTCAAACCAAGTTGTAATACCACATACAACCTAAGAACTGGTGTGGTGCTCTTTTTACATAAAGCAGCAATTTTTTTCTATTTCCCTTAAAAGGGGTTATCCAGCGCTGCAAGAACATGGCCACTTTCCCCCTACTGTTGTCTCCAGATTGGGCGGGGTTTTGAAACTCAGTTCCATTGAAGTAAATGGAGCTTAATTGCAAACTGCACCTGAACTGAAGACAACAGTAGGGGGAAAGGTGGCCATGTTTTTGTAGCGCTGGATAACCCCTTTAAGGCCTTGTTCAATTTCCTACAGAACTTCCAGGCAAACTGCCCTCCATGATCTGGTTGATTTGAACTGGAAACACACAGTGCAACATCTCATTTCTTGCTAGGCCACCAAAGTGTTACACACCTGTAAAAGCAGTGGGTGGGTCCTTTGTTTCTGTAATCTAATAGCACTGAGTAGACCACCGAAATGACAGGATCTAGAGGTGATTGACAGCTCAGTGACCCTTGTGATAGAACCTATCATTATTAAAGACCAGTATATTAATTCATTAGTTATATTTTCCTTGAAGGGCTAAAGAACTCAACTAAACTCTGTAGAAAACCTTCATTAAAACACGTGTGGAAGTCTTGCTCCTCTTTTTTATAATATTGTAAAAAAAAATTTTTTAAGGTAAAGTAAGAAAAAAAAAAAAAAAACTGCGGTTTTTGGGAGTTTCATTTTCCAATGTTCATTGTACAGTAGGACTGACATGAGTATTCATCATATCAGCATGATTACAACAATACCCAATTTCTATAGTTTTTTTTAAATGTTTTACTACTTTGAATGTATCATCAGACATGTCAAAAGTTTTTGATCATAGTGGGTGTCACTGCCCACTGTAATCAGGAGATATAGCCAGGAGAGAGCATGGCAGCAGTGCGATCTACTCCCCAGTGGGCCACTGATTCTGACAATATACTGTAGTCTCATAGGGGGAGATTTATCAAACATGGTGTAAAGTGAAACTGGCTCAGTTGTCCCTAACAACCAATCAGATTCCACCTTTCATTCCTCACAGACTCTTTGACAAATGAAAGGAGAAATCTGATTGGTTGCTAGGGGCAACTGAGCCAGTTTCACTTTACACCATGTTTGATAAATCTCCCCCACATGGTTACAATAAGCCGTTATGGAGTTACGCCCGTGGAATGAATGACACAGCCACGGCATTATATCTCCCGATCACAGCGGGTTTCTGTAGTGAGACCCGCTGTGATCCATAATTTTTAACATGCCTGATGACATGGCAGGAGTTATTTCGCATGACAGGTGTTCTTAATAGTTTTGTGAGATCAGACGCCCAAATGCTCGTGGCATTATTCATTGTGATCAATAATGTTACATTTTAGTAGTTCCAACAATTCTGCAACAGTTAAATTTTTGGTTTTCATTTTTGTTTGTTTTTTTAGGAAAATGGGGAAAGGGAGTGATTTGAATTTTTTATTATACTTTAATAAATTTAATAAATATACACTAACGGGTTTGTCTAATGAAAGCAGAAACCATCACTATCCCCTTATTAGAGCTATCACAGAGACAGAGCCTCCTAAAGGCCCCCATATACCTTATACTACTGTCAGCTGTACCCGCCACTCGCAGAGGGTTTGGCCACTGGCATATGGGGCTCTCCCAACCGTCTGCTGACAGATGTCAGTGGACATAGGGGTTACGTGTGATGAAAAATCACCATCCAACCCCTATGTTGTTGGAGAGATAAGCCGCAGCCAGAGCACTATAGAGAACATAAGATTGCCCGGCCGTGCCAAACATTCCTATGTGTGAGGAGGACAGACTATAGGCGGGAGAGATAACTGACAGCTTAACGATCATTCATTCGACTGTCAGTTATTAAAGGTGTATGGCGACCTTTCGGCCCACATCTATATATAGAGAGCTGCTCTGTATCATCAGGACTTGAATTGTAGTATTACTTGTAGCCATTAAGATTATATATTCTTACTGCAATGGCTTTTGCACAGGCTGCTAAAAGATAGAAAAAACTTACCGTTTTGGCAATATCGGTATGGTCTAACAAACACCTTCGCAGTCAATAGTAAAGCCTGAAGCTAATTGACTTTAGGAAGATTAGGGGCTCTGCACTTACAGCACTGAACGTACGTCATTGTGCCGCGTCTAAAGTTGTTTGACAAGTATATTTTGGATTACAATGCTCAACATACTTTGCATGGATGTTGATTACCTCTAGATCACATGTTATCGAGCTGTCTTGAGTGTGCATCACAATTTTTGGCCCAGTGGGTGGCCTCCACAATCAGGAAGTAATTATAGTTTCTGGCTAGTTTTTTCGCTGGCTCTTTCAGACGGCTGTCTGGGGAATGTCTATTCCAGTCCCTTATGAATAGAAAGACTAGCAAAGTTAATAAGATTTTTTTTTTTCTTTGAACAAAGCTAAGAAGTTGTCTGTATTGTAACATGCAATTACACCATACATACAGGAGGAGCTGGGGATTCTCTGACTGAGTATAGCAACATCAGTCTGTGAACTCAAGTTAACCTTCTCGTTGCCTAGGGAGGGGGTGATTTCTAGTGAAGTGCAAAAAAAAAATTATATATATATATATATATATATATATATATATATATATATATATCTCATTTTAAATATGGACAATCGAAAATATATAGTTTGGGTCTATAGTTATTGTTATATACGGTAATAGTTTTCATACAGAATTAATTTGCAGATCTTTTGTTCAGAATCTTTATATCCTGAGCAGAGTAGAATGCAGCTTCAAAGAGTTTCTCTCTCTCTGGAGGACTTAGCCTGTCCTGCATCACACAGTTAAAGGAGGAAATTTTTATTTAAATATCGTATTGACCCCCAAAAGTTATAAAAATCACCAATATACACTTATTACAGGAAATGCTTATAAAGTGCTTTTTTTCCCTGCACTTACTACTGCATCAAGGCTTCACTTCCTGGATAAAATGGTGATGTCACGACCCAACTCCCAGAGCTGTGCAGGCTGTGGCTGCTGGAGAGGATGATGGCAGGGGGACACTGAGGGACACAGGGCACTGGAGGGACACTGAGCATCCATCTGCCATCATCCTCTCCAGCAGCCACAGCCCACACAGCTCTGGGAGTCGGGTCGTGACATCACTATGTTATCCAGGAAGTGACGTCACCATTTTATCCAGGAAGTGAAGCCTTGATGCAGTAGTAAGTGCAGGGAAAAAAGCACTTTATGTGCATTTCCCATAATAAGTGTATATTGGTGATTTGTATAACTTTTGGGGGCAATACAATACTTTAATAAAAAGTTTTGCTGGACTTCTCCTTTAATTGAGCCCTTGTAATACCTCATTTACCCTGCGGTGGCACTGCAGCAATATAGTTCTAGGTTTGTCCACAAATTACAGCTGATAAATGGGGGTCCAAGGGGATACTTTGTAATCAGGCCTTTGTTAAGTTATACTTCTAACAAGTAGGAATTGTTAAAGTGTAGAATTGTTGCTGGACAACCCCTTTAACCCCTTAAGGACCGGGCCAAAAGGACCAAATTTTATGAATATGACCTGTGTCACTTTATTCATTAATAACTTGGGAATGCTTTTACCTATCCGGCTAATTCTGAGATTGTTTTTTCGTGACATATGGTACTTCACATTTCTGGTAAATTGGAGTTGATATTTATAACGAATCTTTATTAAAAAAAAAAAAAAAAAACATGAAAAATTGCATTTTTCTAAATTTGAATCTTTTCTGCTTATACAGAAAATGGTTATGCCACATAAATTATATATTAAATAGCATTAGCAACATGTCTACTTTATGTTGGCGGCATTTATTAAACTATCTTTAATTTTTTTTTTTAGATAATAGAAAGCTTAAAACATTAGCAGCAAATTTCCAAATTTTCAGTAAAATTTCAAAATCAGATTTTTTTAGGGACCTGTTCAGGTTCAGGCTATGTTCACACTACGTAAGTTTCTGGCTGTAGCGCATTCCGTGAATAAGCGGCCGGAGACTTACGTAGTTTGCGTACAATGGAAAGTATACGATGTACGGCTGCACAGTTCACACTACGTACGAACTTACGCCCAGATGGTACGTGGCGCCGTAAGAAATGAACCAGACCATTGTTTGAGGACGAAAATGCCGTAACTTACGCCCGTAGCGTAACAGGCGGTGCCGTACGTAGTGGTGATTTCTTCATTTTTGCAGCTTTTTGTGCTGATCCAAAAGGTTCTGTGGGGTGTCCGGGGCTAGCCGAAGATTTCCAAGTAAAAGACCGCTGTCAGATCGCTACATAGGGCGCTCGGGAAGCGTAAGTAGAGTACGGGCGTAAGTTCGCGGTTCGTACGTAGTCGGCCGCAAGTAGCGTAAATCTCCGGCCGGAGTTTACCGCGTATATGTCCGGCCGCGAAAATATGCGGCTGGACATATATGTAGTGTCAACATAGCCTCAAAGTGCATTTGAGGGGACTGTATGTTAGCCCCACAAAGCACCCCATTTCAGAAACTGCACCCCCCACACTCTGCAAAAGCACATCCAGAAAATTTTTTTTAACCCTTTTAGGGGAGTCACAGAAATTAAAGTGTGTAAGAAATTTGAAAATTTTAATTTTCTGTGCAGAGATTTTATTGTAATCCAATATCTTTCATAATGAAAAACCTATTAGCAGACAAATGCACCCCAATATTTATTGCCCCGTTTCTGCAGTTTATAGAAATAGCCCATATATGGCCCTAATGCGATGTTTGACGCAACCACAAGCCTCAGATATAAGGGAGCGCCTAGTGAATATCAACGCCTCCGTTATATTTGGTCATTTTTGACTGTACCACTTCAGGTTGGCAGAGGCTCTGGGGTGCCAAAACATAAAAAACACCACTAAAGGGACGCCATTTAGAAAACTACACCCCTCAAGAAATGTAATAAGGAGGGCAGTGAGCATTTGGACCCCACAGGTGCTTCACAGATTTTTAGAACAATGTGGCGTGAAAAAAGAAAGATTTATTTTTTACACTAAAACGTTGTTCTAGCCTTCAATTTTTTCATTTTCACAAAGGAATAAAAGGAATAAAAATCAAAAAAACGTGTAGCGCAGTTTCTCCCAAGTACGGAAATACCCCACATGTGGACATAAAGTAGCAAGCGGGCGCAGGACGAGCCTCCAAAGGGAAGGAGCGCCAATTGGCTTTTGGAAGCTGGATTTCCTGGAACGGATTTCAAGGGTCATGTCGCATTTACAGAGCCCTCGTGCTGCCAAAACACTGGAAACCCCCCCACAAGTGACCCCATTCTGGAAACTACACCCCTCAAGGATCTAACAAGGGGTGCAGTGAGCATATGGACCCCACTGGTGACGGGCACAAATGTGGAACAATGTGACGTGAAAGGGAAAATTTTCATTTTTTCACTTTCACGGCACAAATGTGCCCGTCATCAAGGGGTCCATATCCTCACTGCACCCCTTGTTGGGTTCATTGAGGGGTGTAGTTTTCAGAATGGGGTCACTTGTGGGGGGTTTCCACTATTTGGCAGCACAAGGGCTCTGTAAATGCGACATGGCGCATGGACATCCATTCTGGCCACATCCAGCCTCCAAAATCCAAATGGCGCTCCTTCCTTTCGGAGGCTTGCCCTGTGCCCACATGTCGCTTTATGTCCACATGTGGGGTATTTAGGGACTCGGGGGAAATTGCTCTACACATTTTGTGTGTTTTTTTCTCTTTTAACCCCTTGTGAAAATGAAAAAAATCAAGACTAGACCAACATTATAGTGTAAAAAATGTAATATTTCATTTTCACGCCACATTGATCCACACTTGTGCCTGTCACCAGTGGGGTCCATATGCTCACTACACCCCTTGTTACATTCCCTGAGGGGTGTAGTTTCCATAATGGGGTCATGTGGGGGGTTTATACTGTCTTGGCAACACAGGGGCCTTTTAAATGCAACATGGCCCCTCGAAATCCATTCCAGCCAAATCCAGCCTCCAAAAACCAAATGGCGCTCCTTCCTTTTGGAGGCTTACCCTGCACCCGCATGGCGCTTTATGTCCACATGTGGGGTATTTCCGTACTCAGGGGAAATTGCTCTGCACATTTTGTGGTTTTTCTTTATCTTTTACCCCCTTGTTAAAATGAAAAAGTCAAGACAAGATCAATGATTTAGTGTAAAAACTAAAACATTTTTACACTAAATGTTGGTCTAGCCTTGATTTTTTCCATTTCCACAAGGGGTTAAAAAGGGATATAAATGCAAAACGTGTAGGGTAATTTCCCCTGAGTATGAAAATACCCCTCATGTGGACATAATGTGCCATATGGGCACAGGGCAAGCCACCAAAGGGACAGAGCGCCATTTAGAGGCTAGGCTGGAATGGAGGATGGAGGCCATGTCACAATTACAAAGCTCCTGTACTGCCAGGACAGTAGAAACCCCCCACAAGTGACCCCATTCTGGAAACTACACCCCTCAAGGAATCTAACAAGGGGTGCAGTGAGCATATGGACCCCACTGGTGACGGGCACATGTGTAGAACATGTGCTGTGAAAAGAAAAAATACAATTTTTTTCATTTTCACGGCACAAATGTGCCCGTCACCAGGGGGCCATATCCCCACTGCCCCCCTTGTTAGATTCCTTATGGGGTGTAGTTTCCAGAATGGGGTCACTTGTGGGGGGTTTCTACTGTCCTGGCCGCACAGAGGCTTTGTAATTGCATCATGGCAAGCCTCTAATGGGAATGGGGGTCATGCCTATTTAATTGGGGAGAAGGGACAATTTTTAATTTATTTGGGGGTATTAGGCCAATTATTAGTTTATAAGGTTGAAAATGACAGGTGTCCATCAAATTCAACCTGTGTTGATCCAAAGGAAAGCAAAAAAAACCCTTGTAAGGCAGACGACAGTAGCCTCATCACACTCTGCACTTCTTCTGGGGTCTCCCTTTCTCCAGTGTGGGGGACGTCACCTGGAAAATGTTGCCCTGGTGCGATACGGGGTCCTTCATATCCAGAAGCGCTGGGTCCGCTCCATGGCTGCTAAATATTAGGGACCTAATTACTGCTTCTAATATTTTCGGATTGTGCCGCAAGCTGCTTGGGCAGCGAGGGACCGGAAGAGGGGGTGCTGGTATAAAAGTTATCCCCGTACAGGTGGTAACCTTTATCCAGCAGTGGGAAGATCAGTTCCCGGACGATCTTCCCACTAACTCCGAGGATGGGGGGGGGTCATCTGGGGGCTGGGTTCGGGTGTCCCTTCCTTCATACACTGTAAGGGTACGTGCACACTGCGGAATGGCGAAGGATAACCCTTTGTGCATTCCGCAGCTGGCACCTGCCGGGCGGACTGATGCGGGCGCGCATGTCTCCGCCCTCCGTCCAAAGAATGAACATATTCATTGTTTGGATGGACGATGGAATCCGCCCGTGCATAGAATGGAGTCTATGACATGTGCAGAGACACACGCCCGCATAAGTCCGCCGGCGGGTGCCAGCTGAGGAATGCACGAAGGGTTATCCTTCGCTAATCCACAGTGTGCATGTACCCTAAATCTGTTAGTGTATCCTGAGGTACTCTCACAGAGTTTGTAGAACTTAACGCCATACCGTGATCTCTTTTTGAGAAGGTACTGGCGGAAAAGACGTGTCTGGGGGGCAGCATACGCTACGCTTCCCCCAGACACATCACTGGATGATGAGGATGAGGATGAATGGAGGAAAAAAGGATCCCCCCATTCATCCTCACTGGCTGTTTCGGTTTTGGAGGCAATAATAGCGTATGCCTTCTCCACTGAAAACATGCTTGGGGCTATTTTTGTATGGGGATTGGTATATGGGGTATGTAAATGTGTAGTGGTGTAGTGTAAAACTTTAATGTAATAGTGTTTTTTACATGTTTTGTTAACATTAAATATTTAAAAAAAAAAAAAAAAACCTACGCCAGAAAAGGTGTTGCTGATAAATGCTGCACTTATGTGCGGTACTTATCAGCAGACCGTGGCTGTAGGATATAGGAAAAACCCGAAAACACCCTGGGGGCTATTTTTGTATGGGGATTGGTATATGGGGTATGTAAATGTGTAGTGGTGTAGTGTAAAACTATTTTGTTTAATGTAATAGTGTTTTTTACATGTTTTTTTAACATTAAATATAAAAAAAAACCTACGCCAAAAAAGGTGTTGCTGATAAATGCTGCACTTATGTGCGGCACTTATAAGCAGACCGTGGCTGTAGGATATAGGAAAAAACACCCTACGCCAAAAAGTAGGAGTTGCTGATTAGCAGCGCACTTACGTGCAATGCTGATCAGCACTCAGCGGCGATAGGGTGCGGAAAAAAAAAAAATAAATAAAATTGGAAAAAAAAACACCTTTCTACAACCCTATAGCTACTGATAAGTGTATTACATACACTTATCAGCCGCTAGGGGGCAGTAGGATGCAAATTCCGGAAAAAGCCAAAGTTTGAAGAGGCGGGAGCTGAAGATTGCCAAAGGGGACCAACACGATCGGGACCCGGAAGACGCGATCGGGACGCAGGATCAGGTGAGTATGGGTCAATACCTGCTCTGGACACCTCTGCTACCTAGCGAGGGGGCCACAGCAGGTATTTAACCCTTTCCAGGGGGACCTATATCGGGACGTGGCACCGTGGCCACCATTACTTTTAACAGTAATGGCGGTCGGTGCCGTTCTCGAACAGCACCGACCGCCATTGCTTTCCGGGTCACCGATGACCCGGAAAGCTGCCGATCGTCGCTATTGGCTGATCTGAATTGATCAGCCAATAGCTGCAATCGTCGACACGGCGGGGGGGTTAACCACCCCCCGTGCCGAAAAGCTATAATGGCCTGCTATACATTATAGCAGGCCATCTTCCCCGATCGATGTGTGTGTACACACAACGATCGGGGAAACCGCGGGCGTAAATGTACGTCCGTTTGCGTTAAGGCACGGACTTTCGGGGCGTACATTTACGCCCACGGTCGTTAAGGGGTTAATGAAAAGACAAATTATAAATAATGGTTGTATCAGAACATAACTCCTGAGGGGGAGGTTAGGAAGGAGCACTTTCCAATAATTGTCATAGAAAGGAGGAGGCACAGTCTAGATCATGTGTGTACACTGTATATTGTAACATACCCATAGTCCACTAATGTGCTGTTGTGTACCAAAGTAATGTCCTTCAGTATACAGTACATTTGGACACCTGGTAAAAACAGCGTTTTGCTTGAGTTCTTAAAACTTTTACAAATAAAAATGTGCAAATAAAAAAAACTGTAAGCAAACAGACTTGATAAAATTGGTGTCCGCACCTAAACCTTGTCTTGCTCTATCAATTGTATGTCCTCAGGATGCAGATCCACTTGAACACTGTGACAGGGCAGAGAGCCATTGGCACCCTGCTCTGTCACCTACGCTTGTAAACCACAGGCTGTTTTAGACCTACAGCCTACAAGTGAATACGGCGCCAGAAGTCTTGCCCTGGCACAAGTGGGATGAAGATGGTATTGAATCGGGCTGTCTGTATAAGACCAGATACATCAACAAGAAGACCCAACTGCTCTGTGTGAAAGGTTTTTAATTTCTCTTAATTCTGTTGGTGCAAAATGAGTAGGCAAAGGAGTAGATGGTGCAGAATGGAGAAAATCCTGCATAATAGAGGTCTGGGCATCACTAAGCCCCCTATTAGACTGAACGATTATCATTTAAAAATTCATTAAAGTGATCGAAATGAACGATTTTCTGTCCGTGTAATAACATCCAATGATGAAACGACGAATGAAAAATCGTTCATTTTGGTCTTTCAACATATCGAAATTTATCGTTGGTAGTTCGCCGATCGTTCGCATATTTGTTCATGTAATAAGTCGTTCGCAGATAAAAAATGTTGTGTGGGCTGTCCTGAGGAACGATTAGCGATCATATAACGATGTAAAAGCGAACGTTCATAACAGTAATCAGTGACTGTAATAATCCCAGAATCGTTCGCTAAAAAATCGCTAGTTATCGCTAGCGAACGATCATAATAGCAAATCTTTGAACGATAATCGCTACGTGTAATATGGCCTTAAGGTGACTCTGTACCCACAATCTGCCCCCCCAAACCACTTTTACCTTCGGATAGCTGATTTTAATCCAAGATCCCGGGGTCCGTTCGGCAGGTGATGCAGTTATTGTCCTGAAAAAACAACTTGTCAAACTGGCGTGGTTTAGAGTATCTGTGCCCTAGGCTTGCACTGCCTCTCCGTCCCTCCTCCCCACCCTCTTCATCATTAGGAATGCTCCAGGCAGATTGTCTGCTATTCATCAGCTGTGAGAACACGGCACATGGGCTGCATCATTAAGGCACCTGTGCAATGTTCACTGCAGAGGAATAGGAAAAACCCTGCCAGTGGCATTCCTAATAATGAAGAGGGTGGGGAGGAGGGACAGAGAGGCGGTGAAAGGTTACGGCACAGATACTCTAGGCCACGGCAGTTTGACAAAGGGCTGCAAGTTTAAAAGTTGTTTTTTAGGACAATAACTACATCACCAGCCGAACGGACCCCAGGATAGATCTTGGATTAAAATCAGCTATCCGAAGGTACAAGTGGTTTGGGGAAGGGACAGATTGTGGGTACAGAGTCGCTTTAAGCGAACTCACAATGATTGTGATTGATCATGAGCCATGATATAGGGAAGGATTCCACCACACTATAATGGGAGGGATTCCATTTCACTATACTGGGAGGGATTCCATTACACCATAGGTCTCCAAACTGCGGCCCTCCAGCTGTTGCAAAACTACATTTCCCATCATGCCTGGACACTCAAATCCAAAGCTTTAGCTATCCAGGCATGACAGGAGTTGTGGTTTTGCAACAGCTGGAGGGCTGCAGTTTGGAGACCCATGCATTACACTATACTGGGAGGGATTCTATCACACTATACTGGGAGGGATTCCATCACACTATACTAGGCAAAAGAGCCCATGGAGCCTCATTGAAGAGTCTCAAGACAAAGGGCTAGCCAGATATCCCTCCGGGAACGACTTGCCAGGGGGTGGCTCCTGTTAGGAAACCACCAAAACCACCATATTAAGTGGCCCTATAAGTTAATGTAATGACAAGTGAGAAACCAAGGCCAGGTGTCCCTCCACATACAGCTGTTTCGGGGTGTTGCCCCTCATCAGTGTGGAGCAGGATTCTGGGTAGGTGGGAGCAATGGCTTGTAGAGCCATAAGAGAAACAGATTGCTGATCTCAGGGAGACCAGCCAAACGACAACACTTCCGGCTGCTAGTGAAAGCGTTCAATGCAGTGATATCCTAGGTGCATTGCCCCCTGGGAAACATGAATATGCAAAAGAAGAGCCCATGGAGCCTCAATGAAGAGTCTTAAAACACAGGACTAGCCAGATATCCCTCCGGGAAAGACCTGCCAGGGGGTGGCTCCTGTTAGGAAACCACCAAAACCACCATATTAAGTGGCCCTATAAGTCAATGTAATGACAAGGGATAAACCAAGGCCAGGTATCCATCCACAAACAGCTGTTTAGGGGTGTTGCCCCTCATCAGTGTGGAGCAGGCTTCTGGGTAGGTGGGAGCAATGCCTTGTAGAGTCATAAGAGAAACAGATTGCTGATCTCAGGGAGACCAGCCAAACGACAACATTGCCGGCTGCTAGTGAAAGCGATCAATCCAGTGAAGTCCTAGGTGCATTGCCCCCTGGGAAACATGAATTTTACAATTGCTCTATTCTGACAACAAATAAATGGAGGCATTTAAATTTTGGGGGTGTGCTTTTTTATATTTTTGTTAACATTTTTATTTTATTTTATTTTTTCACACATTTTAGGTTTCCCTTGGTGACTTATAAGAAATCATCAGATTGTTTATACTAATAAACCACCTCTTTACATTGGCTTTTGGCATGTGTAGATCACCGGGTGGGCAGCATGGAGGCCTTCAGCAAGCCTCTTGCTGGTATGGAAACACTGTGGGGTGCTGATAAGTAAGTACTCAGGCGTCACTGAAACACTTACGGCCTTACGGTCGACAGCCATCCCGTGGAATAGAAGGCAGCTATCAACTGACATCGTTCATGTTGGCTGATCGTTGCGTTGTTCGTCTTTCAGACATGTTGAAAGACAAACTACTCGCTCCGTGGAACAGGAGCTGCAGCAGCAGACCGTTGCTGTAAGCTATGGGCTGCCCGAACGACGTAGCGATCACCCGGGCAGACACCCAACCCCCCGCACCTCCCTGTGCTCCGCGTGGAATAGTGGCAGCAGCGAGCAGGGAACTAGGAGGAAACAAGCGCTAATAGCTCTTGTTTGCTTCTCTCAGTCGGTCTGTGGAATAGGGGCTTTAGATGCCATGACCACTATTCGTTGTGGCATTTAATGGGGTTAATGGAGGACATCAGTGTGATCTTTAATAGCGGTCATTAACAATAAGTCTTGGCTGCTCACAGTAGCCCAGGCTGGCCATCTATGAAGGGAGCTCAGCTCCCGAGACAACTAGAAAAAGTGTGCCATACACGTATGGCACTCGTCCACAAAGCCCAAATGTCTATGCCATACACGTATGGCACATGTCGCCAAGGGGTTGACATAACTTTGTTATCTCATGGCTTTAAATATAAATTCTGTGAAATGACATATTGGCAGTAACTTTTGACTACAGGAGGAAGGTCCTACTGGGAAAAAAAAACTTTTTAGGAAAGAGTTTTCTAGTACTGGTGAAAAGAGGATGGAGGTGCATAAAGGAGAGGGGTATGGTAGAGATGAGCCCAATTTGAGCATGCTTGAGTCCCATTGCTCAGCATTTTAAAGGGGTTATCCAGCGCTACAAAAACATGGCCACTTTCCCCCTACTGTTGTCTCCAGTTTGGGTGGGGTTTTGAAACTCAGTTCCATTGAAGTAAATGGAGCTTAATTGCAAAATATACCTGAATTGGAGACAACAGTAGGGGGAAAGGTGTCCATGTTTTTGTAGCGCTGAATAACCCCTTTAATACCTGCGGCTGAAGAAGTTGGATTCATCCCTAGGGGGTCCTGGAAAACATGGATTCAGCCATAGGACATCGGCCTGTTTTCCAGGACTCCCTGTGGCCTATAGCTATATCCTTTTTTTTTCGGACTTCCTAGAGCTGATTCCAACTTCTTCAGGCACTAGCACTCAAATGCTGAACAATTGGATTCGAGCATGCTTGAGTTGCGCTCATCTCTAGGACATGGGTAATTTTAGAACTTTGGGGGAGATTTATCAAACATGGTGTAAAGTGAAACTGGCTCAGTTGCCCCTAGCAACCAATCAGATTCCACCTTTCATTTTCCAAAAAGTCTGTGAGGAATGAAAGGTGGAATCTGATTGGTTGCTAGGGGCAACTGAGCCAGTTTCACTTTACACCATGTTTGATAAATCTCCCCCTTTGTTTCTCCCTATTGATCCAAAGGAATCTAAAAAGACCAAAGGCATAATATAATCTGCTCTAAAAAAGGAAACTTTTGCCTTATGGTGTGTTCTGACTTTTTCCCCTTATTATCTGTACAGTACTTTGGAACCAAGGGTGCCCTAAAAATGTAAAATAAATAAATAAATAATAATAATAATAATAATAATAATAATAATAATAATAATAATAATAACAATAATAATAATAAATAATATAGCATTAAACATTCAGATTTTACACATTTTTTGTTCCAAGAAATGAATGCAGTGCCTGACATCATTGAGTCCCGGCCGTTTTTTTTTTTTTTTAAAGGGTTTTTGAAAAATTAAAGGGACACCATCATAGGTTGCTAAGGGCAACTACTCTTGTTTTATTTCATTTATTAAATCTGCCGCAATCAGATGTCCTCTTGAGACGTAAAAAAAGAACAAAAAATAAAATAAAAAGTCCCTTTTTTTTTTCTTCTAAGCTTCGAACCATGTCTAAAAAATAATGATATATCTCTTTTTATAGCAAAGAAAGTTGGGAGTTTTATCTCAATGGCCACAAGCACAATGGAAAGTTTTCCCCTCTCTCTGTCACAGATGCTCACGACAGTGGAGTGATTGGCAACGAGAAGAGCATGGAAATAAAATTGTTCACACACTAATGAATAGAAGCTTGATTGCAAGATCCTGTTTGGAAAATTATAGTGCTACACACAAGCCATACAATTACATCAAAAATGCTGCATATTCATTTCATCTACTTTGCATAGAGATTAACAAGCAGACTCTAAAATCAAAGCTAACACCAAATTTAGTCACAGGTTAGAAACTAAATAGCATTGTTTGAAGGATATGAATCTATACCACCTGCCTGCGTCCTGATTGCTCGCAGCTTAACATGGGCAAAAAACTTGTGGGTTGTTTTTTTTTGTTTTTGTTTTTACTATTTTTTTCTTTCATTCCAAGAAGTCATTACGTACGGTGGGTACGTAAAATATTTGTAGCTGGAATCAATAATTTCATTGTAAAAATTGATTTCCTCCTCATCTACTTAATAGCGGTGGAGGAATATTTATTGGATGTGTGTAACTAGGGCGAATCATTGCGGAAACTGGTTTATTACTGATTACATTATGTATAAGGCGTAGATTAGGAAGGGTTTATATAGAGTTATTTGATGGGGCTGTATAATCTCTGAGTTGTGCATACAGGTGTATTTCGAATGATTTGCCAGGGCTTGTTCTGCCTGATTTTATAGCTCGTTGAATGCCGTATGTATGTAAGGATTATACTCAAGAAAGTGAGGCGTTGGACATTATACACAAAGGCAAGTCACGTTATAGCACTTTAGGTTATAAGCAGAGATGAGTGAAGCAGACGGAAATTCGTTTTGTGAGCTGCGCAAATTTTTGGTCAAATTCCTTAAGATTCGTGAATCGAATCTTAACGAATTTCATTAAAACAGACAAAACTATAGTAGTTACAATACTGGGACTATTATAAATTTGTTAAAGCATGTTGTTGTAAGAGTGTCACAAACTGGAAAATCACAATTTAAAAAAAATGGCAATCAGACAGTCAGTCATCAAATTTCCGCCATTCCTGTGGAATCTGTTGGCACTATACAAATAAATATTATTATTATTATTATTCCTCTTCTCTCTGTCCCTATATCGCTCTGTTAGTCTCTCCCTGCTCTGCTCTAACTGCCTGCTGTCATCCTGCTCTCTCCTCCACACACAGCCGACTGGCCACCTCCATTACTGAAACGCCTTATATAGAGGGGGAGGTGCTGACATCACAGAGGGGCCTGCAGCTAATTGGACGGGAGCTAGGGATTAATCCCTTTCTCCCGCCCAGTGACGCTCCAGACAGCATGTGCGGCCGCCATATTTATTTATTTTTGCAAATTTCCTTAACAAATCAGCAGGAATTTGCTTTGCAGAACACTTTGCTCATCTCTAGTCAGCATCATGGTAAAGTCCATGAGCCCTTAGATGCGTGGACCCTGTATAGTGGCACTTATGCCATGGCATGTGCCCCCATGAAGATACCTGTGTTAATACAGCAGGCAGTTGAGAACGCTATGATATTTTTTCATGGAATCAATGATATGGTAGCATTCCTACAGTGGCAGGTGGCATTATTGTTACTCTTTTTGATCCTTTTTACCTGAATTGCAGTCATTGCATAGAATATAAAGATGAGTGAACCTCTAGTATGCTCAGCTTCGTCCGAACTCCCAGTGCTTGGCATTTCATTACCGGTTGCTGAAGTTGTATGCTACCCTAGGGAGTCCTGGAAAACCTGCATACAGCCTATGGCTTATGGCTGTATCCATGTTTTCCAGAAAGCCTTAGGCGTGCATCTTACTTCTTCAGCCACCGGTAATCAAATGCTGAATGTTCGGATTTGGACAAACCCGGATATACTAGAGGTTCGCTCATCTCTAATAGAATACCCAGGGAAGCTATAGAGAGCCTGACGTTTTTAGGCAAAGTATGAAACATCTGGTTTTATAATATATGTTGTGTACAATGTATATAATACCTAGGCACAGGGGCGGTCTTGGCATTTCTGGGGCCCCAAGCAAAGTTATGTGTGGGGCCCCCCCTCGATACGCACTCCACAACAATAGACCGCTGTGTGCTGCCCCCAGTAGTATATACCCCTTGTATTCAGCTGCCAGTAGTATATACCCCTTGTGTGCTACCCCTCAGTAGTATATACCCCTTGTGTGCTTCCCCCAGACACTATAGACACCTGTGTGTTCCCCTAGTTATATATAGCCCCCCGTGTGCTCCCCCAAAAGTATATAGACCCCCTGTGTGCTGTCCCAGTTGTATATAACCCCCCTGTGTGCTGCCCCCAGTCGTATATACCCCAGTTACATATACCCCCTGTGTGCTCCCCCACTACTATATGGACCCCCTGTGTGCTTCCCCACTTGTATATAGCTCCCTCAGTGGTATATAGCCCCCCTGTGTGCTCCCCCACTTGGATATAGACCTCCTGTGTGCTCCTCCACTTGGATATAGACCCCTGTGTGCTCCTCCAGTAGTATATAAACCCCCTGTGTGGTTCCCCCAGTAGTATATAGACCCCTGTGTGCTCCACCAGTATTATATAGATCCCTGTGTATTCCCCCAGTGATATATAGACCACTGTGTGCTCCTCCAGCAGTATATAGACCCCTTGTGTGCTGCCCCAGTTATATATAGACCCCCTGTGTGCTCCCCCAGTTATATATAGACCCCCTGTGTGCTCCCCGTTATATATAGACCCCCTGTGTGCTGCCCCCAGTAGTATAAACACCCCTGTGTGCCCCACCAGTAGTATATAGACCCTCTGTGTGTTCCCCTAGTAGTATAAACACCCCTGTGTGCTCCACCAGTAGTATATAGACCTCTGTGTGCTCCTCCAGTAGTATTTAGACCCCCTGTGTGTTGCCCCAGTAGAATATAGACTCCTGTGTGCCCCCCCAGTTATATATAGACCCCCTGTGTGCTGCTTTAGCAGTATATAGACCCCCTGTGTGCCCCACCAATAGTATATAGACTCCTGTGTGTTCCCCCAGTAGCATATAGACCCCTTGTGTGCCCCACTAGTAGTATATAGACCCCTGTGTGTTCCCCCAGTAGTATATAGACCCCTGTGTGCCCCACCAGTAGTATATAGACCCCTGTGTGCTACCCCAGTAGTATATAGACCCCCTGTGTGCTACCCCAGTAGTATATAGACCCCCTGTGTGCTCCCCCAGTAGTATATAGCCCCCCTGTGTGCTCCTCCACTTGGATATAGACCTCCTGTGTGCTCCCCCAGTTGTATATAGACCCCATTCTGCTGCCCCAAGTAGTATATAGACCCCTCTTTGAAGCCCCAGTAGTCTATAGCCCCCCTGTGTGCTCCCCCAGTTATATATAGCCCCCCTGTGTCTTCCCCGTTATTTAGCCCCACTGTGTGCTCCCCCATTTATATAGACCCCCGCTGTGTGCTCCCCCTCCCATATAATATATAACACAATAAAACAAACACTTATACTTACCTGGGTCCGGGCGTCTCCTCTTCTCCTCTCTTGTGGCCGCAAGGGTTTTCCCTGCGGTCACAAGAGGCCGCGCTCCCCTTGTCCTGGCGCCGATGCTCCAGTGATGTCACTGGAGCACCGGCTCCACAAGGGCAGAGCGGCCACTTGTGACCTCAGGGAAAAAACTTCCTGCGGCCACAAGAGTGACTGACAGGAAGGGAGCCAATGGCTCCCGCCCTGTCAGTGCTGCTGCTGCATGTAACTGTGAGCACTCATTACGAGTTCTCATAGTTACAGTTCAGATCACAGAAGCGAGCTGGGCATCGGCCCTGTCTAGCGGTTTTGAGCACAAGAGAACAGCGGGGTGTGGGGGCCCCCCTGAATGTTGGGGGCCCCAAGCGATTGCTTGGAGTGCTTGGTGCCAAAGACCGCTACTGCCTAGGCACTATACCGAACGATCATTGCCATCTAGGCAAAGTATGAAAAGGGAGCCATGAAAAGGCCTTTGTTAAAAAAACCTAAAAAAAAAAACCCATAAAACCATAAAAACATTTAAAAAAAAAAGAAAAGAAATGAAATGTGAGCAGATAATGAAAAGACATCATACTCCTGGTTTCTACTGCCCAATCTGTGGACCTCATTTTATAATTCAAGTACATTATATTATTATAATAGTTGTTACAATATTTTCTTTCAATTGGTGTCAGAAAGTTATACAGATTTGTAATTTACTTATACTTAAAAATCTAAAATCATCCAGTACTTATCAGCTGTTGTTTGTCCTGCAGGAAGTGGAGTATGCTTTCCAGTCTGACACAGTGCTCTTTGCTGCCACCTCTGTCCATGACAGGAATTGCCCAGAGCAGGAGAGGTTTTCTATGGGGATTTCCTACATCACTTCCTGCAGGACTTACAGCAGCTGATAATTACTGGAAGACCTCCGATTTTTAAAATAAAAGTAAACTACAAATCTATATAACTTGTTGATTTAAAAGTAAATAAATTTCACTGGAGTACCCCATTAACTATGAAAATACATGTTAAAACGACATGATACATTAAACAACGGTAATACATGTATATACCAGATTACATGTATTTTTATTCATAGATATGTAAACTATTTCCTTTTAAATGTCATATATTACAGTATGTTAATTACTGTGTGTGTAAGTGTAGAATACACACATTTATAAAATACCTGGGGAATCTAAAGAATACCTGATGTTTTTAGGCAAAGTATAACATATCTGGTTGTATAGTACATGCCATATACATTTTATATAATACATTACATAGAACACAGAATGACAATTGCTGACTGCCTGTTGCATGTTATCTCTATGCAACTTGAGTCTGATTGTTCGGCATTTGAATATCAGTGGCTAAAGAAGTTGGATGCAGCCCTAGGGAGTCCTGGAAAACATAGATATAGCATTAGGCCATGTTCATACAATGTATGAGACCGGCCGTTCCGTGACCGTTCCGAGAAGGTCATCCCAGCCGGGCGGTCTTTGAAAACCTCATCCCAGCCGGTACTTTTCAGCCGAAGTGTTCTCATGCGGGCTTATCCGTGCGCGCCCGCATCAGAACTCTACAGCCGATCTCTCCATAGTGTGCACTGACATGGTTTTCTACAGCCGCAATTCACTAAATAGCGCCCGCAGAAAACTGACATGTCAGTTGTTTGCGGCACCGCAAGAGATCCTGGCCAGAGCATATACTATGTGTATACGCTCCGTCCGGGATGCCATAGAAGGAAAGGTAACGTATATTTTCGTAATAATCGCGGCCGCTGTACAACCGTTTACAGACGTTTACGAAAATGTCTGTTGTGTGAACATAGCCTAAGGTTGTATCACGGTGCAGTAACCCAGGGGAGCCAGGTTGTTGGTGGTAGTGTACCGTTGAGGCACTTGTCACGGTGGCCAGGAGTAGTATGTGCTCACCCCTGGATATAGTGACACGTGCCCATTAAAGTTGGGTGTAGTGCAGATGTTGTGCAAGGAACTACAAAGTCCAGCAAGGACTTAAAGGTGCAATACACGTTATAACAGTTTGAATAGAGGTGCAATACAGTAGTTTAGAGACACTAACTGAGATCCCTTTTGATGAGCTTGGCACTTGGTATATTTTAGATATACCTTTTGGAATATACAGTAGTTTATACTTCACAGCTTCTCGCTAGCGGACTTGAAAATAATATTTTAGATTACCCCTATACCTTACAGCTTCTTGCTTGCAACCTTGTTTAGGATGTGATACTTAGATGTTGTCTCTGAATAGTTGCAATACTTGACTGACTTGTGGTAGTGCTGGCAGACTACCAGCAGGATAGAGAGTGTAGTGTGCCCTATCCAGACCCTTAGGTACTCAGCTGTGAGGGCTTTAGTGAACAGTACGTACATCCACTGGTATGAAGATCCGCCTATTGCTGTGCGTGGGCACTGAGTGACACAGATCTAGAAACACAGGCCCCATCTAGTGGGTTTAGCTAGCCGCCGGGGAGACCCCTAAGGAAAACTAGCACGTTGTAGCAGAGTTCTCAACTTAAATTCCTCTTACCTGACTGCTGACATTTTCTCCTGTCTAGTTATTAGCGTTTCAAAAAGAGGATAGATGCCCAGTGTGGATAGGGTTTCTGTTTTTATCCCGACCTACAGCAGCCTCACCGCGTGGCTCACTAGCTGGAATAGTCTCTCATACAGTCCCGCAGGTGGCATACAGTAAAATAACATAAGAAAATACATTCTCTCAGTTAACCCTTTTAATAAACCCCCTTCAGCTGTGCTAAGTTGGTGCATCCAACATACTTACACCCAGTGATGGGAGTGCAGAGCCCGGAGCATGGAGGGGCCATAGTACTGAACTACATACGTGCTACTTAGCGGTGGAACGTCTGCTCTAGGGCACTGCACATGTTTTCCTGGCAACCCTAAGGCTGTATCCATCTTCTTCAGTCACAGGTATTCCAATGCCAAAAGATCGGACTCGAGCATGCCCAAGTTGCGCTCGTCTCTATTCTCTATTAATTTGCAACCTCTAGGTACCGGGCCAGCCGGGCTTTGTCCGTTTTCCTCATGCCATGTTCTGTGTTCTGTTTTTGCTAGTTCTGGGATAGTCGTCTCTACAGTTGAGGGGTCACTCATTTCAGAGTGAGTTCTCCAAGTAGGTAGGGATAGGGCGTTCAGGGTGTGAATCGGGCTTCATGTAACTGACGACAGTGTTTTACACTTTGCGCTGGGTTTTGACATTAAAAATGAAAAATATGTAGCTGGCGGTCCTGGGTTCAAATCCAACAAAGAACAACGTCTGCATGGAGTTTATATCTTTTATATCTTATGTTTTTTGTGAGTTTCTGCTCACACTCCATAAACTTACTGATAGGGTGATTGGCTTTCTTGAATTTGATTAGAATATGTGTTCATAATAGGAAATGTAAACATATGACAATCTTTACAGTCTATGGCAATGTTCACACAATGTTTTTTCAGCTCCGTTTACAATGATGTCCGTTATTTTGAGTCTAGCACATTATTCTAGTTTGGGGTTACTAATTGGCCTTTGGGTTCGGCTTAATTGAAAAGTCCATTGAATTTAAAGGGGTAGTCCACCAAAAAAAAATTTCTTTCAAATCAACTGGTGCCATAAAGTGCCAGAGATTTGTAATTCACTTCTATTAAAAAATCTTAAGTCTTCCAGTACTTATCAGCTGCTGTGTGTCCAGCAGGAAGTGGTCCTGTCTGACTCAGTGCTCTCTGTTGCCTCCTCTGTCCATGTCAGGAACTGTCCAAAGCAGCAGCAAATCCCCATAGAAAACCTCTACTGCTCTCCAGACTGGAAATAATACAACTTCCTGTTGGGCATACAGCAGCTGATAAGTACTGGAAGGCTTGAGATTTTTTAATAGAAGTAAATAACAAATCTCTGGCACTTCATGGCAGCAGTTGATTTGAAAGAAATTTTTTTTGGGTGAACTACCCCTTTAATAGTAAAAACAGAGAAAGAACGGTGACAAAAGAAAAACTGTGTGTGAACTACTAATAAAAAAACTTCCACTGTTTGCAAAAGACGTCCGAAAATAATGATCATGTTCATTATTTTGACACCTCACCTGGCTGCTGAGCTTGAATAAAGCCCTAAGGCTATGTGGAAAACATGGATATAGTCATTGGCTGTATCCATGTTTTCCAGACAACCTTAGAGCTTTATCCCAGTTCAGCAGCCACCGCTAATCAAATGCCGAACGATCGGGTTCAGATGGACTCGAACCCGAACCCGTTTCTGTCATCTCTAGTCAGAAACTTATATAGATTTGTAATTTGCTTTTATTGAAAAATCTCAAGTCTTCCAGTACTTATCAGCTACTGTATGTCCTGCAGGAAGTGATGTATTCTTTCCAGTCTGACATAGTGTTCTCTGCTGCCAGCTCTGTCCCTGACAGGAACTATCCAGAGCAATAGGAAATCCCTATGGAAAACCTCTCCTGCTCTGGACAGTTCCTGTCACATACATAGGGGGCAGCAGAGAGCATGCAAAGTATAAGTCCCTGAGTTGAATTCTTGTGTGACATAAATTCACTGTGAAGAGATAATTGACGTAAAGGGGTTATCCAGCATTATAAAAACATGGCCACTTTCTTCCGGACACAGCCCCACTCTTGTCACCAGTTTGGGTGGGGTTTTCAATTCAGTTCTATTGAAGTGAATGGAGCTTAATTGCAAACCACACCTGAACTGGATACAAGTGGTGCTGAGACAAGAAAGTGGCCATGTTTTTCCAATTCTGGATAGCTCCTTTAATGACATTACAGCACAGAAAGGGCCCATGATGATGTCATGGTAGTGCACGCTGATATTATTGCCTAGGTATAATGCACATAGTGACATAACAGTACCTAGATTACTTACAATGTGATATGATAGTGTATGGATAATTAACAGATGGAAGGTTAAAGTCAATTTGCAATTTATGTTCCAAACTGCTGACATTATTAGAAAGCTGTTAGGGCAAGGAGACACATGATACCTTTCATATACCTGTCTGTGCTTCCAGAATGTAACCAGAAATGTAATTCTCGTAATTCTCTAATAGGTCAAAGAGGTGTTCTCAAATTCCTGAAGAAATGAGGGTTGTAACGCCTCCCCCCTCCTGCTTCCATATCTGGCACCGGCATAAAATTCAGATACACAGCACAGGAATGTGGTATGGATGCCAAGCCCTGACTATCAATCAACCCTGGAAGGAGTAGGGGGAGTGTGGAGGTACCATAACCCCTAGTGATGTGCACATTATGGGTTTGGGAAAGCCGTTTTGACTCTGTACACTGTATAATGGAAACATTTTGTCCATGTTCTGGAAGCACAGACAAATATATGAAAGGTACCATGTGTCTCCTTATCTTACAAGCTATCCAACACTGTCAGCAGTTTGGAACATGAATTTCAGCTGACAAATTCCCTTACATTTAGGCCCCTATTGCACGGGACGATTATTGTGCAAATTATTGTTATATTGGAAAGCACATTAGGGGGTCTACATACTACTAGGGGTAGCACACTAGAGATCTATATACTACTAGAGGTCTATATACTACTGGGGGAAGCACACAAAGGGTATATACTATTGGGGACAAAGCACAAGAGGTCTATATTCTACTGGGGCAGCACACAATGGGTATATACTACTGAAGGCAGTAAATGAGGGGTCTTTATACTACTGGGGCAGCACACAAGGGGTATATATATTACTGGGGCAGCACACAAGGAGTCTATATACTACTGGGAGCAGCACACAATGGGTATGGTATATACTACTGAAGGCAGTACACAAGGGGTCTTTATACTACTGGGGCAGCACCCAAGGGGTGTATATACTACTTCGGGCAGCACACAAGGGGTCTATATACTACTGGGGGCAGCACACAATGGGTATATACTACTGAAGGCAGCACACAAGGGGTCTTAATACTACTGGGGCAGCACACAAGGGCTCTATATACTACTGGGGGCAGCACACAAGGGGTATATACTACTGAAGGCAGCACACAAGGGGTCTTTATACTACTGGGGCAGCACATAAGGGGTCTTTATACTACTGGGGCAACACACAAGGGGTCTATATACTACTGGGGCAGCACACAAGAGGTCTATATTACATTGGGGCTGCACCACAGGGGCCTGATACTATGTGGGGACTACAGAGGGGCCTATATTATATAGGGACCTTACTACTATATTGGGGCACAGAGCATACCTAATTATTAAGTGGTGGCACAGGGACACCTTAAAACTATGGGGGCACAGAGGGGCGTAACTACTATATAGGGGTACAGGGGACCTAACTACCGTATGTGTTGGAGCCTAAAATGTTTCTCTGCCACATTCTGAAGAGAGGATTAACGGCCGGGGGAGACTTCAAGATGGTTCGGCGGAGCAGAAAACAAGTAACCTGTGAGTCACTGGATGTAACTGCACTCTGTTATAGGGTTGTACTGATAGGGGTCATGGTGTGGCGTCATTATGTAATGAAATCATTGGTAATATTTTTCTGTTTTGTTCAGAGCAGTTTAGAGGCAACATGTAACCACTGCATGGGGGTATGTATGTATTGGGGCTCTTGATACTGTGTGGGGGCTCTTTAGGGCATAATACTGTGTGTGAAGCACTGATTCTGATAACGCTGCATTGGGGGGGGGGGGTACCAAAAGGGCACCATCTACTCTAAGGCCAACCCTGTGTCACAGTACAAAACAGTACAAAGGTAATACACACAGCGATGTCACAGTACTGGGGTAATGCATGCAGTGATATCACAGTACAGGGGTGATGCCCGCAGTGATGTCACAGGCCCGACTATTCACCTGTCACTGACATTTGTGACCATATAAAACATAAGAGGCAAATATGTACAAAAATACGCTACAGTCTACAAAATGACTATTCCACTTCACACTTCAAGGAGAAGATGCCGCCAAATTCAAAAAAATGGAGGAAGGGAAGACAGAGCAGGAAAATAATAAACCTACCTGTCCCCGTGCCTCCGTAATGCTGCTCCAAGGTCCCGCTGACGGAAATCGTGAACTTGTCTCTTCCAGCTGCAATGGCACAGCGTGGCTGATCGAGTACGGCGGGCAATCACTCAGCTGCATACAAGAGGATGCAGCTGGAAGAGCTGCAGGACACCGATAGCTGTCAGCTGAACCCAAGAGTGGCGCTACAGGGCATGAGGAAGGGTAAGTTTTCATTGTTTATTATTATCCTGCACCCCAACTTCTCTATTAAAGCATACCAGTCACTACAAATAACTTTTCACATGTCATAAAATACATCAACATTATTGATCCCAGCTGGTCTCTCTGCTGAGACCCACTCTGATCAGGATATATATACGGGGAGAGAGAGCGAGAAAGCAGCGTGATCCACTTCCCAGCTGCTCACTAATTCCATCAATGTGAGGGTCCTAATAGACAAAGCGATTTTTCATCTCCAATTATCGATAAACGATTGCTTTGGAAATGACCTGAAATCAGTCACCATAATACACAGATCGAAGGTAGTTTGTTACAATCGCAATAGCGATAGTTCGTATACAGGGGCATAACTAAGATTCATGGGGCCCCATAACAAAAAACTGTATGGGTCCCCAAATCTTTCAACATAATTACCTGGCCCAGCGCAGCCTCTCGACACGTCACTCGTGTGCCGGGGAGTTGGGAAAACGAAGGAACACTGCGCCGGGCAAGGTAAGTATGTATAAGAGGGGTATCTTGTGGCTGAAGGTGCAATGCTGCCTATGGCCATAAGATAGACCCAGAGTGCTGTGCCGTGCAATGTGCTGTGAGCCACTACCATGAAGGTTACCACGCTCTGCCAGGGACGGGGGGGGGGGGGTCCATGGGCCCCATAGCGGTTGCATTGCCTGCCTTTATGGTAGCTTCACCACTGTTCATATACTCTATTATACAAATGATCCTAATTCTCAATGAACAATGTGTACATACACCGAAAGATTTGCAAACAATTAACAATGATTTTATGGTCAACTCAAAAGATGCGATCAACGATATATATGAACAAATTTTCATTAGCCGTTTGATTGTTGTAGTAGATCATGGAGACTTCAAATTCTCTAAAATACCATGACGTCACGAATCAGGGTGTAATTCCTATGGAGTGGCCAGCAGGTGGCGCAGTATATATAAAAGCCTAAGAGCTTTATTGAAGTCTATGGGAGATGTAATTTGTAATGTAATGTAATCTACACTTTATTGGTACACTATGTTTATAGGATAATTTGGGGAACAAGGACATTTGCTCCCCAAATTGAAGGCACCGAGCAGGGAGGGAGAGAGCTAGGTGCATCTAACTACCTCCGCCCTCCCTCCCTGCTTGGTGCAGTGGTACAGATAAACACTACTACTCCTCCCATCATCTGCTCATAGTATGAGCAGATGATGGGAGGAGTAGTGCCAGGGAGATCCCCAACACCAAGCCCCCCTCAGCAGACAGACCCCACACCCACCACCGCCGCGCTCATAGATCTGGCCCCCAGCCACCCCACACACCTACCGCCACCAGTAAACTGCCAGCCCCCCCCCCCCCCCGTCACCCCATCACCAACCCTTCAGCCTCCCTCCCCCACTGCCACACAACTCACTTCCCTGCCGGTGTCGGTATCGGACTGCCAGATCACTGACGCCCCCCCCCCCCCCGCGTCCTGCCCATTCAGTCCTGGATGTCACCCCCAGCCGATTCTGTCCTGGATAAGAAGAGAGCTGCTGGGGGTGACATCCGGGACCGAATTAGCAGGACGCAGGGGCGTCCCACTGCACGAAGCAGGGAGGGAGAGAGTAGGTAGTTAGATGCACCTACCTCTGTCCCTCCCTGCTCGGTGCATTCTATTTTGGGAGCAAATGGCCTTGCTCCCCAAATTATCCCATAAGCATAGTCTACTAATAAAGTGGAGATTACATTACATTACACATTACATCTTTCATAGACTTCAATAAAGTCCATAGGCTTCTATATATACTGCGCCCCCTGCTGGCCACTCCATAGGAATTACACCCTAATTCGTGACATCATGGTATTTCAGAGAATTTGAAGTCTCCATGATCTACTACATTAAGGGAAATAGCCCTATATGTGCATTTCCAATAATTAATGTACATTAGGAATTTGTTAACTTTTCATAAGAAATAACATATTAAAAAATACTTTTGGCCGAACTTCTCCTTTAACTTTACTGAAAATACTGAATATACAATTACAAAAATCTAAGAGCAGTTCTGGTAACAAGTGCTAGTAAAAATACTTTGTTTTTGAAAACTTCAAAGGTAGACGTGAGCAGATAGTGATAGAAGAGAGAGGGAAGACTTGTCTGGAGAGAGAGTGGTGTAGGGGCCGGGTAGGAGCCCTTGCCTAATTAGTATAGTACTCTGCTGGGATGTGTGTGAAGAAAGATACTTGAATCTTGTAGTGAACTTCTCATACTCACATCTAGATAAGTCCCAGTTATCTTATCTGACCGCCTTCTGCCTCATAGTATCAGTGACTGCCCTGAGAGGTAGTACAAGTCCTAGGTCTTTGTCTCTAGGTGTAGCTCCCACTGAAGCCTAACCTCAAGTGGACAAGCATCTGCCAGTAAGTTGCACTGGCTCTTAGCTTCTTTGACTCACTGGGGATCAGTCCCTCTGCCTTTCTCTTTGGGGCAGACCGTCTCCAGTGGTCCCAGTTACCCCACCTATTGGTTCAGCACTGTAACTTTAAGTAGGCCTAAGCCAGGCCTACTTAAAGAGGACCCGTCACCCCCCGTGCCGGGGTGACAGGCTTCCGACCCCCAGCTAGATCCCCTTATACTGACCTCATCCCGCCGAGTCCCGCTCCCGGAGCCGGTCCCGGGACAAAGATATCCTGGTCAGAAGCCTGCGCGCACTGTGAAGATAGGTCCGGTGTCCATAGAGAATGAACAGAGCCGGACTCATCTCTGCAGCCCCGGCTTCTGACCAGGATATCTCCATCCTGGGACCGGCTCTGGGAGCGGGACACGGCGGGATGAGGTGAGTATAAGAGGATCTAGCTGGGGGTCGGGAGCCTGTCACCCCGGAACGGGGGGTGACAGGTCTCCTTTAAGTCACTGCAGCAGGCACCTATGGCTTTCCCAACCTATAAAGAAACTAAACCTCTACTGCCTTTAACTGCCCACCAAAGGAAATTGCCCACCACAGGAAATACCTACCTTTTATAGGGTGGTGTGACAGGAAGTTGGAAAGAGGAGAGAGAGAAGTTTATAGAGTGTCTGCTCAATAAAACAAGATACAAACACACAGAGATGTCACAATACAGTAATAAGTCACATGGATAATGCACACAGTGATGTAACAACATATTTGGATATGCAAAAGAAGAGCCCGTGGAGCCTTATCAAAGAGTCTCGAAACACAGGACTAGCCAGATATTGCTTTGGGGAAGGACCCAGCCAAGGGGTGACTCCTGTAAGGAAACCACCATATTAAGTGGCCCTATAAGTCAATGTAATGACAAGGGAAAAACCACAACCACAGCTGTTTCGGGTTGTTGCCCCTCATCAGTGTGGAGCAATATTCTGGGTGGGAGCAATGCCTAGTAGAGCCACACAGAGATGTCATCGTGCAAGTATAACACTATGTAACACAAGTTTTGTTCCCAGTTTTTTTATGTTATATTCCAATTGCTTATGTCTAAAACAAATAAAAAATTGCTTACATTCATCATAAACTTAGCTTTTGTGACCACGGCAACAAAAATTATGAATATTTATTATGGAAACAGACGATTTAGCATCTTCTCATTTATACAGTCAGACTAAGAAGACTATACATTTATTTATACAGATTATACAGATTACCAAAAACTGTTCAGAAGTGTGTGTTTTTCTGAGATTTATGACTATACTGCAAATCAGATTCACGAATCAATCCCCAAATATAGTCGCCCATCATGTCCTTGTTATTTTGTCCTTGCTAATGGCGTTCAAAGTTCATAATGTCCTGGTGGAAGCGCTTGCCTTGCTCCTCTGAATAAGCTCCCATGTTCTCTTTGAACTTTGAAGATTAGCATCAAGGATATGGATTTTGAGTAAAAGAAATTTGAACAGCGCTCCATAGCACAGATCAGGAGGATATGTGGTAGGTAAGAGAAATGAATGAAAAACTCTTACCTTGTGGGGCTGTGCAAGAGGAGGCACAACACTCAACAACCGCATGTGAACGATCGTTGCCGCTCCCAGGTAAACCATACAAGATGGATAGCAATAAAACAGACCTCCCTCCAACCAGGGTGTGTTTGGGTGCAGATCCAGTAGAGAAGCAAAAAAAAGTAACTATTTAAAATTTATTAGTAATATAAAAATTCATGATGACACCACGCGTTTCTAAACCGATCTGGATTCTTTCTCAAGTGTCATCTGATGACACTTGAGAAAGAAACCAGTCCGGTTTAGAAACGCGTTGTGTCGCCATGAATTTTTATATTACCTATAAATTTTAAATAATTACGTTTTTTGCATCTCTACTGGATCTGCGCCCAAACACACCCTGGTTGAGGGAGGTCTGTTTTATTTATGAATTTTGAGTGACATCCTGCAGCCCATTGCAGCATAGTTCTTTATCAGAGTCTGGACCAGTTGTACATAGTTGTACATAGTTTTCATCTTTATGATCGCCTAGGAAGCCACGAACCACTGCAACAAAACTGTTGCAAGCCGCTCTCTCCTTCCTATTCAGCTTCTTGGGAAATTTACTGCACTCTATGATCTTCTTGATATGTGGTCCGACGAAGACACCAGCTTTGATCTTTGCTTCAGACAGCTTAGGGAAAAGATCCTGGAGGTAATTGAAAGCTGTCGACTCCTTATCTAGAGCCCTGACAAATTGTTTTATGAGCCCCAACTTGATGTGTAGTGGTGGCATTAGTATCTTGCGTGGGTCCACCAGTGGCTCCCACTTTACATTGTTCTTCTGCACAGTGAACTCTGTCCGCTGAGGCCAGTCCCACCTGTGGTAGTGCGCTTTAGTATCCCGGCTGTCCCAAAGGCAAATAAAGCAAGGATACTTAGTAACCACATTGGAGGCCCATCAGGAATGACACCATTTTGAAATCTCCAATAACTTCCCAGCCGTACTATCATACTTCAAGGCACCTAGCAACATCTTGACACTGGTGTATTCCTCTTTCAGGTGCACCAAGTGAGCTACAGGAAGAGATGGATACTTGTTCGCATTGTGAAGCAGCACGGCTTTGAGGCTCTTGCATGAGCTGTCTATGAAGAGACGCCACTCATTCGGGTTACAGGTGATACCTATAGCCTCGAATAGACCAGCCACATACATAGCAAAATGCGTCTACTGGATGTATGCAACCTCTTAATGCCATCTAAATTGACTAAGTTGCTGTGTAGTGTAAGGGAAAAGGATGTCTCTCCAAACTGCAAATAAAAATGGTCAATCTTTATTCCATGCAGTATCAAAGTACAAGAGTGTACTGAGGATTCAGAAGAACAAGACTGATCACCCGGTAGCAGAGTAACACACAATATATACATTTGAAAGAAGTGGTCCTTCCTAAGCTCCTCCTGTAATGGGTGTGGGATGAAGTGTGAATACTGTCCTTATCAGAATCTGAATAGAGAATGAATTCACACCTGTCTGTCTAGGTCAATTCCCCTTTGTCTGTGATGGCTGTTGCCCACTTAGGGTCCTATTCCACGGGCCGAGCAGGGCCCGATCAACGATGTAAACGAGCGGCGATCTACTAGATCGCCGCTCGTTTACTGGGCCTATTCCACGGCCCGATGATCATTGAGCGAGGGTTGCAGGGACATCGTTACCGATGTCCTTGCAGCCCTTGCAGCAGCATCATACACTCACCGGCCACTTTATTAGGTACACCTGTCCAACTGCACGTTACCACTTAATTTCTAATTAGCCAATCACATGGCGGCAACTCAGTGCATTTAGGCATGTAGACATGGTTAAGACAATCTCCTGCAGTTCAAACCGAGCATCAGTATGGGGAAGAAAGGTGATTTGAGTGCCTTTGAACGTGGCATGGTTGTTGGTGCCAGAAGGGCTGGTCTGAGTATTTCAGAAACTGCTGATCTACTGGGATTTTCACACACAACCATCTCTAGGGTTTACAGAGAATGGTCCGAAAAAGAAAAAACATCCAGTGAGCGGCAGTTCTGTGGGCGGAAATGCCTTGTTGATGCCAGAGGTCAGAGGAAAATGGGCAGACTGGTTCGAGCTGATAGAAAGGCAACAGTATGTCAAACTTTGAGGCAGATGGGCTACAGCAGCAGAAGACCACACCGGGTGCCACTCCTTTCATCTAAGAACAGGAAACTGAGGCTACAATTTGCACAAGCTCATCGAAATTGGACAGTAGAAGATTGGAAAAACATTGCCTGGTCTGATGAGTCTCGATTTCTGCTGCGACATTCGGATGGTAGGGTCAGAATTTGGCGTCAACAACATGAAAGCATGGATCCATCCTGCCTTGTATCAATGGTTCAGGCTGGTGGTGGTGGTGTCATGGTGTGGGGAATATTTTCTTGGCACTCTTTGGGTCCCTTGGTACCAATTGAGCATCGTTGCAACGCCACAGCCTACCTGAGTATTGTTGCTGACCATGTCCATCCCTTTATGACCACAATGTACCCAACATCTGATGGCTACTTTCAGCAGGATAATGCGCCATGTCATAAAGCTAGAATCATCTCAGACTGGTTTCTTGAACATGACAATGAGGTCACTGTACTCAAATGGCCTCCACAGTCACCAGATCTCAATCCAATAGAGCATCTTTGGGATGTGGTGGAACGGGAGATTCGCATCATGGATGTGCAGCCGACAAATCTGCTGTAACTGTGTGATGCCATCATGTCAATATGGACCAAAATCTCTGAGGAATGCTTCCAGCACCTTGTTGAATCTATGCCACGAAGAATTGAGGCAGTTCTGAAGGCAAAAGGGGGTCCAACCCGTTACTAGCATGGTGTACCTAATAAAGTGGCCGGTGAGTGTACATTACCTGTCCAGGCTTCTCGCGCTGTCTTCATCCCCGGGTCCCGCGCGCTCTATCTTCTGAATGGCCGGTCAGCTGATGGAGCGCTCAGCCAATCACAGGCCGGGACCGCCGCGGCCTGTGATTGGCTGAGCGCTCCGTCAGCTGACCGGCCATTCAGAAGATAGAGCGCGCGGGACCCTGGGATGAAGACAGCACAGAGAAGCCTGGAAAGGTAATGTATTACTGCTGCTGCTGTCAAAACGTTGTTCGCCTGCCGTATTCAACCGTAGCGATGCGCAGTGGGGGAACGATGATTTTAGGTCTGGCCCTAAATGAACGATCAGCCGAGGACAGGATCATCGGCTGATCGTTCTCTTTATTTCACCGAACGATTATCGGCCGAATCGGGCCAAATGGGGCCGATCCGGCCGATTATCGTTACTGTGGAATAGGGCCCTTAGTATGCAATCCCAATCAATTAGATCATGTCTGTCCGTCTGTCAGGAAGGGCCATAGTGGCCCTATATAACTGTAGTTATACAGCTACCAGTCCCAGAAAGTTCTAGATAATTCTGGACAGTTCTAGAAACTTCTTGATAGTTCTCACAATTCTAGAAGCTTCTTAGTATCTTGAAATATGGGGAATATCCTTTAAAATAGATCAATTTCAAAATATCATTGTGCCGACCACAAAAGCAATGTTTACAGGGAATAATAACTTTTTTTCTATTCATTTAGGGTACAAACAATGAGGAAAACACACTTAACAACTGGGAACAAGCAATTTTTGTAAAATTCTTACATGGTGTAATCTATTGAATTTACAGCACCAGAATTAGAGAACCCCTTATGTCACAATAGAGGGAAAGTGCATACAGTGATATCACAGTACAAGGATAACTACTGCTCCGCTCATATACAGCAAGTAAATCTTAAGACAGATCATATAGATTAACAATGCTTTGTAGTGGAAGCCCTTTGCATTGCTTCTTAGGTTTCCATTGTTTTTAATGTCTATTTTATTAGAGGGAACTCCCCCAAATGATGGATAATGGGGAACATGATTTTTTGTCATTTGGTTATTATTTTAAGATAAAAAAAAAAACCACAAACAAAAACTAAAAAACTAAAAACAAAAATAATTATTTTTTTCATCAGGGCTTCATCCCTTTGGATCCATTGTCGTGAAATAAAATTAAAACTGAAAAAAAAAGATTTTCCTTTTCATCACCTGTGTGAACACTGCACAGGTGTTGGATTGTTAAGGCACCTGTGCAGTGTTCACTGCATAGGAATTGGAAAAATCCTACCAGTGGCATTCCTAATGGCGAGGAGGGACAAGCCTGGGCACAGGCATACTCTAGGCCACACCAATTTGGCACAGGGCTGCAAGTTTAAAAGTTGTGTTTAAGGACAATAACTGCATCACCTGCTGAACAGGCCCCGGGACAGATCTTGGATTAAAAGCAGCTATCCGAAGGTACAAGCGGTTTTGGGGGGCCAGATTGTGGGTACAGAGTCACTTTAACTCTCTTTTTCAGGGGAATTACAATAACGTTTCATTTACACCTTGTCACCAAGAACAAGTCAGTTTTCCTCTGTCCTTGGTGATTTTACAATGTTCTGTATGACTCTGGACAGGAATTCTCTGTCTTATACTGCCCTCTTGTGGGAAAATCTTACCTAAAAGCACAAAATGCATGAAAACCAATCCAGCCAGCAGTTCTGTATTTACACTTCCTCTAGTGCAATGTTGTTTGTTATTTACCACCAAGAACCACAAGTTCACAACTATTTATTACTTTTAACAATAAATATCAAAAGGAGGACCTTGAAATCTAACATCTTCGCTAACACCTTGAAGAGGTCACCAGTAGGGAATTGTCTGTCTAAATGAACTGAATCTATTCATTTGATCGGCAAGCAACTTATCAGCCTGCTGCCTTTGAATTCTTTTCTGCTCCCTGCCGCTCTTCCTTGGGTGCTAGGAAAAGCTGGATCCAGTCCTGGGAAGCTTCTCCCAGTTTCCCAGGACTGGATCCAGCTTTTCCCAACACCCGTAGAGGAGCGTCATGAAGCAAAACATAGTTGAAAACCATAAGGCTAATAAGTCACTTACCAATCAAATGAATCGCTTTGCTTCATTTAGACGGATGCTACGCTCATCTCTAGTCACCAGTATGCCAGGCCACCACTCCGGTCCTCGTTGTTTTGCCAGGTGCCTCATAGCTGCTATGCTTTCTTCTACAAGGTCCTCATCTGTGACAGCTGTGACCAAAAAAACAAAAACATTACAATTTATCAGCACAGTATATATAAAAAGAGAATGGAGGAGAAAAACTTGTCGCACTGTTCCAGGAACAGGAGAGGCCAGTGAGGTCCCTCTATCTGGTTCTCATATTATATATATATATTTAGGACAAAGCCCAGCCCCTGGGGGGATAGTAACCACCATAGCTTAGAGAGCACAAGCGGCTGCTGTGCCCGCGATGCTCCAGTTTTTGGGCTACTGGTAAGATTCAGGTATCCAACATTTTTCCAAAGTTTGGCAAACCAAACTAAACTTTTGCGTTTTTCCAGGTGGTAATGTGGTAAACAAGGGTTTCTACGTGGATCTTGAAAGGGCAGGTGGTGTACCGCTAAGCACTTGTCATAGGGAGTAAGTGGTGTATGCCCTCCCTGGATCCCAAGCGCACACTTCTTTAGGAGGGTTGCAGGTGTAGTGCAGATGAACCACACCATCCAGGTAAATTTAACCACTTAAATGCTTTACTGAACAGTTCTTAAAGTGACAAACGCAGTTACTTGTAATACAAGTTTACATACAGCAGCTTGTGCTTGAATATGATTGCCTTTGTAATACGCGAGAATAGTTTAGGGGGAAGTAGGCTTGACTTGTTAGAGTCTCTTTGGTAGTTTTTTTTTTTTTTTAAATAGAAGACGTACAGAATAAATAGGGGGCTACCAGGGCGACCTGTCTAAGCGGTTCAGAACTCTGTTGGGGTGACCTTTAGGCTTGATCGAACAGAGGAAAAAGCTAAGTTTGATCCAACTCGAACCTAGCCGGACCTTCCTCATCTATTCCTGATGCCTTCCCGGTCCGTGCGGAAGGAGGAGACATCCCGGGGACCGCCTGGAATTCCGGGATTCAGCCTAGGTAATAGGCTGTTCGATCGAACCTAGCTTTTTCCGCTGTTTGATCAAGCCTAGTGACCTTAAGACTTGAGACTTGATAGACTTGATAGAAGAATACCCATACTCACAGTTTAGAAAATACCCCCTATTGCCGGGAGAGATCACAGAGTGCTAGATCCAGGAATATGGGCCCCGGGGTTGAACAACCGGGAGGAGCTAATGCCATGAGATTACCCAAGGCGATTGAACAATATCAGCGGGGTACTTTGGCATAGATGCACTTAACCAACACACAGGGGACAGTCCTGGACAGTCGAGGAACTTTCTGAGAATACTTGTATAGGACTGGTCAGAGGACCTGAGACATAGACATGGTGGTGGAAAAACTCTCAATGGTAGTTGCTCCTCTTTAGGGTTACAGAAGGCCAAAATCTATTGAAGATACTTTAGAAGGAAAATTTCTCTGGCAGGAGCAGGCACCTGACCATCGAGTCTGTGAGGATTTATGTAAGGCTATGTTAATCATTAAGCAAAGTCCATGCAAGTGAACCTGTGTCAATTCGGCTCATACAATTCCAACCACCACCGGTCATCAGTAATACATATTCAATGTGAATTGGAGCCAGCGTACTTTTTGTTTAACCACAATAGATATTCATAAAGTAAGAGATGGACTCACTTTTAGTCGTCTTCATATGCTTTTTTATTTTCTTATTTTCTCAGTATATTCAGGCTGAGGAGGCTTTAGGAGGCATGCATCCACGGAGTGGCGTGGGTCCCGTCTGCCGCGCAACGTTTCGAGGGCGTATCCCTCTTACTCATGCATGCTGACGGGGTTGACTCCCCTCCCTTTTACTGCCACAAAGCCCGGCCTTAATCCTGACGTCATACATAATACATTTAAAATTAGAGATAATATGCAGATATTCATATTTTTATGTGCTTATCTCATGTATATATTTTAACTCTGCCGGACCTTTGTAAAAGGGGATGAAAAAGATGTTATAATAACCCTTATTTTGCTATTCATAAGAAAGCCTTAAAACTGCAAATTTCGTTTAACCCTTTGGGTTCAACGCTTTCTAATGATCTTATCCAGTAACATTCTCTCTGTAATAATCTTTTTCTAACGCTGCTTTGTGTACCTCGACTGTCTATTTCCTCTAAAACATGCCATTTCAACTCATGTACCTGCTGTCCCCTTTCCCTAAAATGGCTTGCTACTGTAGTTTCTCCAAATGATTTCTCTTCTTTAGTGGTTTGTTCTTTCTTAGTGTATTTTCTAATTAACGCTTTGTGTTCATTTATTCTTATCCTGATTTGTCTACTTGTCTGCCCCACGTAAACTTTTCCGCAGGGACACTTTAAGAGGTATACCACATTGCTAGAGCAGCAAGTGTGGTATCCTCTCAGTGGTATCTCGTGTCCTTTAGTAGGGTGACGCATCGTGTCCCCTTTAATTATAGATGTACAATTTTGACAGTTTAGGCATGGAAAAGTGCCATTCTTTTTTGCTCGTAAGAATTTTTGTCTACTGACTGTGCCTATTTTAATGTCACCCCTGACTATTGTGTTTGCTATACTCTTGCCTTTCTGTAAGGCAAAAGTAGGTAAATCTTGAAACAATCTCCCAAATTTTGGGTCTCTTTGTAAGAGTCCCCAATATTTGGTGATTGTATGTTTCACTAGATTGGTATGATGGTCATATTTTGTGACAAAAATTGTTTTGTGTTGTTTCCTATCTCTTATTTGTTGTTTTGGACATTTTTGTTCTTGTCTTATACTTTCTATTTGTCTATTGTCATACCCACGATTTTTGAATTTTTGTATCATGCGTTTTTTACATGTATCTTTGTCTGTGTCATCACTGACAATTCTATCTACTCTCTCTAGTTGGCTCTTCACAATGCTCCTAAATACATGTGGCGGATGAAAACTTGATCTATGTAAATAATTGTTTTTGTCAGTTTCTTTAGTATATAGTGTAGTTGTTAATTGCCCCTCATGTAGATGTAATTCTACGTCCAGGTAGTGTATGGTGTGTGGATGATACTCTACTGTAAATTTTATTGTTTTGTGTGTAGCATTCAGCTGTTCCACAAACATCAACAATTTTTCCTCTGTGTCGTTCCATACCATGAACACATCGTCCACAAAGCGAAGCCACGTGGACGATGTGTCCATTTGAGGGACAACATATTGTCTCTCGTAAATTTCCATGAATATCTTGGCCACACTTGGTGCCACCGATGAGCCCATTGAAACTCTATATATTTGTAAGTAGAAATCCTCATAAAATCTAAAGTAGTTCTTAGATAACGTGAAGTCCAATAGTCCCATGATAAATCTAATCATGGGACCAGTGAACCTCAGGTCCTCCATCAACAGTTCCCGTATGTATCCCATACTTTCTGTGTGTGGTATATTTGTATACAAGGACTGCACGTCCATTGTACACAAATACGTTGTATTTGACATAGGTATTTGTTTCACTTTATGCAAAAAATCTTGTGTGTCCCTCAGACATCTTGGAAACATCTTTATTATTTCTTGTAGGAAACTGTCCACGTAAATTGCCAAAGGTTGTAGTAATGATCCGATCAGTGAGACGATTGGTCGTCCCGATGGTTGTTGAAGTCATTTATGAATCTTCAGAGCTAAATAAAGTACTGGTGTCCGTGGTCCATCCACTCTAAAAGCTTCAGCTGTCTTTTCACTTATGATGTTTATCGCTACTGCTTCTTCTATATATTCCTCAATTTCTTTTTGATACATTAGAGTTGGATCCCCATTCAGTTTCCTGTATATCATATTATCACTCAGTTGTTTCATGGCTTCAATCAAGTAATCATTTCTATTCATGATGACGATGGCCCCACCCTTGTCAGCCTTCTTGATGACAAGGGTGGGGTCATTCGTCAGTTGTCTCAGTGCCTCCTGTTCACACTTTGTTAAGTTATATGTGTGTTTTTTCACTGTCTCCCACTTTTTATCTATGTCCGCCATTACAGACTGTATAAATACCATAAGTGTCTGATTATCCACTATGGGATCAAACGTGCTTTTTGGTCTTATTTTGGACGGGATCCTGTCAATGAAGGATATACCTTTTTGATCTTTCCATTTCACGTCAAAGAAATGCATTTAAAGTCTGAGGGACCTACAAAATCTGTAAAAATCAATTTCAAAATCAAATTTAGACATCTCATACGTCGGCACGAATCCCAGCCCTTTGTTAAGGACTGAGATTTGTGCGTCAGTAAGTTGTTTGTCAGAGATATTTACAACTAATTTATTTAATGTTTTCTCCGCTTGTCTCTCTGGTTTAGACTGGACTCTGAACCTGTCCCTTCTCCTTTTCCTTTGTTTCTGTCCAAGTTCTTGACTTGTCCTAAAAAACCTTTCGATGAGGCACTCCTGGGGAAAGGTTTCTTTATTTTTTCTTCATCTGTGGTTGTGTATTCCGATGTGGATGTCCCATCTTGCTGTAGGAGCATTGTGAAGAGCCAACTAGAGAGAGTAGATAGAATTGTCAGTGATGACACAGACAAAGATACATGTAAAAAACGCATGATACAAAAATTCAAAAATCGTGGGTATGACAATAGACAAATAGAAAGTATAAGACAAGAACAAAAACGTCCAAAACAACAAATAAGAGATAGAAAACAACACAAAACAATTTTTGTCACAAAATATGACCATCATACCAATCTAGTGAAACATACAATCACCAAATATTGGGGACTCTTACAAAGAGACCCAAAATTTGGGAGATTGTTTCAAGATTTACCTACTTTTGCCTTACAGAAAGGCAAGAGTATAGCAAACACAATAGTCAGGGGTGACATTAAAATAGGCACAGTCAGTAGACAAAAATTCTTATGAGCAAAAAAGAATGGCACTTTTCCATGCCTAAACTGTCAAAATTGTACATCTATAATTAAAGGGGACACGATGCGTCACCCTACTAAAGGACATGAGATACCACTGAGAGGATACCACACTTGCTGCTCTAGCAATGTGGTATACCTCTTAAAGTGTCCCTGCGGAAAAGTTTACGTGGGGCAGACAAGTAGACAAATCAGGATAAGAATAAATGAACACAAAGCGTTAATTAGAAAATACACTAAGAAAGAACAAACCACTAAAGAAGAGAAATCATTTGGAGAAACTACAGTAGCAAGACATTTTAGGGAAAGGGGACACCAGGTACATGAGTTGAAATGGCATGTTTTAGAGGAAATAGACAGTCGAGGTACACAAAGCAGCGTTAGGAAAAGACTGTTACAGAGAGAATGTTACTGGATAAGATCATTAGAAAGCGTTGAACCCAAAGGGTTAAACGAAATTTGCAGTTTTAAGGCTTTCTTATGAATAGCAAAATAAGGGTTATTATAACATCTTTTTCATCCCCTTTTACAAAGGTCCGGCAGAGTTAAAATATATACATGAGATAAGCACATAAAAATATGAATATCTGCATATTATGTCTAATTTTAAATGTATTATGTATGACGTCAGGATTAAGGCCGGGCTTTGTGGCAGTAAAAGGGAGGGGAGTGCACCCCGTCAGCACGCATGAGTAAGAGGGATACGCCCTTGAAACGTCGCGTGGCAGACGGGACCCACGCCACTCCGTGGATGCATGCCTCCTAAAGCCTCCTCAGCCTGAATATACTGAGAAAATAAGAAAATAAAAAAGCATATGAAGACGACTAAAAGTGAGTCCATCTCTTACTATAATATAATATTACTAGAACATCTATTGTGGTTAAACAAAAAGTACGCTGGCTCTAATTCACATTGAATATGTAAGGCTATGTTCACACAGCGTTAAAGTACAGCCGTTGTTGCAATCGGCAACAACAGCCGTACTTTGTACGAAAAGCCACGTTCTTCTATGGGATCCTGGCCGGAGCATTTACTCATAGTATCCCAAGCAGCGCCGCAAACAACTGACATGTCATTTTTCTGCGGCCGCTATTCATTGAATAGCGACTGTAGAAAACCATATCAGTGCACACTGTGGAGCGAGCAGCTCCGGCTGCTTGCTTTATAGTGTGCAGTGGTGAGTTCTAATGCGATCACGCGCTGATGCCCCCGCATCAGAACTCTACGGCCATAAAAATCATCCGGCCGGTACTGCAGTACCGTCCGGGATGATCTTTGCTGAGACCGGCCGCTCTGTGACCTGGCCGGTACAATACGGCGTGTGAACATGACCTAAAGGCGCAATCAATGCCTCTACATAAATCCTGTGAACATCGGAGTTCAGAGCTGTTGCAGGTTTCACTGCCATTTTCCAGCAAAAAAATGGTAAATGCGGCGCACGCAGAGACTGCACTCCCCTCTGCATGCAGCCACACGCCCCAAGCGGCACAAATGGGCCCGATGTCAATAAAATATTCACAAGAATAGCGTTTGCAAATATTTTTATGTGCATCGGGTCCATCTGCGCCATAAATAGGCTTTTTAGCCTTATAAAAAATGTCCCCCAATTAATCCACTAACAAGATACTCACATGTAAATTTATTGGCAAATTGTGATGTGACCTTCTCCTTATTTGTATTTTGTTATATGATTTATTATTCATGCGTCAACTGGTTTTAACCTATTCTGCCTGTAAATTCTGCATGACAACTATGTATTTGATGTATTCCTGCGTTGGTCACCAGCTTGCCAATAATAAACACAATAAATGTGATCATACATTGTACATTGGATGGAACACACAATTTTTATGCTATTTTATAAGCCAGAGTCTGGAGTGGACCCAACAGCAAGTAAGTATTCCACCAAGTATTGTTCAAATTATCGTTAAATCGTTCGAATCTAAACGATAATCGTTCGGTTGAAATGCAGTTAACGATTAACGACCGAACGAGAAATCGTTGATCGCTTTATAAGACCTGGACCTATTTTTATCGTTGCTCGTTCGCAAATCGTTCGCATTAAATAAGACGTCATTCGGTCGTTCGCAGTAGATATGAACGCAATAGCGAAGGAAAAACGATCACAAATACGATCATAAGTAACGATTATCGCTCCATGGAAATGAGTGAACGTTTTCAGGTCTTTGGCAATAGCGGTCGTTTTAGATTGTTAATCGTTAACGATTATGCGAACGATAATCGTCCGGTGGAATACGGCCCTAAGATTCTAGCCAAAATGGAGTTAGGATTTCATTACTAAATAAACCACCAGGTGGCAGCATAGTAGCACATCATCATAGTTCAGAAGGCTCTTTGTAGGTGATGGTTGCTTTCACACTACCTCCATCTCTGGCACTCACAGGGTAATGATGAGCATAATTCTAGTGGACAGCTGGGAGTAGTAGTGTTGTGTTATGTGGTAGAGTCCTGCAGATAACTCCAGGGGTCCCTTGTGAGCCCAGCAAATGTTTTGTTAATTTATCTGTTTCAGTGACGCAAAGTGCAGGTATAACTTCAAACACTAGGAATCTGTGAACAACTTTAACTCTTTACAGACAGTCTCTGTGTAACAATTCAGGCAAATTGGGGCGATTCTATTTTTTTTTTTAGGCAGCAAAAAAACAATCTATAAAATCTTCACCAAAATCAGCATGATTCAGCGCACATATTCTGGCAGATTTGGTTTCAGATTCAGCTATAGAGTTATATTCAGCAAATCCAAACCTTGGGAACTCACACGTGCAGGTTTTAGGGTAGATTTGGATGTAAATGTCTGAGCCAAATACAGGAGTGTATTCAAAAGGAAAAAGGAAATATGGAGGAAGGATTTATATATTTCCTCCTGAATCCACTTCTTGCTTTGTCTTAAAGGAGAAGTCCAGGGGAGGATAAAAGAAATAGAATGTTCTTAACACCCCCCCCCCCCCCCCCCCCCCAACACCGCCGCCATAACCCTGCGGATTGCTCCGGCCCCGGTCATCATATGCTGTCTCCTCCTGGACAGTGCTGGACAGTGGAGTACAGGAGGGGGAGGGGCTGTCAGCAGTGGCATGCAGGAGGAGAGGTGGAGAGAAGAGAAGCAGCCCCAAATGGACACAGCATCCAGTGACTAAGTGGGCCCCAAAGCGGACCTGCACTTCCCTTCCCAGGTGCTGATACCGCCTTGGGGGCCACTACAGACATGTGCCATGCTGAGCTGACTTTAGAGTCTAAACCCGGTGGACCCCTCTATTGGCCCTGGCCCCTGTGCAGCTGAACAGGCTGCACAAGTGATATGTGATATATATTTTTTAATATAATAGAAAATCCTTTGTATAAAATATATTAATTAGTTAATTAATGAAAAAATAATTTAATCAAAATTATATTATACTTTTGCCATTGAGCCATTGGCCACATAACCCCATAAAATGTAGACAACAATAAGAGGTCATGTGGATGTGATTTTAGGTGTCCAAATCTAAATGTAGTGTATTATTACACAATCACTAGCACTGACTAGTACCATTACACTATATAACCTGCACACACACCTAGTTAGTGATTATCTTATTACTAGCTTATTACCTTATTATAGTGCTTGAAAATCCCTATATTGTAATCCGTATTCTTCTTCTTCTTCTTCTTCCGTTTCTTCTTCTTCCAGCCATTTTTCTGCGCGTAATACAGCCCGAACCGCTTTGCGCACACACTCCATTCAAACTGCGTTTCGAAGCCCTCGGTGGTGTGAGGTGTGCTATCTAGTTTTCGTTTCGATCGGATTTGTCGTTTTTATATATATATACGTTCCTTAAAACCGCTCCATTCCCAGGCTTATAGCGCTTTTATCCTTTGGTCTATGGGGCTGTGCGAGGTGTCATTTTTTGTGCCATGATGTGTTCTTTCTATCGGTACCTTGATTGCGCATATGCGACTTTTTGATCGCTCTTTATTACAATTTTTCTGGATTTGATGCGACCAAAAATGCACAATTTTGCACTTTGGGATTTTCTTGCGCTGACACCATTTACCGTACGAGATCAGGAATGTGATTAATTAATAGTTCGGGCGATTACGCACGCGGCGATAGCAAACATGTTTATTTATTTATTTACTTACTTTTATTTATAACCTGGGAAAAGGGGGGTGATTCAGACTTTTATTAGGGGAGGGGGCTTTTTACTATTAACAACATTTTTTTTTTAACTTTTGCACTTATACTAGAAGCCCCCCTAGGGGTTAGGGTTATTCCCCCTGGGGGACTTCTAGTATAAGTGCTTTGATCTCTCATAGAGATCTCTGCAGCATAGATATGCTGCAGAGATCCATGAGATAGGCACTCGTTTACTTCCGGCTGCTGCAGCCGGAAGTAAACGAGTGCCGAGCCGGGGACGGCGCCATCTTGGAGCGGTCCCCGGCCGGCTTCAGTATCGGAGATCGCTCCTCCGGGACAACGTCCCGGAGGAGCGATCTCCCCACTATACCACCACGGATCATCTGCAGCCGGTAATCGGAGGCAGCTGTCATCTTTGACAGCTGCCTCCGATTACCTGATTAGCGGGCACGGCGATCGGACCGTGCCCGCTAATAGCCGCGATCCTGGGCTGCATGAGGCGCGCTCTGAGTGCGGGGAGGCGGCCCTGGACGTAAGGTTACGTCCAGGGTCGCCTAAGGGTTAAGCGTGAAATTGGTCCCTTTAAGAGCGAAATTGGGTCCCTTTAAGAGCGACCTGGATCCCTTTAACCCCTAGACGACCCAGGGCGTATAGTTACGCCATGGAAGTCTGTCCCCAGACGACCTAGGGCGTAACTGTACGCCCTGGGTGTTTCTCCCGCTATGAAGCGTGCTCCGGAGCGGAGCGCGCTTCATAGCAGGTGGGGGCCGGCTGCAATCAGCAGCCGGGACCTCACCGGCAATGACACGCTGCAGCGATCGCGCTGCCGCGTGTCATTAACTCCTTAAACGGCGCGACCGCGTCGCGACCGCGGCGTTTAAGTGTAAGTGACAAGGGTAGTCCCCTGTCACTTACCGATCGGGACCCCCCGCAGTGTGACTGCGGGGGTCCCGATCGGTAAAACGGGCCGCCGGAGGTCTCTCACCTGGTTCCGTGCGGTCCGATCGGCGATCTGCTACACTAAGCCTGCACAGGCAGGCTCAATGAGCAGATCGCCGATAACACTGATCAATGCTGTGCCTATGGCATAGCAATCATCAGTGTAAAAATCTAACTAATCTATGTACAAGTCCCCCAAAGGGACTTCAAATGTGTAAAAAAAAAAAAGTTATAAACACTAACACACTACCCCAAAGCCCCTCCCCCAATAAAAGTTGAAATCACCCCCCTTTCCCATTATATAAATAAAACATATAAAAATAAATAAACAAATAAACATATAATATACCGTAACGTGCGTAATTGTCCGATCTATGAAAATATAACAAGCGTCATTGCGAACGGTAAACGGCGTACACGAAAAGAGGGAAAAAAGTGCACGGATTACCGATTTTATGTTACATTATATATAAAAAAAAATTAATAAAAAGTGATCAAAACATCCGATCTTCACACATATGGTATTAATAAAAACTAAAGATCATGGCGGAAAAAATGACACCCCATACAGCCCCGTAGGTGAAAAAATAAAACCGTTATAAGCGTCACAATAGGCCCATTTTATTTATAATTAATTGCCAAAAAAAAGGATTTCATAAAAAAATATATAACATTAGAGAATCTGTGTAACCTGCATATGGTTGTGTTCAGACTGAACTATAGAATAATAGTGTCATGTCGCTGTTACCATATAGTGCATTACATAGACACAGGAACCCCCCAAACGTTACCATATTGCATTCTTTCTTACGATTTCACCTATTTATATCTTCATAAATAATATATTTGGGATTCCATCATACATGTTATGGTAAAATGAAAGACGCCATTACAAAGTACAACTATTCCTGTAACAAACAAGCCCTTACATGGCCTGTAGATAGAAAACTGAGAGTGCTAGAGCTCTTAGAAGGGGAGGAGGGAAAAACGAAAACACTAAGATCAAAATTTGCGTGGTCCACTGGGTCATTTTGGGCCTGGTCCTCAAAGGGTTAAGAGTGAAATATGTCCCTTTAAGAGCAAAATGGGTCCCTTTAAGAGCGACCTGGGTCACTTTAAGAGCCACCTGGGTCCATTTAAGAACAAAATATGTCCCTTTAAGAGCGAAATATGTCCCTTTAAGAGCAAAATGGGTCCCTTTAGGAGCGACCTGGGTCCCTTTAAGCGTGAAATTGGTCCCTTTAAGAGTGAAATTGGTCCCTTTAAGAGCGATCTGGGTCCCTTTAAGAGCAAACGGGATCCCTTTAAGAGCGACCTGGGTCCCGTTAAGAGCTACCTGGGTCCCCTTGAGAGCGTCCTGGGTCCCTGTAAGAGCGACCTTGGTCCCTTTAAGAGCGACCTGGGTCCCTTTAAGAGCAAAATATGTCCCTTTAAGAGCGAAATATGTCCCTTTAAGAGCAAAATGGGTCCCTTTAAGAACGACCTGGGTCCCTTTAAGAGCGACCTGGGTCCCTTTAAGAGCAAAATATGTCCCTTTAAGAGCAAAATGGGTCCCTTTAAATGCGATCTGGGTCCCTTTAAGATCGACCTGGGTTCCTTTTAGAGTGACCTTGGTCCCTTTAAGAGCGAAATATGTCCCTTTAAGAGCGAAATGGGTCCTTTTAAGAGCGACCTGGGTCCCTTTAAGAGCGACCTGGGTCCCTTTAAGAGCGAAATGGGTCCCTTTAAGAGTGAAATTGGTCCCTTTAAGAGTGACCTGGGTCCCTTTAAGAGCGACCTGGGTCCCTTTAAGAGCAAAATGGGTCCTTTTAAGAGCGACCTGGATCCCTTTAAGAGCGACCTGGGTCCCTTTAAGAGCGAAATGGGTCCCTTTAAGCGTGAAATTGGTCCCTTTAAGCGTGAAATTGGTCCCTTTAAGAGTGAAATTGGTCCCTTTAAGAGCGACCTGGGTCCCTTTTAGAGCGAACTGGGTCCCTTTAAGAGCAAAAATGAGTCCCTTTAAGAGCAACCTGGGTCCCTTTAAGAGTGAAATGGGTCCCTTTAAGAGCGAAATGGGTCCCTTTAAGAGCGACCTGGGTCCCTTTAAGAGCGAAATGGGTCCCTTTAAGAGTGAAATTGGTCCCTTTAAGAGTGACCTGGGTCCCTTTAAGAGCGACCTGGGTCCCTTTAAGAGCAAAATGGGTCCTTTTAAGAGCGACCTGGATCCCTTTAAGAGCGACCTGGGTCCCTTTAAGAGCGAAATGGGTCCCTTTAAGCGTGAAATTGGTCCCTTTAAGCGTGAAATTGGTCCCTTTAAGAGTGAAATTGGTCCCTTTAAGAGCGACCTGGGTCCCTTTTAGAGCGAACTGGGTCCCTTTAAGAGCAAAAATGAGTCCCTTTAAGAGCAACCTGGGTCCCTTTAAGAGTGAAATGGGTCCCTTTAAGAGCGAAATGGGTCCCTTTAAGAGCGACCTGGGTCCCTTTAAGAGTGAAATGGGTCCCTTTAAGAGCGAAATGGGTCCCTTTAAGAGCGACCTTGGTCCCTTTAAGAGTGAAATGGGTCCCTTTAAGAGCGAAATGGGTCCCTTTAAGAGCGACCTGGGTCCCTTTAAGAGCGAAATATGTCCCTTTAAGAGCAAAATGGGTCCCTTTAAGAGGGACCTGGCTCCCTTTAAGAATGAAATATGTCCCTTTTAAGAGCAAAATGGGTCCCTTTAAGAGCAAAATGGGTCCCTTTAAGAGCGACCTGGGTCCCTTTAAGAGCGACCTGGGTCCTTTTAAGAGCGACCTGGGTCCCTTTAAGAGTGAAATATGTCCCTTTAAGAGTGACCTGGTTCCTTTAAGAGCGACCTGGCTCCCTTTAAGAGCGAAATGGGTCCCTTTAAGAGCGAAATGGGTCCCTTTAAGATCGAAATGGGTCCCTTTAAGATCGAAATAGGTCCCTTTAAGAGCAAAATCGGTCTCTTTAAGAGCGACCTGGGTCCCTTTAAGAGCAACCTGGGTCCCTTTTTAGAGCGACCTGGGTTCCTTTTAGAGTGACCTTGGTCCCTTTAAGAGCGAAATATGTCCCTTTAAGAGCGAAATGGGTCCTTTTAAGAGCGACCTGGGTCCCTTTAAGAGCGACCTGGGTCCCTTTAAGAGCGAAATGGGTCCCTTTAAGAGTGAAATTGGTCCCTTTAAGAGCGACCTGGGTCCCTTTAAGAGCGACCTGGGTCCCTTTAAGAGCAAAATGGGTCCTTTTAAGAGCGACCTGGATCCCTTTAAGAGCGACCTGGGTCCCTTTAAGAGCGAAATGGGTCCCTTTAAGCGTGAAATTGGTCCCTTTAAGAGTGAAATTGGTCCCTTTAAGAGCGACCTGGGTCCCTTTTAGAGCGACCTGGGTCCCTTTAAGAGCAAAAATGAGTCCCTTTAAGAGCAACCTGGGTCCCTTTAAGAGTGAAATGGGTCCCTTTAAGAGCGAAATGGGTCCCTTTAAGAGCGACCTGGGTCCCTTTAAGAGTGAAATGGGTCCCTTTAAGAGCGAAATGGGTCCCTTTAAGAGCGACCTGGGTCCCTTTAAGAGTGAAATGGGTCCCTTTAAGAGCGAAATGGGTCCCTTTAAGAGCGAAATATGTCCCTTTAAAAGCAAAATGGGTCCCTTTAAGAGGGACCTGGCTCCCTTTAAGAATGAAATATGTCCCTTTTAAGAGCAAAATGGGTCCCTTTAAGAGCAAAATGGGTCCCTTTAAGAGCGACCTGGGTCCCTTTAAGAGCGACCTGGGTCCTTTTAAGAGCGACCTGGGTCCCTTTAAGAGTGAAATATGTCCCTTTAAGAGTGACCTGGTTCCTTTAAGAGCGACCTGGCTCCCTTTAAGAGCGAAATGAGTCCCTTTAAGAGCGAAATGGGTCCCTTTAAGATCGAAATAGATCCCTTTAAGAGCAAAATCGGTCTCTTTAAGAGCGACCTGGGTCCCTTTAAGAGCGACCTGGGTCCCTTTTTAGAGTGACCTGGGTCCCTTTTTAGAGCGACCTGGGTCCCTTTAAGAGCGACCTTGGTCCCTTTAAGAGCGACCTGGGTCCCTTTAAGAGCGACCTGGGGCCCTTTAAGAGCGACCTTGGTCCCTTTAAGAGCAACCTGGGTCCCTTTAAGAGCTACCTGGCTCCCTTTAAGAGCGAAATGGGTCCCTTTAAGAGCAAAATGGGTCCCTTTAAGAGCAAAATCGGTCTCTTTAAGAGCGACTTGGGTCCCTTTAAGAGCAACCTGGGTCCCTTTAAGAGCGACCTCGGTCCCTTTAAGAGCGACCTTGGTCCCTTTAAGAGCGACCTTGGTCCCTTTAAGAGCGACCTGGGTCCCTTCAAGAGCGACCTGGGTCTCTTCAAGAGCGACCTTGGTCCCTTTAAGAGTGACCTGGGTCCCTTTAAGAGCGAAGGGACCCAGGTCGCTCTTAAAGCGACCCCGGTCGCTCCTAAAGGGACCCATGTTGCTCTTAAAGGGACGGGAGCCAAGTTGCTCTTAAAGGGATGCGACCCAAGTCGCTCTTAAAGAGACGGCACCCAGGCTTAAAGTTTCTCTTAAAAGGAAGTCACTGGTAAAGGGGCGCTCTGGAAGTCACTGGTAAAGGGGCGCTCTGGAAGTCACTGGTAAAGGGGCGCTCTTTTCAAGCACTATGTATTTCCCTGGAAATGCAAATCAGGTTACTCTGTATTATGTGACAACCTCAGCTTCATTGTTCTTTATTTCCTAACAAAGCAGCAGAATGCAAATACCCTATCACATCCAACACAATGACTCTTGTCTTTATCAGAAGAGGTGACAAGATAGATAATAAACAAATGTTTGCTATAGGTTAATACGGCCTGTGCTATGGCCTTTTGTTATATTTCCATTGAGTTCTTGCTAAACCTACTCTCACACATTTTGGTCAAGGACCAGGTCATGATATAAAAATTATTTTTAACAAGTGTTCTGTCAGGACTGGCAAGCACAGACAGGACAGAGACAGTGGGCCCACCCACTGACCCTACCTACTTGCCTCGGTCGACCCTAAACGGTCGCGGACAACCACAAAGGCGTTCCCTATGCTGCGTAAGTGAAACACAGAACAAGACGGACAAACACAAAATAGAATAGTGGAACAATCCGGGTCAAACCACACGGGCAACGCAGTACAAAATCAGTAACACAAGGGATAGTCAAAAGTCAGGCGGAGGTCAGAACACGAGTAAGTCAGGCAGAGAGGAATTAGGACGGGGTTCACAGGAATAGGACAAGGGGAGCTGGGATCAGAATGAACCTAATAGCCAGCGATTAGAGACTGGCTCTGACTTACTATTATTCTGGATCAGGAGCCCGGAACAAAGGCTGATTGGTCCGGCCTCCCGAATCCAGACACAATTCAGCTGCAGCACTGCAGGCTGAGTGGCAGAGCGATCCGTCACTCAGCCTGCATAGAAGCTGCTCAGCTGAGTGCCGGTCTGGCAGTCACGTGACCACGGCATCCCTGGTTGTCAGGGACGCCGTCGGGTCCCCGTGACATCACTCGGCTCCGGCAGGCGGAGCGACGGCACGCTCCTGAGCTGGCCGCCGGAGCCGAACTGGACACAGATGTCGCTAGAGCCCGAAAAGGTAAGTTCCTGACATTAATATTTATTATTAAAAAAAAAACTTTTAACGTCCACTTAAACTTTGTATAAAATTTCTCAAGAAATCTATAGTAAGGCTATGTTCACATGGCATAAAAGACCGGCCGTTCCATGATCTTTCCTGCCGCAGAGTTCTCGCCTGCATCAGAACTCCCGATAGCACAATATGAAGCAAGCCGCTGGAGCCGCTCGCTTCATAGTGTGCACTGACATGGTTTCCTAAGGCCGCTATGTCAGTTCTTTGCAGCGCCGCGAGGGGTCCCGGCCACAGCGTATACTTTGCATATACGCTCTTTAAACAACAGCTTATACAACATACAACATATACGCAAATTTCAACAACAGCCGTATAAATACGAAAAAAATATGTTGTGTGAACATAGTCTTATACTACATAAAGCCAATCTGCAAGCAGGAAAAGAGGAGTGTAAATGTACTCAACACTATATAGGGCTTCTCATTAGGATTCTGGACATAGCTTTTTTTTTTTATCTCCATAGTCCTCTCCATTGGTAATATATAAGCTATATTATAAATATGTAACTGAAGCTCAAGTGCCCAGGGGGTGTTCCCAAGCATGGTAAGAGCCCAGGTAAGTCCTGCCCATTTCCTCTTTATCTAGTGGCTGTCAAATGTGGAAGGTGGGTGAAAGTGGGTACAGAGGCGGTGAATAAGAGGACATGGGCTGAATCTACCTGGGCTTGTGTCGTGCTGGGGAGCGCCCCCTGGGCACTTGAGCGTCTTTTACATATTAACAAAAAGGCTTATACCTCAGCATTGGAGAAGACTATGGAGATAAAAATGTTTCATAATCCTGATGTGAAAAGCCATTATTTAGCCATGGGGTGGACAGTGTCAAGATCTATGCCAAACCACTGCTCAACAAATTCAGGTGCTATTTATTCTAGACCCTTCTGCTTTTCTGCTACTACATGGTCTTCTTCTGTCTGGAACACAGGGAACAGGGATCAACGATGTAAACGAGCGGCAATCTGCTAGATCGCCGCTCGTTTACTGGGCCTATTCCATGGCCCGATGATCGTTGAGCGAGGGCTGCAAGGACATAGTTACCGATGTCCTTGCAGCCCTTGCAGCAGCATACATTACCTGCAGGTCTTCTTCTCTGCGCTGTCTTCATCCCCGGGTCCCGCGCGCTCTATCTTCCGAATGGCCGGTCAGCTGACAGGCCACACTCAGCCAATCACAGGCCTCGGCGGTCCCGGCCTGTGATTGGCTGAGCGCTCCGTCAGCTGACCGGCCATTCGGAAGATAGAGCACGCGGGACCCGGGGATGAAGACAGCACGGAGGAGAAGACCTGCAGGTAATGTATGATGATGATGATGATGCTCTTCTGGAATCGTCGGTCGCCCGCCGCGCACCACTATTCAACCGTAGCGATGCGCGGTGGGGGAACGATGATTTTAGGTCTGGCCCTAAATGAAGGATCATCCAATGACACGATCATCGGCTGATCGTTCTCTCTATTTCACCAAACGATAATCGGCCGAATCGGGCCAAATGGAGCCAATTCGGCCGATTATCGTTACTGTGGAATAGGGCCCTTAAAGAAAGAACCCTTGAGATGCAAGGAACAGTGTAGGAGAACCAGAACCTGAATAGACAGTCCCTGAGAGAGATCTACTGTAACTAAAGGAAGTATTAGACAGATGTGGTCCTGTGTGATGCCACACAGATGGAAATTAGGCTCACATGAAGATGACAGGATCCTGAATCCAGGTTAAAGGGGTATTCCCGTCCAGGACATTTGTAGTCAGTGTGACATCTCAGTACCACTGGCAAGGACATCTTGGTACTGTAGTGTGCCAGCACAGTTTGTATGGAGCAGTGAACTGTACCAATAATATGTACACAGTGCCAGAAGCTTCTATGTCACCTACCCTACAAGTGTAGAGTGCTACAGAAACTGTAAGGAAACTGAGAACTCTGAATCAAAATCTGAGAAGAATCCCCTGCTACACTCACACAACAGTAAGTCAGGGATGCTTCCGTAACCCTGTTTGTTGGAATAATGTTGGTGTGCCCTGGTCTTCATTAAAAGTAAGAAAGCCAAACCCCTATTCTACACTCTAAGGCTGCGTTCACACTACGTATATTTCAGTCAGTATATTTCAGTCAGTATTGCAGCCAAAACCAGGAGTGGATTAAAAAGACAGAAAGGCTCTGTTCACACAATGTTGAAATTGAGTGGATGGCCGCCATTTAATGGCAAATATTTGCTGTTATTTTAGAACAACGGCTGTTATATTGAAATAATGGCCGTTATTTACTGTTATATGGCGGCCATCCACTCAATTTCACCATTGTGTGAACAGATCCTTTCTGTGTTTTTAATCCACTCCTGGTTTTTGTTGCAATACTGACTGAAATATACTGACTGAAATATATGTTGTGTGAACATAGCCTAATGCTGCATTTACACAGACAGATTTATCTGACAGATTTTTTAAGCCAAACCAGGGAATGGATTAGGAAAGAGGAGAAATCTCAGTGTTTTCTTTATGACCTGTTCTCTGTTTATAGTCTGTTCCTGGTTTTGGCTTCCAAGATCTGTCAGATAAATCTGCCTGTGTAAACGCACCATAAGGGCCCTATTACACAGAGCAATAATCGTCCGAATCAGGCCAATTATTGCTCCGTGTAATAGAGACAACGATCAGCTGATGACAACGATCATTAGCTGATCGTGTCTTTAGGTTCGACACCAAAATCTCTGGCTGCTGGCCGAATATCGCTATGTCTTCTCTTGCCCTCGGCTCACTTCCCGATGTACGGGTACAGCTTTAACATGGTCTCTGGGCTGGCAGGCCACACAGCCAATCACTGGCCGCAGCTGTCTCGGACAGTGATTGGCTTAGCAGCCTGTCAGCCCAGACAGGCGGCTCTGAAGCTACAGTCACAGTGCCGGGAAGTGAGCCGAGGGCACGTGAACACCGGGGGCGCGGAGAGGTAGTGTAAGAACAGTTTAGGGCAAGGGCTGCATGGACATTGATAAACGATAATCAAGCTGTGTAATAGGCTTAGTAAATGAGCACCGATCTAGCAGATTATTGATCGGGACGTGTAATAGGACCCTAACCAAGGTTGCCTTTACACAGAGAGATTTATCTGACAGATTTTTGAAGCCAAAGCCAGGAATGGATTTGAAAAAAAAAGGAGAAACCTTAGTCTTTTCTTTATGACCTGTGCTCGGTTTATGGTCTGTTCCTGGCTTTGGCTTCAAAAATCTGTCAGATAAATCTCTCTGTGTAAAGGCACCCTAAGATTCTTGACTGGATCAGCTTGATGCATGATGTCTATTGATATTTATGATAACAAATGCCATTAGAGAAAGGTTTACCATCTATCTAAGCCCCCTGAAAGGTGTGTTTTTTTTAATGTTTTTTTTTTTTAATAATGTGTTTAAATCCTATGAGCCATAGTATAGTTTACTGCGGAGAGGTAGGAAGATGTGGACACAGAGAACAAAAGGGGTTAACCTGATGGAAACCAAGATAGTGAGCACTAAAGGAGTCAGCCATGGTATGTAGGTGTTTATAGTCCAGCGGGGAGCTGTATCATAGGGAGGATTCCCCGGCAGCACCTGTTTATACACAACTGTCTAAAAGGTTTGTAAAACCTAAATATCGAAAGCAAAAATAACAAAAAGTCAGATTTTTTCCATTTTTGTTTCATATTAATATCTTTACTTTTACTAATAAATGAAAAAAACAAGGCAGCATGAAAACATTATGGGGGGGGGGGGGGGTAACAATTTTTTTGTATAGGTTTTTGGCCTAGACTTGTTGTTTTGTGCAAAAACATATGTCATATAAATCTATCAGGTGGGCGTTTATGGTTCATCCAATGCTCCCTGGTGCAACATTTTACAACAAGGCTGTGTTCAAAAGTTGCAGCCATGTTGTGGTAATGTCACAGTGTTTCTGCGAGTTCAACTTGTGATCACAGCATTGTTACCTTTAAACATACACAATGTAACAGGCAAAAGGTGTGGACTCGCTGTGCTATCAACCAGTTTGGCCTTGGGCTATACCCGGGAGTGGAGACTAAGTACCTTCTACTTCTTTAAAGGGGTTATCTGGCGAAAAACTTTTTCTTTTAAATCAACTGGTATCAGAAAGTTATATAGATTTGTAATTTACTTTTATTAAAAAATCTCAAGTCTTCCCATACTTATCAACTGCTTTATGTCCTGCAGGAAGTGTTGTTTTTTTTTGACACAGTGCTCTCTGCTGATATCTCTGGCGGAGACAGGAACTGTCCAGAGCAGGAGAGGTTTTCTATGGGCATTCATAGAAAACCGAGACAGAGTTCCTGTCTCGGCCAGAGATGTCAGCAGAGAGCAGTGTCAGACTGAAAATAAAACACTTCCTGCAGGACATACAGCATCTAATAAGTATGGGAAGACTTGAGATTTTTTAATAGAAGTAAATTGCAAATCTATATAACTTTCTGGCGCCAGTTGATTTGAAAGAAAAAGTTTTTTGCTAGACAACCCCTTTAAGTGGGCCACTGCCCATTCAGCAGAGAATTTCTCTGTTAATCCGAAAATTTGCATCTTTATGGATGAGGAGTCACAATTAGACGATTAAGAGCAATCCCTATTGGATCCAATGGGGGTCGCACACGTAATAATGGTCTCATCGTACTTCCATATCCATGGAGGCCAACACTTCCAAACCATAAGAGGAACGCACCACTGATCCGACACTGATCACTAGGAACCAAGAATACTCGGCCAACAAGGATTAGGTTGAGCTGCCTTAAATAGATGTAGGTGAAGTGGAATAAATAGGGGAAGGATTAAGAATTTGTGCACTGGCCCTTTAAATGCGCAAGAGTGACTGCGCACATCCTAGATTCCAGTGCCAGAACTGCAATAGAGAAAGATGTATACCAGCAGAGGCTGGAAGGAGACAACCATGCATGACAGGAGTCTGTAGTGCTAGTATACCGGCCATGGCCTCCCACTGGCATTACACACAGGCACAGCACTAAGGCTTAGTTCACATCTGTCCTGTAGACTGCTTCATCAGATTCACTGTATTTCTTTTGGTCAAAACTACAGATACCATCAGGGAACTCAGTGGACCCCAATGACTTAGGCTCATCATTAATGGTGTCCATCATGCAGAGGTCGCACACAGGTTACGTCTTCTTCTCCCATAATGGAACAGAACACAGAATTCAAGAACTAAACCATGGGTGCTTCATTGATATCTGTTAGCACAAGAGTGTCTGAAATTGGCTAAATCAAACACATAAAACTATTCAGAGACATACTTCTCTGTTGTTTTTTAAAGTGGGAAATGTTCTTTTAAAAAACTGAGACGTACCATGGTAAATGGAGTTTCCCGTTCTTAAAGGGAACCATTCACCCCGTGGCCCTGGTAGAAACTGACATACAGTGACATAAAGGTCAATATACTTACCACATCGCTCCCGGTCCCGTCGTTGACACGGAGAAATCGCCGATTCTTCCTCTCCCGCCCATTATGGTAATGAGCTGAGATGAGTCCAACGTCCATAGGAAACGATGGACGAGTCCAACTTATTCATGAGGTCCTCTTCTCGTCGCCGCCCATCCACGCCTCCTGGAACTTGAATGACGTCTTCAGTCTTCTGACGAATTCCTGCGCCGGCGCTATTGCGATGGTCTCGTCACCTTTTCTGCGCCTGCTCGGTAAACAGGATACGTGCCCGAGACAATCGGCGCACGCGCAGTAAACGGTGAGGCTGCGGAGCGGCTTCAATTGTCAACTGCGCATGCGCCGAAAACGACTGTCACGGCGCCTGCGCGGGATCCGGCGAGAAGAAAGAAGACGAGGAGGAAGAAGACCCGGCGTCAATCAAGTGTCGGAGGCGGGGAGAAGGCTGGACTTCGGGCCTGGCGGCGCTCATTACCATAATGGGCGCGAGAAGAAGAATCTTTGATTTCTCTGTGTCAACAACGGGATCCGGGACGGGACCGGGAGCGATGTGGTAAGTATATCGACCTTTATGTCACTGTATGTCAGTTTCTGCCGGGGCCACGGGGTGAATGGTTCCCTTTAAGGTAACTCTCTAAAGCTTCATGAAGAAGAAACCTGCGCTTGCACTGAGGTTAGCAGAAAATGAACAGCAGTGAGTGACAGATCAGATTAATGAAGCTGTCGTGTGAGGGCGTTCAGCAGAGGTAATATATAAACAGGGAATGTACACATGACCGGCAGATCACAAGCTGAGAAACATTCCACGCACACATGGCAAGCTGACACATTAGCGAAATATCACATCTATTAACAAATGACAAAATCCTACAGCAATCTGTATAATAGCAATCTGCATGGTTATGAGCATCCATGACAGGGCTATAGGGGGGCTGGGGAGGAGGTACACTGGGGCAGTAGGGGGTCCACAATACTCTATAACACAGAAGAAAACACTAGTATAAACGGTATGAGATAGGTGGGGTGCTTTGTTATATATGTGGATTCTGTCACGGTAGCCTGGAGTGGACCCATCCCGGACAGTTTGACGCCTCACCAGCACCACAAAAGATTTAACCCAAGTGTACTGGTGTGTAGGTGCAGGTGCACAAGGAATAGGCCAGAGTCTTATATTTTCAAAAAATAAAATAGTTTACTTGAGAGAGCATAGTGCAATACAAAGGGAGTACTTTGAAGGTAATACAATTCAGTGCAATACAAAAAGAATATTATCTTGCATGTTACTTAGGTACTTGTAGTTGAGGTAGAGCTAATGTGCTTTGAAGAAGAAAGAGCTTTGCAGTAGAGAGAGTTGCCAGAGGGGCCTTGTCCGATGTAGCAATGTACTCTGCCTGGAACAGTAGAGGTGTATAGAAGAGATATAGAGAATACTCGTACTAATGGATAACTTCTAGTCTGACAGCCTTTTGCCCCCTAGTTGAAGGCTACCCATCCTAGGTGGGTAATACGAGCCCTGGGCCTTGTTATCTGGGCTAAGCAGACTCCTGGGACTTCCCAGTCGTCTTGCACTGTGCAGGGGAATACGTAGACTTTCCGTACTATGGCGCAACTGTGTGTGAGTTATTCATTTAGTTATGTGTTTGTGTTTACAGGGCCGGTCTCACATATCATATTTATAGCTATCTGTGTAATCTCTAAGCTTCATATAGTGTTCTTATTGTCCTAACCATAAGCTGCTTGCTTTATCACAAGATGTTTAATGGCCTCTTTATTAAAGGGTTAATGCATCAAAACACTTTGTGGATCTGTAGCTACCATGGCAACTATGAGTTGTGAGGACAATCGCTTATGTCATAAAGATGGTTCCATAAGAGAAAGGCCCGCTGCCTGGATCAGTGCCATCTTGGATACGCCAGAGGACCTTGAGCTTGACTACTTTACTATCTCCTACACTTGATGTCATTTGGAGGGAAAAGGGGGGTGGGGTGTCTACCCCTTTAAACAAGTCTCCACTTTCTTGAGAGGTGGACCTGGATCTAAAGGGACAAGAGATACAATCGCCTAGTCACAAATAAGGTGACAGATATGGCAGCCATATCTCTCTCATATCCGATGTAGTATAATGTCTATTTTTGTTACTGTATGTTATTGTCTGTAAATTATAAAGATATAAAGGTATATAAGGTACAAATTCTTTATGTATCTTATGTTGGTATTACCCTCTAAGCCTGGGGAAGGGGCAACTCTCCAGCCATGGATCCCTCAAGGTTTCCTGCACAGGGGGTCTTTCCTTGCCTGAGTGCTCGAGGTGGACTCTTTGTGAGTTGGGGGTCTGCCGTTTTCAGTGTCGTGATTTTAAATAAAATTGTGACCATTTGACACCTGATTACAATGTGTTGTGTCTTTATTTTGTGTTATTTTGTTTAATCCATTTTGCTTAAGAGTTGGGGGTCCATCACATAGTAAATTTGTCAATTACAGCTTTCCATGGATTCTTTTTAGGGCTCTTGGATACAATTTCTGATTAGTTAATCTATAATATGAAAATAGGTGACCTAGACAGATATGGCAGCCTGGGAAAACTGGGTTACAACCAGTGTGGGAATAAATGTTAACAGCGCTCCAATGTGGGAGGTCTGCCAAAGCATAGACAAATGCAGGGGAGTAAAGGAAGACTCTCACATGGTGGGTAAAAAGATTTTTTATTTTAAAAATACAACGCGTTTCGAAGTCGTGCTGACTTCTTTCTCAAGTGTATACACTTCGAAACGCGTTGTGTTTTAAAAATAAAAAATCTTTTTACCTATCCTGTAACGTTCTTGGACCTGCGCCCTATTTACCCAGTGATTGGAGTGGAGGAAAGTTGCTACATACAACCAGTGTGGAGCTGTGATGAAGGATAAATTGATCATGTAATATACCCAGGATGCACGAGTGATATACTGTGTGTATAGATCATGCAGTATCAGGTCTGTGGTCACTATTGTGGCACCGCAATGTAATCACTTAGCTTTCCTAGCAGCCTGAACGGAAAGTCTGTTGTGCTGTATATGGGGAGATTATATACTATATAACTAGGTAAACTTGGGTTTCAGCAGACAAGGAAAGCTGGGGGGGGGGGGGTGTTGATAAAGAGGGCAATTTTGCACCGGCCTCATGCTTAACCACTGCAAACAGAGGATTAGGGACCCACATTATTATGATCCCTGTGGGTCATGCATTTATCAGCTATGTGGATAGATCATAAATGTTTGTGGTCCAACCTCTTAAAATGTTTACATTGAAAGAGTAGTAGATGCTTGGAACAAGCTTCCAGCAGATCTGGTTGGTAAATCTACAGTAAGTGAATGTAAACCTGCCTGGGAGATATGTATATATATATATATATATATATATATATATATATATATATATATATAGGTACCTTGTTTTAAGAGTAACTTGGATTGAGAGTGTTTTGCAAGAAGAGCTCACAGCTTTTCAAAATTGTAACTTGGTTTCGGAGCATTGCTTTGGTTTAACAGCTCCCTGTACTGGGTGGGAGGGGAGCGGGGGAGTGGTATGGTCTGCATAGCGGGGTCTACAGCACTGCACTCTGACCTGAGGAGTCTCCCTCACTTTCCAAATCATAGCAGATCCACTTCAGGCTGGGACTTGCATCAGGGGACAGGACTGTGGAGGTAATCTCTCCATAGCTGTAACCTCTCTCTTCCCAGGCAGACAGTGCTGCTATACTGTGCCCCCATATGTCCTGCTCATTCCTTCATTCTCCCTGCAGTCTCTGTCAGCCCTTGTGTTTCCCATCCTCTCCATTCCTGCTATAATGTGCCTGCACTTACACTCAGCTAGACACACTGCTGCTATAATCTGCCTGCAGTTACACTCAGCTATACACACTGCTGCTATAATGTGCCTGCACTTACACTCAGCTATACACACTGCTGCTATAATGTGCCTGCACTCACACTCAGCTATACACACTGCTGCTATAATGTGCCTGCACTTACTCTCAGCTATACACACTGCTGCTATAATGTGGCTGCACTTACACTGAGCTATTCACACTGCTGTATAGAAAAGTTTCTGTCACTGTCCTCCTGCACAGCCTTGTGATTCTCACTTCTTGATTGGTCTATGTTGAACACACACCCCTTCCCCGTTGCTAGCACATGACCACACAGACCTCTGTATTCTAGCCTGTTGTACTACGCTACTTCATTATGGAGATCTGCAGTTCCATCCTGTATCCATAAACTGCTGCAGTTTATTCAGGTTTATGCACTAACTATACATTATACACCACATGCTGATTGCCATACTGTACAGTAACTTATAATATCACATATTCAGCTGTTTCTGAATGTTTGCTTTATATGTTATTTAGAATTTGAAATTACATTATTTATGGGGCATGGAACCAATTGTCTGCATTTCAATGATTTCTTAAGAGAATATTTGTTTTGGTTTTTAGAGTGATTTGGATTACAAGCACGGTCCCGGAATGAATGATGCTCGTAATCCAAGGCACTACTGTATGTATGTGTATATATATATATATATATATATATATATATATATATATATAATAAAGGGATATAATATAAGGTCGGACTAGATGGACCAGGTGGTCTTTTTCTGCCAACAATTTTATATGTTTCTATTGCACATTATAAGGCTTGTGTTCTCTTTCTGCTATAATAAGGTTATAAGATAAGGTTATGTGGTTTATGAACGCAAATTATGACCAGTAAACCTCTTGCAAATGTGTTCTTGTTTAACCTGACTCATTGCTTCCAGTGCAGCTTCTCTTGTTCTCTTATTTACTCAGTGACATGGACTTTCACATAGAATAGTGGAAATATTGAAACATGATACAGAAGTCATCACCAGCAATGTGTAATGCCTTCACAGTGTAGTGATACATGACCAAGTAATATTATCACGCTGGAGATAAGGTTATATAAACTCTAGATGATTCTAGTATAGTTTCATTCCTTCATGAACTATGCAATAAAATGCCTGCAGTTTGCACAACAAACGTAACAATATACAACAAATGTAAAATTATATTCTTAGGTTGGATAGACTTGATCCAGAGTGTACAACATTTCGACCCTTACACATTGATGGGTCTTTCTCAGGCCTCTTTAGAAAGACCAATCATTGTGTAAGGGTCGAAACGTTGCTGTGTATATGTATATTACTGTATGATGTTGCAGTAAAAGAAGATTTCACCTCTTTGGGATGCTGGAGCAACTATTTTGTTTATATGGCATATGGGGGTGTCACAGTATTTTAATGTCTACAGCAGTCTCAATACTATTCAACCTCTTCGTGACAATCCTATTGAGTACTTACTAGCTGTTATGACCTGTTGCAAACATGATGTGAAGCCAAGCACCAACCTCTGTCAGTATACCCCAAAAGAGAAGTGAAGAATAATGTAGCAGACTATAATGCTGATATATTTCTCCAATGGATGACAAAAAAAACTGATATGAATACGGCCATGAAGGTTTTGGTCAAGTTTTCAGAATACCAGCTTGTTAGAAGGTTCCCTTGATAATAAGCTGATCACAATGTATCTCCCAGCAAGGGCCGCCATTTAGCAGATGGAATCTGTGGGCAAACCTAACATTTAAGGCAGGGGTGGGGAACCTTTTCCATGTCGAGGGCCGGTCGGGCCTTAATAAAATCATTCGAGGGCCGCACTTAATGTTATACCGTGCGCGGCAGTTAGTAGCGGGGGTTTGCAGCACCCGAACAAGGCAAAGTATTGTTCCCCTAATGCCCCTGCTATTGTAGTTAACCCTCTGTGATGCCCCTTGTACCTGATTTGAATCCTTAGTGATGCCCATGGTAGCCTAGTTAACCCCCCAGCCATGTCCCTGGTGGCCTAGTTAACTCCTCAGTCATGTCCCTGGTGGCCTAGTTAACTCCTCAGTCATGTCCCTGGTGGCCTAGTTAACCCCTCAGTCATGTCCCTGGTAGCCTAGTTAACTCCTCAGTCATGTCCCTGGTGGCCTAGTTAACTCCTCAGTCATGTCCCTGGTAGCCTAGTTAACTCCTCAGTCATGTCCCTGGTGGCCTAGTTAACCCCTCAGTCATGTCCCTGGTAGCCTAGTTAACTCCTCAGTCATGTCCCTGGTGGCCTAGTTAACCCCCCCAGTCATGTCCCTGGTAGCCTAGTTAACCCCCCAGTCATGTCCCTGGTAGCCTAGTTAACTCCTCAGTTATGTCCCTGGTGGCCTAGTTAACCCCCCCAGTCATGTCCCTGGTGGCCTAGTTAACCCCTCAGTCATGTCCCTGGTAGCCTAGTTAACTCCTCAGTCATGTCCCTGGTGGCCTAGTTAACCCCCCAGTCATGTCCCTGGTAGCCTAGTTAACCCACCAGTCATGTCCCTGGTAGCCTAGTTAACCCCCCAGTCATGTTCCTGGTGGCCTAGTTAACCCCCCAGTCATGTCCCTTGTGGCCTAGTTAACCCCCCAGTCATGTCCCTGGTGGCCTAGTTAACCCCCAGTGTCTGCCCCAAATGAAAAAAATAAACATCCCACTCACCTTTCCTCCGCTCCCACGCTGTCCAGGTCCTCTTCTCCCTCCTCTCTTCTGTGCCGGTCTTCTCCTGCAGGCGGCGCGCGATGAAATGACGTCATCGCGCGCGGCCCGCAGGAGTCAGAAGACGTGCGCCGCTCTGCGCCGCGCTGGTGAGGCAGGAGCCGACATACAACACATCTTCCTGTGTCTGTGCCAGCTCCTGCCTCACCAGCGCGGCGCACGTCACAGGAGGAGTCAGAAGATGTGCACCGCTCTGAGGGGAAGGAGCCGGCACTCACAGCATCCTCCTGGCAGCTGTCACAGACACAGGAGGATGCCGTGTGTGTCGGCTCTTTCTCCTCCAGAGCGGCGCATGTCACAGGGGAGCCGCGGGCCACATCCGGGGGTGTCAGGGGCCGGATGCGGCCCGCGGGCCGGAGGTTCCCCACCCCTGATTTAAGGGGTATTCCAGGAAAAATGAAAACTAGTAAATCTTACCTCTGTACCTCCGGTCGATCTCCGTATTGGGCCCCCCTGGCTCTGTTATGAATAGAGACGCGGGTACAACATGTGACCCGTGGCTCTTTTCATTTCTATGGAGCAACAGAAAGAGCCGAGTATGCCAGAACAGTGCTGTACTCGGCTTTTTCCCTCGGCTCCATAGCAGTTAAAACAGCCACGGACATAACAGAGCCGGCGGGGCCCTATATGGAGATCGGCGGGGGTAAAGAGGTCAGAACCACCACAGTCTTCGCTTTTTCCCTATCCTGCACCAGTGCACATGCATACCTCCCAACTTTTGTTGGCTGGATAGAGAGACATTCACGGCAATGTGCCATGCACCGATAGCCGCATGACAAGCTGACACCGTTATTTTTGTTGTTAATGGGTTGTCCTGGGACTTAATATTTATTATTGCCTGTTCTTTGGATAGGCCATCAATAGTGGCAGTCAGCAAAAGTTGGATGGTACTGTATGACAGTGTAAAGAGAGGTCACTCTGTTCTGTGTTACTAACCTCCTGTAAACTACATGATTACATGATCTCCTGAAAGCTTCAGATCAAACTTTGAGCACCTTCGGATTTGCCCGAACCCGAACTTTTGGCATTTCATTACCGACGGCTGAAGAAGTTAAATGCAGCCCTAAGGAGTCCTGAAAAACAAGGATACAGCATATTGCAGGCAGCTGTATTCCAGTCAGCCTTAGCGCTGCATCCGAATGTGCTTGAAGTTTTCTCATCTCTATTCACCATCACATTTTCCCTAATATCTAGTGGTGGCTTTAGATTAATTTCAGATTCAAGAAACTATGTACAGGAGCAGGGAGGGACTCCTGTCGTTTTGAAAAGAGTCCCTGATCCTGTTGACTGATCAGTGAAGAATACACTTAATGCCTCACTGCTCAGCAGAACAACCTTGTGGAAGTACAGTACAGGGGTAGCCTTTGGCCTGGCCTCTACATAATATCACTGCCAGCTACATAGCCCATACAATGATTACGTATTGAATAAATTGCTGCAGTTTCAAAACTCCACTGATCACATTTCCTGTCTCTACTGTTTGCAGATTCTCTAGTGTATCCTATGAATTGCAGAGGAAGGTTATGCCAGCTGGAGGTACAACCGTGCAGAAAGATCCAGGACTTTTAGAGGCGCTGACGGCATCAGATAAACATCACTCCTTCAATGATGGGAGTTGTAGTACTTGATGTAAAATCAAAGCTTGATGTAAAATTAAAGTTTTATTGCAGGAATTACGCGTTTCATGGCACAGCCTCTTCATCAGATTCGCATGTGAGCGGCCACCATTTCTATTCGAATGTCCAGTTTGCAGTAACACACTATGTGCGCCCCGGTGTTTTTTAATCTCTCCAGTTTCTATGAATTGCAGACACTGAGGTCCTGCGTGGAAGAGCTTAAACCTCAGAATGCAGCTGTATCTCTTATGAACCTATATAATGTGTGTCCTAGAAAAAAAGTTCTAGATCTGCGATCTATCACCTAGTGATATAATATGCAATATGCAGTATTGAGACACCTTATGTTTATATATTGTTTTAACTCTGAATGTAGGTGTAGGGTATATATCTAAACTGGACAATCCCTTGAATCAGTGGAAAAAAAAAGCCACCTCCCCGCTATATGAAAATCTGTGGGAAAATGTAGTAAGTATCTGAGGCAAGCAGCATGCTGACCGGGCAGATTCCTGATGTACAGACCGAGCAGAAACAGATAGGATTTACAGTTTACTAGTCCATGTGTGTACAGTATATTCAGTATGAAGAAATAACTTTTTTTTTCATTTATATACAGTGGGGAAAAAAAGTATGTAGTCAGTCACCAATAGTGCAAGTTCTCCCACTTAAAAAGATGAGAGGCGTCTGCAATTTACATCATAGGTAGACCTCAACTATGGGAGACAAAATGAGAAAACAAATCCCGAAAATAACATTGTCTGATTTTGTAACAATTTATTTGCAAAGTATGGTGGAAAATAAGTATTTGGTCACCTACAAACAATCAAGATTTCTGGCTCTCACAGACCTGTAACTTCTTCTTTAAGAGTCTCCTCTTTCCTCCACTCATTACCTGTAGTAATGGCACCTGTTTAAACTTGTTATCAGTATAAAAAGACACCTGTGCGCATCCTCAAACAGTCAGACTCCAAACTCCACTATGGTGAAGACCAAAGAGCTGTCAAAGGACACCAGAAACAAAATTGTAGCCCTGCACCAGGCTGGGAAGACTGAATCTGCAATAGGCAACCAGCTTGGAGTGAAGAAATCAACTGTGGGAGCAATAATTTGAAAATGGAAGACATACAAGACCACTGATAATTTCCCATGATCTGGGGCCCCACGCAAAATCTCACCCTGTGGGGTCAAAATGATCACAAGAACGGTGAGCAAAAAATCCCAGAACCACGCGGGGGGACCAAGTGAATGAACTGCAGAGAGCTGGGACCAATGTAACAAAGCCTACCATCAGTAACACACTACGCTGCCCTGGATCCTGCAGTGCCAGATGTGTCCCACTGCTTTAGCCAGTACATGTCCGGGCCCGTCTGAAGTTTGCTAGAGAGCATTTGGATGATCCAGAAGAGTATTGGGAGAATGTCCTATGGTCTGATGAAACCAAAGTGGAACTGTTTCGTAGAAACACAACTTATCTTGTTTGGAGGAAAAAGAAAGAGTTGCATCCATTAAACACCATATCTACTGTAAAGCATGGAGGTGGAAACATCATGCTTTGGGGCTGTTTCTCTGTAAAGGGGCCAGGACGACTGATCCGGGTACATGAAAGAATGAATGGGGCCATGTATCGTGAGATTTTGAGTGCAAACCTCTTTCCATCAGCAAGGGCATTGAAGATGAAACGTGGCTGGGTCTTTCAACATTGCAATGATCCAAAGCACACCGCCGGGGCAACGAAGGAGTGGCTTCATAAGAAGCATTTCAAGGTCCTGGAGTGGCCTAGCCAGTCTCCAGATCTCAACCCTATAGAAAACCTTTGGAGGAAGCGACAGCCCCAAAACATCACTGCTCTAGAGGAGATCTGCATGGAGGAATGGGCCAACATACCAACAACAGTGTGTGCCAACCTTGTGAAAACTTACAGAAAACGTTTGACCTCTGTCATTGCCAACAAAGGATATATAACTAAGTATTGAGATGACATTTTGTTACTGACCAAATACTTATTTTCCACCATAATTTGCAAATAAATTCTTACAAAATCAGACAATGTGATTTTCTGGATTTGTTTTCTCATTTTGTCTCCCATAGTTGAGGTCTACCTATGGTGTCAATTACAGACTCCTCTCATATTTTTAAGTGGTGGAACTTGCACTATTGGTGACTGACTAAATACTTTTTTCCCCCACTGTATATCTGGAACTGGAAATCTCCTACCTGTCCCTGGACCAATGTACAAAAAAATTATGCAACTTCTTAATATACTTGTGATTAAATAGAATTATTGTCTGGAAGCAAAGGCACAGATGCCATTAACCCCTGACTGGTCCTCCCCCCTGGTAGCTGCTACTGTATCTGAGTATCTGTGAGGTACCCCCTTCTCCATAGGAACCAGAGGAATGGAAAATTGCCCCAATGGTCATGTGAACATGGCTACATAGAGGACATTAAACACTGGGAATCTCTGTAATGGGTGGCAAAAACCAGACAGCATAATGGGGACTATTTAGAACTTTGTTGCTGGTTCTATATATACACTGGTGCACACATGCACTTGAATAGGCTCATGGGCGCAAACGTATCTATCAGTGTGAATAAAACTGGTGTAATTTGCCCATAGCAAGCAGTCCCAGCTCAGATTATATATCCTAATGAGCTCTTATTAGCTTGGGCAAATTACACCAGTTTTTGTTTCGCGTAGTTAAATCAATCTGGGCCACGGTGTTATAATAATAATAATCATTACTATTTATATAGCAACAACATATTCATCAACTGACACAAGAGGTGTGTGAAGGGATTGTGCTAGCTCAAAAGACGAATGGTTTGTTAATCCAAGCAAAAATGTATGTCTGAAAATTTAAAATACTTTTGCACTGTTTTTTTTTTCTAAAATATTATTCCCAGAATTCAAAATGAAACACATTTTTTGAATACCCTTGATTACAAAATTTCCTACCGATGTCTACTAGAGGAAGATAAGGTAAACCCATCAGACTAAGTTTCTGCTCTTTAAATATTATACATAAAGCTCAGATTGTGAACAGGGGGTATAGAAACCCTGGAGGACATCTACAGAGGCTGGAGAAGGGGAAGAAAGCAAATACAGGGTCATTTACAGTGGAGGACCACATGGGCTCTGAACTGGTGTAGAACTGTTGAGGCTTTAGAAGAGAAACTAAGCAAAATTTTAATAAAGACCTTCAGAGATATTTTTATTTTTACTATAATAAATATAAAGCAAGAATAAAAAAATTCTATCAAATGTATCCATAGCATTTAAAGGGGAACTCCACAAAACTTGTTTTCTATTAAGTACATTAAAAGTTATATAGATGTGTCTATACAATGTATTACCATATCTGTACGGTTCTGCCACACTGGTATCTGATAGAAATCCAGGAAGTGAAGAAAAGTGGCCTCTGTGCCAATCCACATTGTCTCCTGCTCCCACTGCTCTCCCACCTTAGTAGACAAATCTTCCATGCCTCTGTCTCACATTGTTTGTTTGCTGAGGACAGGCTGATGATGCAGACAGGGGGCAGGGAGTGATGTCACAGGAGGCTTGGCTGGATCCCCCAATCCCCTCAGTGATTCACCATCTATGACTGGCCAGAAGCAGGTGTTGTACTGATTTCACACATGTTGGAGTTTCATTGCAGTACTGCAGCGTATTCACAAAAATGATGCAGTAACACAATTAAATGATGCTAAACGGCAGAGAGGATAAGAGCCGGCACTGCCAATCCCACCTGGACAAAAAACAAGGCATAAACAGTATATCCCATGTAAGATAATATGGGATAAACTCCTTATTGTGGGGCACAACTTTAAAGATAAAAGATGCTTGATTATAGTATGTGCGTGAAAATGAAAAGAAAAAAAAATTCTAAAAGTTCTTTATTCTAATATCGGCATTATAGGTAGAGAATACAGCGTGCTGTGTGGTGTTACAGGTAGAGAATACAGCGTGCTGTGTGGTGTTACAGGTAGAGAATACAGCGTGCTGTGTGGTGTTACAGGTAGAGAATACAGCATGCTGTGTGGTGTTACAGGTAGAGAATACAGTGTGCTGTGTGGTGTTACAGGTAGAGAATACAGCATGCTGTGTGGTGTTACAGGTAGAGAATACAGCATGCTGTGTGGTGTTACAGGTAGAGAATACAGCGTGCTGTGTGGTGTTACAGGTAGAGAATACAGCATGCTGTGTGGTGTTACAGGTAGAGAATACAGTGTGCTGTGTGGTGTTACAGGTAGAGAATACAGCATGCTGTGTGGTGTTACAGGTAGAGAATACAGTGTGCTGTGTGGTGTTACAGGTAGAGAATACAGCATGCTGTGTGGTGTTACAGGTAGAGAATACAGCGTGCTGTGTGGTGTTACAGGTAGAGAATACAGCGTGCTGTGTGGTGTTACAGGTAGAGAATACAGCGTGCTGTGTGGTGTTACAGGTAGAGAATACAGCGTGCTGTGTGGTGTTACAGGTAGAGAATACAGCGTGCTGTGTGGTGTTACAGGTAGAGAATACAGGGTGCTGTGTGGTGTTACAGGTAGAGAATACAGTGTGCTGTGTGGTGTTACAGGTAGAGACTACAGTGTGCTGTGTGCTGTTACAGGTAGAGAATACAGCATGTTGTGTGGTGTTACAGGTAGAGACTACAGCGTGCTGTGTGGTGTTACAGGTAGAGAATACAGCGTGCTGTGTGGTGTTACAGGTAGAGAATACTGTGTGCTGTGTGGTGTTACAGGTAGAGACTACAGCGTGCTGTGTGGTGTTACAGGTAGAGAATACAGCGTGCTGTGTGGTGTTACAGGTAGAGAATACTGTGTGCTGTGTGGTGTTACAGGTAGAGAATACAGCGTGCTGTGTGGTGTTACAGGTAGAGAATACAGCGTGCTGTGTGGTGTTACAGGTAGAGAATACAGCGTGCTGTGTGGTGTTACAGGTAGAGAATACTGTGTGCTGTGTGGTGTTACAGGTAGAGAATACTGTGTGCTGTGTGGTGTTACAGGTAGAGAATACAGCGTGCGGTGTGGTGTTACTGGTAGAGAATACAGCGTGCGGTGTGGTGTTACTGGTACAGAATACAGTGCGCTGTGTAGTGTTACAGGTAGTAACTGTGTGCTGTGTGGACCACAATGAATTGATAAAGTACTGCAAATAATTCAGTAACACAATGAAACTGCAATGTGTGAACACAGCCTAGATGTTCTGCAACAGCTTTGTGCGGGGAATGGGCAGGGTGGGGGACTATGATGAACAGCTGAGGGAAAGCATTGCATTCTGGAACCAGTACTGCATTCTGGGAAATGCTCCACCAGGAAGTACAGAAACACAATACAGAACAAAAAAAACCAAAACAAATGGATTTTTGGTAGTTTAAAAACTGGGATAAATAGGTAAGTAATGCTATGTGCTGCTGCAGAAGTTTCCTTTTTTTTAACTTCTACCTGGAGTTCCCCTTTAACTTCTCTGAGGCATTGTTGCAGTAATGCCCAATTTACCCTCGTGATTCCTGACAAGCACTTCTGTGTCATTGTTTTCTGGTGCACAATATTCAATACTTGTCTGTCTTATAACTTCTGATATATCCAATAAAGAAAAAGTCTTTTCACTCACGTTTAGTCGTTCTATTTTCTGTTTATTCTTGGATGTTTTTCAGTTGTTTTATTTCACAATGGTAGCGTGGGCTCTCTCAGGTGTGCATCACCTGGTTGATGCACACCTGAGAGAGCCCATGCTGCCATTGTGAAATAAAACAACTGAAAAACATCCAAGAATAAACAGAAAATAGAACGACTAAACGTGAGTGAAAAGACTTTTTCTTTATTGGATATATCAGAAGTTATAAGACAGACAAGTATTGAATATTGTGCACCAGAAAACAATGACACAGATGTATACAAACAGGCAAGTGGCAGCCTGAATCACTGGGAGCACATTGATCCACATATATATCAGTGAGAGAGATATACTTGTGACAGTGGAGATTGTTTACACAGACACTTTTTCCTGACAAGCACTTGCCAGTCACAGTTAGCGTCCTAATAAAAACCCCTAATAAAAGTATAAGCTACAGTGCCCCTAACTGTAAAAGCCACAAGTCCCTTTAACAGTATCAGTTACATGGTGATTAACAGTGACAGCTACATGCCCTAAAAGTGCACATACATACATATAAGAAGTGAAGCATATAACTTCCTTTACTTTTATTGGCCAGTATGGGCTCCACTACTGGCCCCTGGCATACAAGCCTATGCCGCTATGTAATGTGCAGGCAGCTGAGTTGGACAGTTGAGTTCACTGATGTTAGATGGAGGAAACCTTGCCTGTCGCATCTTTATATTCATCTTTTGCATACCTTAAAGGGGTTTTCCAGGCCTAGAAAAATATGGCTGCTTTCTTCCAGATACAGTACCTGCCCTTAGTTCAGTTGTGGTTTTGCAGCTCAGTTCTATTGAAGTCAATGGATCTGGGTTACAATACGACACACAACCTAAGGACAGAGGTGGCGCTGTTTTTGGAAGAAAGTAGTTGTGCTTTTTCTAACCCTGAATAACCCTTTTAATCTTGCATTAAAGGGGTTGTCCAGCGAAAATCTTTTTCTTTCAAATCAACTGGTGTCAGAAAATTATATAGATTTGTAATTTACTTCTATTCAAAAATCTTAAGTCTTCCTTGTCAGCTGCTGTATGTCCTGCAGGGAGTGTTGTTTTATTTTCAGTCTGACACAGTGCTCTCTGCTGACATCTCTGGCCGAGACAGGAACTGTGCAGAACAGTAGCAAATGCCATTAGAAAGACAGTTCCTGTCTCGGCCAGAGATGTCAGCAGAGAGCACTGTGTCAGACCGAAAATAAAACAACACTTCCTACAGGACATAAAGCAGCTGATAAGTATGGGAAGACTTGAGATTTTTTAATGGAAGTAAAATACAAATCTATATAACTTTCTGAAATCAGTTGATTGGAAAGAAAATGATTCGCTGGACAACCCCTTTAACTTTTGACATTCCCCAACTCGGACCTACATGGAAGCATGCACCAGCTGAAAAAGGTCACACCAGTCACCTAAGAGCACATAGTTTACATGCTGTTCTGTCAAGCAGAAAGTAATAAAAGAGATGAACAATCCCTGCACAAATCCCCTGAAACAGTCCTTTCTATTCTATAGCTGGTGCTGGGGAGAGTTTTATGGCAGCCTTGGGGATAATGACTGGCAAAGTGCAAACGTGCAATGCACTACGATACACAAACATTTGCTTTCTAGTATCAGACTGGCATGAGCCTTCATTTTCTTTACATGGAGCTTTTTAAGGATTACCTCCAGGTTATTATACAACACCTTCCTCATCCCTTCCTGCAGTATTATTAGAAGCTGTTTGCATAGGACCAAACCTTTATGTAAGATAAATCCCCTAACAACAAGATGACCACAGGGAATCCCAGCAATCTCTAATCCCTTAAAAATTTCTTATATATAAGCGTACAATTTCCCTGCAGCGCCATCACAGGGGAAATGGAGCATTACACCTATTGACCACCTGTCAATTGAAACTAATGGGTCAATGGCCCAATGCCCCCACTTGATGTTGATATCAGAGTGTTACACTGTCTAGCACTTATTCAGTTACCTGTTGTGCACCTGTCCTCACCTCCATCATTGATGGAGTATCATCTAGCACTACAAGCATTAACGCGGAAGGACGAAGCTTAGTAGGCAAACTGGGGAGAGTGGGTACCACTCTACTTCACAACTACCCCCTCCAGGGCACCACCTGGCTCACTCCACACCTAAAATTTTCTTATCAAGATACCAGAAGCATCCTGTATGGGGTTTTTAGCACCTGTGGGTGTTAATGTGATCCAGTGGTCCTGCACCTTTATGTGGTATCCTACCACGGGTGTTACTGTTATATACACCCTTCGTAAAAGTCTGTACTTATTGTACTTGTGTGGTGATGAAAGTAGTATTATAGTTTCGCCACTGGATGTCACTGTATTGTATATCTGTATTTGGAAGCTGCACAGCTGAAGTGTATAAAGGGTTACTGTTTCTTTGTATGTCACATAGATCTGCAGACCAATGGGAATCTGTTCTTATTCTCTCCTATCATCTCTCTCTTTGCTTCTTCTATTGCACTCTTCACCCACTCACAGCGCACATTAGATGCCTGGAGAAGGAAGTCACGTGGGAAACAGGAAGAGTAAGTCAGTCTTAGCTAGACCCTCGTATGGGTAGGAAGCAAGACACAGCTCACAGTTTCTTCTCAGTAACGCTACACAACACTATACAGTGCTAAACCTACACAGGAGAGGACAAGTCAGAGACAACCTCAACCCACGCCGTGGACTAGGAGAGTCACAGAACAGGACAGTATCCACAGACAGCAGTGAGCTAGGAACTGATCCGGATAGAGCAAAGTGCAGTAAGCCTATGAGCTCTATCTCGCAGTGCGGTTGTAAGCAGGAAATCCTCCGCATTCCGCTCATCCCAGGTAACAAGGTTTGGGGCCTTGTGTCACCCTCTAGGACGGTTTAGCCAAATCTAGTGGGCATTAGGTGGTGTGAAGACTAACAAAAGGTCAATACACAGGCACAAGTATTCTTCTTCTAAGTATTTATCTACCTCATCCTCCAACATCCCAGCAGAGCACAGTACTACTTGGGTTGAGATTTTCACGACATCCTCCTCTCTGCTACTCTGCTTCTCTTAATTACTCAGTACACTACTCAGTCGGCACGACTGTATCCTACACTTTATTCCTACTACAGATTCGGTTGCTGAATTGTCAAGTATTTGTCTGGAACTATTGTGTACCTTTTCTCAAGCACAAACTTTCCACCGTCACAGTATACCACACAGCCTTGGGACACTTCCCCTTTCTCTGGGTGGCGGTTTAGATAGTCTTGCAGCCACACCTGCATTTCTGAGTTGAGGTATGTCTGTGTTGTTACATTGGTCTGCTGGAGGAGTCTGGACGTGGTTGGGTGTCCTTGGACAGGGAATGGACATAGATAGAGAAAATGTGCTTAACCTATCTTATCAATAAACTTTTCATGTGTCATAGAGAAGAGTTTGTATCATTGGGTCCCGGGTGCTGACAACTGATTCATTACAGATGCCATACGGATGGTTTCTCCAGGACATCACTGATCCTACTTTCTGTGGTCTGAAAAGAAATAATGATGTGTGGACGAGATCCACAAAATGAGTTTTAAAGGGATTATCCAGGATTAAAAAAAAAAAACGTAGCTGCTTTCTTCCAAAAACAGTACCACACCTGTTCTCAGGTTTTGTGCAGTATTACAACTCTGCGCTATTAAAGGGGTTATCCAGCGCTACAAAAACATGGCCACCTTTCCCCCTACTGTTGTCTCCAGTTCAGGTGCGGTTTGCAATTAAGCTCCATTTACTTTAATGGAACTGAGTTTCAAAACCCCACCCAATCTGGAGACAACAGTAGGGAGAAAGTGGCCATGTTTTTGTAGCGCTGGATAACCCCTTTAACTTCAATGAAACTGAGCTTCGATACCGCACACAAACTGTGGACAAGAGAGGTGCTACTTATGGAAGAAAGCAGTTATGTTTTTTCTAGTGGTGAGTGCCGCTTTTAGTTCTATGTTAGTGGACAGATATATGTATACAAGCCAAGCACCACCATAGACTCTACCACTCCACATATCTATGAGACAGTTTACAAGGAAATACCAGCCATTACTCCACTGACTAGAACAATTGGGTAGAAGCACTTCACTAGGCACTTCTCTGCCCATCTCCCTTCTCATTGCATAATACAGGCTCCATAGACTTTTACATTAGGGGGCGCTCTACGGGGGATCGTTAAATTGTCCGGGCATCCCATAAGAGATGGTTAACTTTGAGTTCTGCCACTGACTTAGGGGTTTTGCTAGGATAGGTGATGATTATATAAGACACATCTAGTCCAGGATGTATTATCCTGTGTATAGGCACATGTTCAAATGTATAGAAGCCCTGATATATGAGACAACTCCTAATAATATGGCGACAGACATCTATATGGAAGCCTGAATGGGCAGGCAAGAAAGAGCGGTCAATGCATTGTATAATAGCTAAAGTTATAGCCAGATGAGCATCCAACTAGCCACAAAGGCTTCTATTATAGATGACAAGTGCCAGTGTGTCCTCAGCGAGACCCAATAAAAATCCTGAGCGACAATGGCCTCACAATTGTCATAGCAACCCCAAACAAAACCATTCCTAATATCACAAGGACTTTTCCTGATCTGGGTCCTTGTGGTTTTTGCTTCTTTCAGGGTCCGGCAGGGTGTGGACTGTAGTAGCTAGATACACAGTATATTGCAGCCCAGGGTGGCGCAGGTTGTAAATACATCCTGCTCACTCTATGTTGGTGTCTTTTTATGTGCACATCTATATTTCTACTTATCGTGCTATGTGTGCACAAGGGTGTGTACCATCCTCCTGGTATATAGTGATATTTATTATCTTATGTCATCATCCCTGCCTAGCTGCCCATATATACCATAAATACTGCATACCTAGATATATTGGTGCCTGTAAAGGGTAGTTGTTACTGTAGGGTTGCCAAATGTTACAAACATGTTACAGGTAGCTGTGAATGACTTCAATGAGCGCCCTCCCTCCTGTGGGTGTGATTCCCCCCCCCCCCCCCTTAAGCTTCCTCTCTATAAAGCGCACAGGATACACAGCACTCTGCTCACAACTCTCTAAGGATCCGGCTGGAGTAAGGTACAGTAGGCAGACTTCCTTATATATACTGCCTAGAATACCTGGGGCAAGGTGCCATGAGACACTTACAAGACACATCATTGTTATAGTCATAGTTCATAAGAAGGCACTTATCATTGTTAAGTCAGTGGAGGCATTTATCATTATCATCATGGTTGTTATTATTATTGTTGTTGTTAATATTATGGTTATTATCATTATTATTATTATTATTGTTATTATTAGTATTAATAATATTAATAATCATTATTATACAGAATTCCTAGTAATGAAATGGCTACTTCGTTTGATTCAGTTTTATTATAGCAGTCGTATTTCACTTATTGTTTTTTTTATATAATTGTATTCTTACTTTATTTATAACATAATCTGAACAAACTACTTAATTTTGCACATTGCAGCATTTATTTTATCATGTGACCTTTTATTATACGTTATATGCAGTGTATTAGCTCGTCCTAGTAAATGACAGGTTGTTTGCAGTTCAGTAGGAGCATGTAGCCTCTGCACTTTAATAAATATATATATATATATATTTATTTTATATGATATATTTATTTTCATGTTACTTATAGGGCACCAGCATATTCTATAGCACTGTGCAGGTATTGTCATCTCTCATAGCCCCTGTCCACAATCTAATGTCCTTAAAGTTTACCTATAACTTAGGCAACCACAGCAGGATACGCTGAAAATATCCTGTGGTCCTGGTGTTGCGGGCAAGGGACGGAATTTCCGTAGACTGCATTGTAAGTGTATTACAATGGCGGTTCCGAGAGTTCTGTGCCCTGTTCGCGTCATAAGAGGATCGCCCACCTACAGGATTTTTTCAGTGTATTCTGATGCAATCCCAAAGTGATAGTTACCTACAGTGGTCCTGTAATTTGAAAAAAAAAATCTTTAGACAGGTAGCTTAGATATATGAAAGTTTTTATCGCTTGGGTCCGAATTTTCAGACCCTCACCGATCCTTAAACGGAGTTGAGAGAAATGCCCAATTATGCACTCCCCGATTCACTGCAGGAGACAATATACATTTAGGCCACGTTCACGCAATGTATATTTTCATTCAACAACGGATATTGTTACAGGTTTGCAACAACGGCCTTTATTTAATGACAGCGGCCGATCGCATTGAATTCTATGGAATCCCGGCCAGAGTGTATACACACTGTATACACTCTGGTCGGGATTCCATGTGGCCTCACAAAAAACTGACATGTCAATTTTGTGCGGCCGCTATTCATTGAATAGTAGCCGCACAAAATTGACTGTGCAGATAATGTAAAGTGCAGCTTTGGCCGCACTTTACGTTGTCTCCTATGGTCAATTAATTAATATAATTAATTTATTAATACCCAAATGTGCCAGCATACCAATTCCAAAGAAGTAATGTTCATTCTGCAGTAGCCGCCGGGGTGAACTTCACAGACAGCGGCCATTCTGTGATAAAGCATTGTCACAGAACGGCTGCTGTCTTACAGCATGTGAACGTGGCCTTAACGTGGCCTATGGAATTTGGCTTATGCATAGAAATAGAAAAGGTAGCGAGTTATGGAGTGAAGCGCATAACTGTGCACTTCTTTCCTTACTTCGTTTTACAGACTGATGGGAGTCTGAGCACTCAGATCCCGGCCGTTCAAAACTTTTGACATGTCTCTGCAACATGTCAAAAGTTTTGCTTTCAACAATCACATCACAAAACCATGGTGGTTTGCAGTAAAAGCGTACACAGTCTTCCCTATGTAGTTTTCTAGGCAGTTTCTCCCCTGACCTTTAAGTGTAACAAAAAAGTTGAACCCAGCCCTACAGGGGTTATCCAATATTGGGGTAACATAGCGGCGTTCAATTACAACCAGCTTCATGTGGTGTTACAAATCTAACCTGCTGATAGCTCCTTAAGGCGCAGGAAACCCAGAAGATAGAGGTAAGTCTCTTACCTTCATCCTCAGCTCCATTCCTGTGCCCTTAGTCATTTACTCCTTGGTCTGGTAAGACCAATAGGAGTCCTGCCCTGCCCCCATAGCAACGATCCGGCGGTACAGATTACTATTATTCACTGGATAGGTCCGTGCATTGTAGACAACTACGGATGACATGTCAAATATTTTGATTAGTCAGGGTCTCGGCGTCGAGACCCTGACCAATCAAAACATTTGACATGTTCTGTAGAAATTGCTGGAAGAAGCACTCCCTCCCTAGCTAGCTCATTACAGGAGATGGGCTACATAGACTTACAATGGAGGCCACCTCCTGCAACAAGTCAGATCAAGCAGCGAGGTAGGGAGTGAAGCGCACAGCCATGTGCTTCTCCTATCTATATCTAGCGGTTGATGGGGGGTACTGAACACTGGGACCTTGACTGATCACAACTAAAGTCTTCATTAACACTTTGGGGGGGTTATCAATTAGGCCCCGCCCCCTTTCCCTGGCCAAATTAACTAAGAGGCGCACACCTCTTACTCGATCCAGACGGATGTGTACCCGACCTTGCCCCTAGCCTATTAAATTTACACCTACTACCAGCATGATTCACGCCTGCGAGCATGATAAATGAGACGTGGAAGGAGGCCTCGTCTCCTCCCCACCTTGCCATGCCCCCCCCCCCCCCCGCCCGCCCATCAGGCGAGCGGTGGATAGGGCAAGCGTATGCCAGGGAGAAGCGGTGAATCTGCGTCTTCTCCCTGGCATACCTCCCTGCTGTAACTTTGATAAATGTCTCACTTTAAATATTCATCCTTCTGCACTGAAGATGCTTCCAATCTGTAATAACCTAGCAAATATATATATTCCCAATCCCAGTTTTACAGGAAGCAGATACACCCATCATTACATTTTTAGACAATAGAAAGAAGCGCACTGAAATATTGGAAGAACGTATGGATTGTGTGTATAGTATTCAATAATTGCAATTAGAATGCTAAATGTGTGAACCCATACTGGCTTCCTTTATTACTTAGAAATGTAATCTGCCCCTGCATCCATAGACCTGGTTTCTTATTGTCACACTGCCCGTATCTGCCATGTCACAAGAGGCCACATACTGTGACATTTTATTAATGCTCTTCATGAGCTCTCCATATCCATAGTTACTTAGACGCTTCATATTTGTCCACATCTCTCCCTAGGGCCGGCATTAGAGCCGTATGGGTGGTACTCTAGTTAGGGGCCAACGCTTGCTTGTCGGCTGTCTCCTGGTAATATCCCATACAGCATGCCACAGTGTTTTCTGCCAGATTTGTTTAGCTTCATACGAAATTGCAGGCACATTGACATACAGTAGGCGGCCTCTGCATCTCTATGGCATCCCTGGTGCGGCTCCATACAAATCAGAACTGTAAGGGCCCTATTACATGGAGCGAAAATGTGCCAAATCTGACCCGATTTGGCAGATTATCGCTCTTTGTAATAAAGACAACGATCAGCTGATGAAATGATAATTGTAGTTTATTCCAACCTAAAAATCATCCCTATGTGTAATAGCAATGTGCGGCCGATGGTCCACGCTTCCCAGTGTTCTTCTTGCTTCCGTCCACTGTACGCAGCTTCTGGTGGAACTTCAGGAACTGAAGAGACAAGCCGCTCAACCAATCACTGACCGAGATGGGACTGCCACGGCCAGTGATTGTTACTTTTACTTTTACTGTTACTTTTGAGACCGGCTCCAGTTCCAATGATGGCTGCAGACAATGGGCAAAAGCTAGGAGAACACCGGGAGCGTGGACAGGTATAAACTTTATTATTTTACACTTTTAAAACCAGGGCTGCATGGGCATCCCTGACAATATATATACAGCCCTTGCTACACGATAGTCGAGCTGTGTAATAGGCCCAGTAAACGAGCTCCAATCTAGCAGATCGGCACTCGAACCGGGCCTAATACATCCAATCAAGCCAATTAACTGGTATGAACCAATAAATGTCAATGTTTTTAGCATTTAAAAAGGTTTTATCTCTTGGGAATGTCATAAAATAAGTCCAAATGGGAAAAGTCACTTAAAAAAACTTTTGACATGTCATATAGGCATGTGAGAAGTTTTGATCAGTAGAGGTCTGAGTTTTCTGAGTACCAGTAAACTCTAGGATGAGTAGGGAGGAGTGCACGCTAAGGCTACGTTCACACAATGATTTTCTATGGCCGTTAATTGATACCCAAAATAATGTCAGTTGTTTTGAGTACCAAACAACGGTCGTGGTTTAGCATGTTCCAAAGGCCATTGGAACGTTATTCTAGTTCAAAGTCAAAGATGGCCCTTTTGGGTGTGTCTTTAAGGATTTTAACACAAGGGACGGTGAAAGGACAGTGAAAAAAAAGTATTATGTGAGAACAACTTAAAATAATTGCCGCTGTTTGCCCCAAATTAAGGACACAAATATCAATACAAACATTTCATACATTGTGTGAACCAACATGATTGGCTGCAGCAGCGATTCACGTATAGATGAAGGTCATTGCCACAGCCATGTAAACAAAGCTCGCATTTTTATTATTGCAATTCCATTCAGAAATAAAAATTTAAAGGGGTTGATCACATATCGCTTATCCACTGGACATAACGCATGCCATATTGTCTCTTTTTTTCGACAGAGCCACCCCTTGAAATAACCATTTTGCCCTGCAGTTTTGGATAGTACTCCCAAAGAGGTTTCACTAAAGGCAGAATAGAACCTTCCTTGACTTTCTGTCTATTGTGTTGCCCCTAGTGTTAGAATACACGTGAAACAATATAGCATGGGAAACAATATAGCATGGGAAATATACAGTAAATGTTTGCACATGCTGTCACAGTCGGAATATTCTGTTACAGTTGAAGCTATAAACAGGTGGTTGCCCTTGGGGAAGAAGCAGACTACTATGGAAATATGCAGACGAAATGTTGTAGGTTATTACAATGGCTATTGTGTGCAAGCCAAGCGTAAGCTAAGCCATGCATGAGAAACCTCATACCTGTACGTTACCTGTGGCTGTCTCATGTTTCTTGTGTAGGTTTTTGAGATAACGCTGAGATACAAGTATATGATATACATGTATACATATCTAATAAGGGGTATAGAGTTTTTACATTGCAGCTGATGTGGTTACACTTGGGCCCTATGAAAAAAAAAGTTTTCTTTCACATCATATGGCTATAGACATAGTTTGTTGCCTAGATGCCTATAGACATGGGTTTGTTGCCTAGATGCCTATAGACATGGGTTCTTTGCCTAGATGCCTATAGACATGGGTTCTTTGCCTAGATGCCTATAGACATGGGTTCTTTGCCTAGATACCTATAGACATGGGTTCTTTGCCTAGATACCTATAGACATGGGTTTGTTGCCTAGATGCCTATAGACATGGGTTCTTTGCCTAGATACCTATGGACATGGGTTCTTTGCCTAGATGCATATAGACATGGGTTCTTTGCCTAGATACCTATAGACATGGGTTTGTTGCCTAGATGCCTATAGACATGGGTTTGTTGCCTAGATGCCTATAAACATGGGTTCTTTGCCTAGATACCTATGGACATGGGTTCTTTGCCTAGATGCATATAGACATGGGTTCTTTGCCTAGATACCTATAGACATGGGTTTGTTGCCTAGATGCCTATAGACATGGGTTTGTTGCCTAGATGCCTATAGACATGGGTTCTTTGCCTAGATGCCTATAGACATGGGTTCATTGCCTAGATGCCTATAGATTTCATGATGGACATGGGTTCGTTGCCTAGATGCCTATAGACATGGTTTGGTTGCCTAGATGCCTATAGACATGGGTTCTTTGCCTAGATGCCTATAGACATGGGTTTGTTGCCTAGATGCCTATAGACATAGGTTCGTTGCCCATCCTAGAAGCAGTAAAAGCTCCTCTTTACCACATAGTATGTCAACTTCAGAATGCTTCATTTAGCGGTTTTGTCTTTACTAACAAAAGGAGAAGATATATTACAGGAAAACGGATCATAAATGCATAAGGGATTCCTTCCTGGTAAAACAAGTAGTCCAAGTTAACATCCTATACTGTACCTAAGACCTACATGTCATATGAACTGAGCACGAAAAGGAGGAAGAATAAGTCCTATGAACAGAAGTGATAATCGAGCTGGGAGACAAAGCAAAAGATATTTCACAAATGTCATTAGAACAAAGGTCTCAATGCTGTATATAAGAATAGCGATCTGTCATGCTGATACAATCAGATGGTAACAGGAGCTATATGTATAGTATGGTACAGAATGAGTATAGTAATGGTGTATGGTGAGTAGTGACCTGAAGGCATCACTGCCACTTGATACCAAGAGTAACTTTTAAAGTGTACCTTTAAACTTAATGTTTCTATGGCTGTTTTTGTGCCTTTTTTTGCTGTTAGCTTTATATTTTTGGGTTATAACTGGCTTAAGTATCCCTGAATCCCAGAGTAATGGCATGTTGGGGACACCATAATCAACAGTGATTATTATTATTATTATTTATTTTTTTTTGGGGGGGGGGGGGGAATCTATGAATACATTTCATGCCATATTTGTGTGGTGTACCCCTGGTGCGATTTTATATCGGAGTGACGGACGGTCACTTAATAGGTGTTGTAGTGTGACACCACTTCTAGGGTGGATGGCCGAGATACAGCCGGACCTTATGTTGTTGTCACGTGACACCAGTGCCTGGAGGGCACACAGTTGTGATGGCACGCGTGCTTTTATTTTGTAAGGTCGGTTCCCTTGGGATAATGTAGTCACAGATGATGTAGTCACGGATAGCCAGAGTGGTAGAGTGACCCTCCCGGATAGTAGGACCCACCACCCACAGAAAGGAGAGAGTGTGCAAAGGTTGTGGTTAGGGATGGTCCGAACCGAGTTCGGTTTGGGTTCGAACTCTCGGTAATGATTCCCGCTGTCTGCCCGCTCCGTGCAGCGGGCGGATCCAGCGAGAGGACCGCCTTGAAAACTGGGATACAGCCATAGCTATAGACTTTATCCCAGTTTTCCAGGTGGTCCTCCCGCTGTATCCACCCGCTCCACGGAGCAGGCAGACAGCGGGAATCTGATGCCGCGGAGAGTTCGGACCATCCCTAGTTGTGGTGTGTGTGCTGTGTCGGTGGTGGCTTAAATTAAGTTGAGTCGGTTTACTACTTGTAAAGGTGCAGCAGGTAATACAAAAGTCTCCGAGATACACTTGACAAAGATCCAATAAACACTTGATAAGAGAACGACCAGATCTGTAGAATAAGTGCATATAGTCGTGTTGGTTAAGTTGTGCTGAGTAAAACAAGAGGCAGAGTAGCAGAGAGGAGGATGCCGTGAGAGTCTTAACCCATGTAGTAATGTGCTCTGCCGGGATGTTGGAGGATGAGGTAGAAGACTTAAAAGAAAAATAAGAAGAACACCTGTGCCAGTGACCTTTGACTTTAGTCCTCACACCACCTTATGCCCACTAGACTCGGTTGAACCTTCCTAATGGGTGACACAGACCCCAGATCTTGTTACCTGGAATGAACGAATGCTGAGGTTTCTCAGGTTTCTGAGGGTTCATAGGCTACTTGCATCTTTGCTCTGTTCGGATCAGTTCCTGGCTCTATGGCTCTAGTATGGATACTGTCCTGCTCTGTGACTTCTCCTTGTCCACGGCGTGGGTTGAGGTTCTCTCTGGCTAGTCCTCTCTTAAGAGGAGTTTAGCAGTGCATAGTGCTTTGGAATGTTAGCACTACTTTTACCACAACAAGAATACAAAAAGTACAGACTTTGAGAAGGGTGTATGTAACAGTAACACCCCTAGTGGGACATCACATTTGCATCTCAGGTTGTTATCATGCTGATCACCGAAGGTTTGACCCATGGGGCCCTCACTGGTCCTGAGAATAGGTTCCTGAATAACATCAGAATAACATCATTCTAAAAGGAAGACTTGGATCCCTATCCTTGGGATCAGTTGGGCGTCTTAGTGGTCAGACCTCTACTGATCAGCTTACTATCCCCAATCGTATGGATAGGACATAGCAGTCTTAAATGGGAATACCCCTTTAAGGCCCTTTTACACAGCCTGAATTCCATTCGAATCAGTACTTATAGAATGACCTGTTCCTGATAATTATGCTAAAACAAAATGACAGTAAAAAATCTAATGCTTCTCCATCAACTGATCGGATCTTTTGTGCAAACACTTAAATCGTCATTATGGGCCGTGCATCACCCATTTATATGGTGATGACAAAATAAATGAGGAAATTAAAGGGCCGCACATATGATCCAGCCAGTGTTTGTGCAGCCCAGCCTGTAATTGATTGAGTTGTGTGAAGGTTCATTAAACGAGTGCAGATCAACAAGATCTACTCCAGTTACAGGGACCTGCTCGGCCCATGTAAATGCTGGGAGCTTTCGAAATTTCGAGTGTGAAAATAGCCTAACATAGGAACTCTTTGGGGGACAATTACTATGGCTGTGCCACTGGTGTAAGCCATGAAGGAGGCCCCTTTAAAAAAGTTGCCCCTTCTCCCTGGCGTACGCCTGCCTTAACCCCGACTCGCCCGATGGGAGGGCAGGGGGCGTGGCAAGGCAGGGAGGAGGCTGAAAGCAGGGGTAAACTTGTTGCGCCGGGCACGGGAAAAGGGGATGGCGGCTTTGATAAATGTCCCCTTTTATGTTCAGCTATTGACCTTTCTCTTCTCTCCTTAGTATGACTGACATAAGCTATGACTTATAATGTTTTATAAAATTCCTTAGAGATTGGTCACAAAATAAAGTTAGTGTAGGACTGAAAACTGTAACTATTCCCAGTTCTCAGCATAGAAGAGGTGCTGCAGATCTGTAACTCAATACCTCAGACATAACACAACGTTGGAATGGCTATTGATTTTTTTTGCGATAAGGTATCATTAGTGATAAGGTATCATTAAGATCGATAGAACCTCTAACAAAGTCCTTTGTGTCAGATCTGTAACTGGAAAATGTCTACTCAGTGCCAAAGGGGTTTGGGTGAATTATTGGGTGAAGTCCATGCCCTCTTTGTTCTGGAAATTGGTGGCTGGAAGAACCACAAGTTTAGGCATGTCAGACTATAAAAAGGAATTTCCCAGTCGCTCTTATAAACCATTAGTATGAATACTTTCCAATAACCTCAATTACTATGTTCTGAGTCATCTATTATTATTACATTTTAGTACGTTTTCACTTTTCTATTCTTGTTTGTTCTTTTTATTATGTCCATAAAGCTCTGATGGCTACCCTGTGCTCCCTCCGTGCAAGTCCCTTAAAGCTTCGGACCTCCTCAGCCAGTGTCTCTTACGATGGAAGGCCTTGGGTTGCCTCCACAGCTCCAGTTCTCAATTCCTCCCCGGACAATGGGATTAATGACAAAGAGGTGATGCAGAATCTGAACAGTCGTCTCGCCAGTTACTTGGAGAAGGTTTCTGCACTGGAAAAATCAAATCAACAACTGGAGATCCAAATTCGAGAGAAATTATCGGAGAATGCCATAGTGAAGAAAGACTACAGCGATTACTATACGACGATCAACACCCTCAGGAAGCAGGTGAGACTTGAATAAGACCCCCCTACATAATCTCAAGGTTCAGTACATCGCTGTTCTAACATATTGCTGGGCCTACTTCAAAGGTTTCTCTTAGAAAACATTAGTGAAGGGGTTGTCTGAGTTTAAAAAAAAAAAAAAAAAAAAGGAAATTATTCAGCACAGAAATCTGGACTTCAAGTGATTATCCAGGCTTGTAAATTTGATGGCATATGTTCTGTAAAAGTATGGTGAGTGCAAGATCAAGCACTGCTAAACATTGAAGAGGCTGCGGCACTTGCACAAGCTGCTGATTGGTGGGGGTCCAGGAGGCGGACCCCCATTGATCTAAAGGCCGTACTTCATGGCACCATAATATGGGGAAGTGAGTGCCGACCTGTCAGGTCAGCTCTCGCTTCTCCCTCTTTTCCCACTTGCTGCGTGTGCTATTACATACACAGACAGCGAGCGGGGAGCAGATTCTTCAGGCTGCCCATTGAAGTCAGCAGCAGTCTGATGCCGCCACTCCTATTCCACAGAGCGACGCACAGCAGACCATCGCTTCAAAAATTGTGCTCTTTCTGCACGTTGAAAGACTATGATCAGCCACGTCGGCTGACAGTTACCGTTCAACATGTGCTATTACATTGCTCGATTATCGGCCTGACCGGCCAGTAATTGGCCGGGTGAGGGCGATTATCGTTTAGTGTAATTATGCCTTAATATTGATGGTCAGACGATGGAATGGGCCATTATTTTCCAAGCCCAGATAGCCGCCTTCAAATGGTATTCAAGGTATTCAGCCATCATGTAGCAGTTATTTTATCTAATACAACATTGGCGCCAATGGGCTCTGTCTGACACCACGTATGACTGCACCACTGTACCCTCTATAACTACTCCACTGCATATCTATATACACAAAGCTAACATTACCACGGAACAATGATCAAGGGTCTGGAAGCAAATATTTGACAGAAACCCTATTCTGTACAACGGAAATACTTCTACACCCCTGACTAAATAAGGTAAGAAAACAAACGTGAACCTGCCCTAAAAGACGATTTTTATCTATATTTACTTGTGTGTATTAGAAAGTCACAGACGGCTGAGGGTTTTACTGTGTTACACGCGAAGCCTCATGTCTGTATCTTGGTGTTTATTTTCTGCACATAATACAATCATGTCTGTGGTTTTTTATGTCATATTAGACATTTGCTAAACCATTAAACCATTTACAACAGCTACTGGAATGTACTGGGTCGGTCACACTTCAGGTCTGTCCAATTATTAGTTTACTGTAATTTTATGGTCTGTTTGCATTAGGTGTGTTTACATACTGTAATGTGTCAGTACTATAGCTGACGTCTACGCTAAACATCTGGTTTAATAAACATTCAAGGATGCAAAAGTAAAAGTATAACTTAGGGCAAAAAAATCTACTTTAAAAAACAGTTTTCTTAAAATGCAAAGATTGGAGGGAGTACAATGCAGGCCTATTTCGTGGCATGGGACCCTCAAAAAGTAAACCCCCCAACACAGAAATTGTGACATCAAGAAGGACAACCATAAGGATCAATTCCAAAAAACAGCTCCAATTTGTGGCATGTGCAAGGGGCTTCAATGATATAAAAACCAGAAAGAAAGGAAAAAATTTTCAGCCACATGAAACCTTTATGAAACCAATATAGTCAAATCAACTGGTGTCAGAAAGTTATATACTGTAGATTTGTAATTTACTTCTATTAAAAAATTTCAAGTCTTCCCATACTTATTAGCTACTGTATGTCCTGCAGGAAGGGTTTTATTTTCAGTCTGACACAGTGCTCTCTGCTGCCATCACTGGCCGAGACAGGAACTTTGTCTTGGTTTTCTATGAATCCCCATAGAAAACCTTTCCTGCTCTGGACAGTTCTCGGCCAGAGATGTCAGCAGAGAGCACTGTGTCAGACTGAAAATAAAACAACATTTCCTGCATGACATGCATCAGCTGATAAGTATGGAAAGACTTGAAGTAAATTACAAATCTATATAATTTTCTGATACCAGTTGATTTGAAAGAAAAAGTTTTTCGCTCGACAACCCCTTTAACATGAATAGAATATTCTTCTTACAGGCTTCTTCTTGTTCTTTCAGATTACAAATGCAGTCTCTGAGAATACAAAGCTCCTACTGGCTATTGACAACAGCAAATTGGCTGCAGATGACTTCAAGGATAAGTAAGTATAAGAAATGTACGACCTCCCAGGACGCTAATGCAGACAGATCTGGCTACCTTCATAGAAACTGTGCCCTAAGCATCACACAGTTTGCCCCCTTTACAATACTCAAATAGTATTTTGGCCAACATATTACTGCTATATATTGTTCTAAGACAATACTGCCATATAGATCCCATGTAGGTACATAGTTGGTACGGTTAAAAAAGACACATGTTGTGTAACCAAGCAGGGGATGGTTGGCACAGTGATTAGCCATGTTATCTTGTAGTGTTAGACACAAGGTAGCTTACAGGGACAGGGCTAAAATCAATGTGGAATTTCAGCCAGCCCATAAGCGGTACAACGCCCAGGGGCGTAGCTAATGACTCCTGGGCCCTGGTGCGAAAGGTCAACTTGGGCCCCCCCCCCCCTATTGGTGTATATATATATATATATATATATATATATATATATATATATATATATACACCGAGACAGATATTACCAATAACACCAGCATATAAGAAAGATAGGAAGAGAAATATTATCACCATACATATTACCGTCATATTGTTACTGACCAAATCCTGTATACTAAGACCAATAAAACACAGTACCAGATAACAAGTAACAAATAATTCCACCACATACTGACTAACACCAACGCTGCTACTAACACCACCACATACTGACTAACACCACCTCTGCTACTGACTATTACCACCACCTACTAACACCACCGCTGCTACTGAATAACATCCACTGTACACGTATCACCGCATCCAGTCATATAGAGGTGGACGCAGCTCCACACAGGCTCTATACACCATATACATTACAGTGCAGTTATATCCGGTGACTTACAGGGGACGTCTTCTCTGATCGGAGTTCTTCCCTTTTCATCTTCTTCTCCATCCGTCCTGGGCCATCATGAACTTCTCCGAGCCACGAATCCACAGAATCTGCCAGACAGACATATTAGGCTCCTCACACTGACACCATCCTCATCTCTCTACAAACTGCACATTTTTATTGGCCCCTTTATGCCCCCATTTAGTGGTTAGGCTGACTCTATGTGACCCCCTTATAGTTTATGCCCTATATGTAGCCTCCTTATAGATGGTCCTCCTCTGTGTATCCCCCCTTATAGTATATGCCTCCTACTATGTAGCCTCCTTATAGATGCCCCCTCTGTGTATACCCCCTTATAGATGGCCCCCTCTCCCCCTATGTTGCCCCCCCTTATAGATTGCCCCCTCTCCCCCTTATAGATGCCCCCCTTATAGATGGCCCCTTCCCCCCCTTATATATGCCTCCCTTATAGATGGCACCTTCCCCCCCTTATATATATTGCCCCCCTATAGATAGCCCCCTCTCCTATAGATGGCCCCTTCCCCCCCTTATAGATGATCCCCCTCTGCTATAGTTGGCCCTTCCCCCCTTATAGATGGCCCACTAACCCCCCTCCTTATAGATGGTCCCCTTCTTCCCCCCCTTATAGATGATCCCCCTCTTCCCCCCCTTATAGATGATCCCCCTCTTCCCCCCCTTATAGATGGTCCCCCTCTTCCCCCCCTTATAGATGGTCCCCCTCTCCCCCCCTTATAGATGGTCCCCTTCTTCCCCCCTTATAGATGGTCCCCTCTCCCCCCCCCCCTTATAGATGGTCCCCTCCCCCCTTTAGATGGCCCCCTCCCCCCCTTATAGATGGTCCCCTCTCTTGCCCCCCTTTATAGATGGCCACCTCCCCCCCCTTTATAAATGTCCCCCTCTCCCCCTCCCTCCTATAGATAGCCCCCTATTTCCTTTATGAAAACAAATAAAAAAAACACACACAACTCACCTATCAATGCGCTCCCCCGGCGATCTTCTTCTTCAGCCTCTGTCTGCCCCGGATCATGCGCTGCTGCCGGGGGTGTCGCGTCCTATCCCCGGCAGCGTGCGCATCATAGAGTTCCCTGTGCTGAGACCTCCAGCACAGGGAGCGTCTCTAATGTGCGCTCCCTGTGCCGGAGGTAACAGGCACACAGGGAACTCTATGATGCGCACGCTGCCGGGGATAGGACGCGACACCCCCGGCAGCAGCGCATGATGCGGGGCAGACGGAGGCGGCCTCTTGTGACCGCAAGCAACACAATGTTGCTTGCGGTCACAAGAGGGATTGATGAGGGGGGGCCTCAGGGGCCCTGCGGGCCCCGCGGGCCCCCCCTTGTGGCGGGCCGGGTCGCAGCGGCGACCGCTGCGACCCTGGTAGTTACGCCACTGACAACGCCCCCCACCCCACCGCCTAGATGACTGCACCTGTGATCATGTATAGTGGTAGGAAGGGGAAACTGAAATTGAATGTGACATCACAGAAAGTAATGCTAATAGACTACATTTGGCAGATCTTCTCTCAGATGTTTTCATAAGATACTTCATACCATGACTTATGATGCCCTTAAAGGGGTAGTTCACTCGAACATAACTTCACTTATGTTTCTGCCAATGGTCAAACTAATAATAAATTCAATACTTGTTATTATCTATTCAGTCTCCTTCTCCCAGTTCTGAGCTGCTGCTTACTGCTGAAGACACAAAAATCTGTGTGTGAGCTTTTCTCTCAGTCTCCCCCTTCTCTTCTGAGATAGCTGATGTAAACAAGTCCCTATCTGCAACTTTGTAGCTTCTTTGTAATGCTGGGAAGGTTAATCACAGTGAGTTCTTCAGCCACTTGAGCTCAGATTAACTTTCCCAGTATTACGAAGATGCTACTAAGTTGCAGATAAAGCCTGCCGGGGACTTGTTTACATAAGCCATCTCAGAAGGGAGGGAAGATGAGGTGGAGATGGAGAGAAAAGCTCACGCACATTTTTTTTGTGTTTTCAGCAGAAAACAGCAGCTCAGAACTGGGAGAAGGAGATTGAATAGATAATAAGGAAGGAATTGTTAGTCTCACCATGGGCAGCAACATATGAAAAGTTATGTTTGAATGGAATACCCCTTTAATTCCATACTAGTCAGGTTGGCTTTCTGGAACTACACTCATACACAGTTCGAATCCTATTGACTGTCTATTCCAAAATCTTTAGGTAGACCGAACTTTTCCCATTACATAAACACCCAGTCGTTTCGAATTACTTCACCCAATGCAAAATGCAATTTCTAGGCATATTTACCAGATCTATTCTGAAAGTTTCACTGTATCGTCACAACAAACTCCATTCTCACAGATTCCTACAGGCACAAATCTTTTCCTTGCTTCAATATCGCCATCTTATATCACATTATGTAATCACTAGTAGACTATCATTGGTCCATTGAACTCGATGGACTCACACAGGTATGCTGTGGTATATATCAGCATACCTTTCTGCCAGTATCACAGGGGTTGTCTATTAATTTCATTTTTTTTATGATTTAGAACATGGTAAAATAAAAAAAATAAGTAATACTCACCTCATCATTCCTACACGACTGTTCTGAGATAATCTCTTTCGCTATTTTACCATATTCTGTTGCTAATATTATTAACGCTATACTGGGAACTCTAAACTTTAATTGCTAGTAACAAAGATTAAAGAATTGTATACATACTGAGAGAAAATTATATACTCACCCTAATGTGTAGGTGTGGTATACACCATTATAACTTACCTTCCATCCAGTGCAGCTCTGCAGTTCTCCATTGTATCTCTGGCACGTGACTTTATTAGAGCACTTTATTAGTTGACATTAGAAACACAAGCACTAAGCCTCTTATATCATAAGTAAATGAACCCCATGCCAAGCAGGCCTATAAAAGAAGCAGACTTGCCTTGTTATGGAAAATTCCTTTTAATCCTCATAAAGTATGCCTTGAAGTAATGATAATCTGCACAGGTATGCATTGTACCCTCACCAGCAATACAAACATTGTATTTTTATTAGGTGGAGCACAGAATCTGCCTTGCGCCAGTCTGTGGAGCGGGATATGAACGCGTTGCGTAAAGCCAAGGATGATCATATTGTCATTTGTGACAGTCTGAGGACCGATGTGGATAGCCTGGAGAGTGAGCTTCTGACCTTAAAGAAGGACCACAAACAGGTACCATCAATCATTTACCCGACGGCATCCCATCTTCTCTTACCTAGTGGTGGAACTGTTAAACATTTTCTATGTCCATTGGAGCAATAAAGCTTAAAGCGAAGGTGCTACACTGAATTTTGTTAACCCCTTAAAGCGAACCTGTCACGTTCAAAATTTTATACAATCTGTAGACATCATGTGATGGTAGGAGGAGCGGAGCAGCTGGATATATAGTTTTATGGGAAAAGTTTCAGGATAACTTAACATTTATTCATTTAAATCTCTGCTTAATCTGGGTAGGACTACATAGTCCAGAATGATCCAGAGATTTCCATAAAAAAATGTCAAGTCAGGCTAGGTTCACACTGCGTTTTTAGCATCCGTTTAACTAATCCGCAAACTGATTGCAAAAAAACGTATGCATTTGTGTGCATCAGTTTTCGATCCGTTTTTCCATCGACTTCCATTATAAAAAAAAAAAAAACAGATCAAAACGGATGCGTTTTTTTTGACACACAATAAAGTACTGTTGACACTACTTTTTTTTTACTGTTAAAAAAAACGGATCTGTTAAACGGATTGCAAAAACGCAGTGTGAACCCACCCTCACCCAGAAACTTCCCCCACAAAACTATGTATAAATCTGCTCTATAACATAATGCCTGCTGACTGGACTGCATTTTAATCATGACAGGTTCTCTTATAAGAATTTGGTGATAAATGTAGGATTTTTATTTTCCAGAGGAAACTAAGTAAAAAAAATGTATCGATGTGTTCACATTGGAGAAAATTTCTCGAATAAAGGGGAGGGATTAAAACAAATATACCAATTTTTTTCCACTACCTGGTCAGCTCCGGTACGGAGATCCCGGTGGTGCGGTCCATTTTTGAACACGGTACATGGTGTCCATGATTGGCAACGATTTTTGTGAACTTCCATGGACTGGAGACGGGCCAAGCGCCCCAGTGTATCTTTATCCCCTCCCCTTGTAGATGTGTCTCCATTAGAATCAATTCTGGCTGCGTCACCGAGGGGAGGGGATATCGGTATGCTGGGGGCGCCTCCAGTGCATGAAGCTGGCTGAAGGGCCTATAAAGAAACGGTGGCGATTTGAAAAATGGAGCATGCCACTGGGGTCTCCACGCCAGCACCGACCAGATAGTAATAAAAATTATTAATATTTACTAAGCAAACTGGTACAAACTTGAATGTACAATGGTATTTGTTACTTAAGTTGCATGTGGACTGACATACATTCTGTAATGCAGGATCTTGCCGATCTCAGAGATAAACTAGAGAGAGGAAAAGTTGAAGTAGCTCTTGATGCAGTCCAGGGGCCCGACCTCACGTCCATCTTGGATGAAGTCCGTGCACAGTATGAGGCCGTAATAAAGAAGAATAAGGAGGACGCAGACGCTCTGTTCCAGGCTCAGGTATAGAATACATGAGAGCTCACCAGTATAGCTTACAATTGGCTGAGCGGTCAGGTCTCTGGAACAAAACATCTTCGTGCTGTGGGATGTAATAATGTCAATTGTTTTGTAGTATGAAACAGTTTCCCTGCAACTTGCAAAAGACAATGAAAACATGCGGATGGCACAAGATGAAGTACGAGAGAGAAAAACCGTGTTACAGGGACTGCAGCTGGAGTTAGAGACAACAATAAACCAGGTGAGGATCAGTGGTCTATATACCTGCACACACATATAGCTTACTATCTAGGGATACAAAAGACTAGAAATGTATAGATGCCACTTATTACGGGTGGAAATGCCTTCACCGGTGCATGCCTGGGATAATAAGTATGGACTGGATGTGCCGGATTAATTATAAAAATGTATATTTAGTGGGTATAACTATTGGGACACAGTAGAAGACAGCAGTCGGCACTGCACTAATATGCTCTCACCTTACTCTATAAACATGTAGGACACTAGATCAAAGCACTCGGCAGTGTTCAGTCTCAAGGCACAAGTTCCGCAGTAGCAAACCAATACAGGAATAAGGAGATGGCACTCACCAGATCTACATTCACTACATGCTTTATTGATTCTTACACACAGGCAACCTCATAACAGGTAAGCAGGGATGCCAGAAACCTCAAGAAAAAGTTACAGCCATTTCACACATTCGTGTGCTTCTTCAGACCATCTGAAGAAGCACACATGAATGTGTAAAACAGCTGTAACCTTTTCTTGTGGGTGCTGGCGTCCCTGCTTACCTGCTATGAAGCTGTGCTTGTGTAAGAAACAATAAAGCATGAAGATTTGGTTAATGCCATCTCCCTATTCCTGTATTGGTATAACTACAGGCGTTGCAGAGGTAGCAGTCACACCGGGGCCGTGGTACCCAAGAAGGCAAGTAAGAAGACACCAATATTATAAATAGACCATAGATAATAATAGTGTTGAGCAGAGTTGCCAAACTGTTCGCCGAACCCGAACGCTCAGCATTTGACATCCTGAGAAATTAGATCCTGCCTTAAGGCTGCCAGGAAAACATGGATGCAGCCTATGGCTATGTTCACATATAGTATTTTGCTCAGTATTTTTTCAACCAAAAACAAAAGTGGAACTGACAGGGCAAAATTATAATGGAAAGATTTGCACAGTTTCTGTGTTTTCAACCCACTCCTGGTTTTGGCTGAAAAAAAGTGACCAAAAGACTGACGCAAATGCTATGTGTGAACATAGCCTATGGTTGTATCCATGTTTTCCAGGAATCCCTGGGGCAGCCAACTTCTCCAGATGCCGGGACTGAAATGCTGGGTATTCGGATTTTGAGAAGGTTTCTGGACCCAAACAGTTCGACAACTCCACTCAACACTATCACCTATGTGTATGTGTATGTTCACCATTTTCGAGGAATTCTTCTCCGATAACATTCAACCAAAAATACAAAGATGACATTGTATTGCAGGTAAATGCTCTAAGGCAAAACCTGGATGAAACTGAGCTGCGGTACAAGAAGGAACTGGAGAGACTGCAGGGCAATATCATTATATCGGAACAGGAGCTATCTGAGGTATTAAAGACCATACAAAACAACAAACTGGAATACGAGGCACTGTGGAAGATTAAAGAGACTCTGGAAGCTGAAATTGCCGAGTACCGACGTCTACTGGAAGGAGAACCAGCGTAAGTGGCGGTGATGGATGGCGGGAGTGATTAAGTATGACACCTTGAGAATGTCACACGCCTGTGTAATATGTAGCCCCCTCTCTGTAAACACAGGCCCCACATTCCTTGGCTGTCCTTGGTGTGTGGGAGCTTCATGTGAGTGTGAGATGTTCGACACAAATCCTTTCCAGCACAGATTCTATGGCGTGACTTCTTTTTATTAGTTACGTAATGTTTCCTTCCGATCTAAAAGCCTTTCCAAGAGGAAGACAAGCCTAATACTACACTTCAGGCCCATGGCTTGGTTTTTACAGACTTACTATACAGTTGCAAGACCAAGGAAAGACTTTAATTTCTGGAGGTCTGTCTGCTGTGCCCCCAGTCATCAGCTGTGATCTAGGGGTTAATCTGGATACAGGTGCTCAATAACCCTATGACCCCACAAGGCAAAGAACGCACTGCAGTGTTCCGGTAACCCAATAACTGATCATGTAATGCATGGAAATGCTGGTCCACAACACTACTCGTTGAAAGTTTAGATGTCACTTTAAAAAAACTAGCACACATCAAAAGTTTTGATGGACCGAAGTGTGAGTGTTCACTAGAACAAGCAGGGAAAAAAGCATTTGTCTAAGACCTTCTCTACCCAACTTACTGCTATCTGTGCGCCCAACACAGAAAGTCCCATGTTTTTACATAAGTCGTCCTCACTTTTCTCAGGTTCTCACAGTTTCTATTGGGGTCACCAGACCATTCAAAACTTATGACACTTTTGGGGACATTTATGAAACATACGCCAGATGTGTACGCAAGGGAGAAGGTGCAGATTCCCCCTTCTCCCTGGGGGCGGGGCCTAATATAAGACCGGCATACTTGTACGCCGGTCATCATAAATCCCTCCCTTTGTCTACAACTCAAGCCACTTTAAATGCCCGACATGCTTTACAATTTCTCCACACATCTCCGGCCTACACTGCTACATCGGCAACATCATACAGCTATATTGTGTGCGGACATACACCAGTCCCCTCCTGTCTTCTGAGATGTAGAAATACAGGAAGTAAGCGTTGGGGAGGCTTAAGCCGTTCCCTGCACAACCCCTTTAAGCTTGTGACCAATCTCCCCTATTTTATTCAGCAGTAAGGACACATAACAAGACTTCTGCGTCCTTGTTGGCCTTAAAGGGGTACTCCAGCAAAAAGCTTTTTCCCAGTAATTGAAACACATTACAAAGTTATATAACTTTGTAATATACTTCAATATCTTATCTAATGACTGTTGACCCCAGGCTGCTCTGTGGCAGCCATTTTGTGACAATGACATCACCAAGATGCAGGCGGGTCTAAGCCCTGTTAGGCCAGCCTCCCTTTGTCAGATGACTCAGGTTGTTCAGCTCTGATTGGCTGAGCAAGATGTAAGCCCTCTAACAGTTCTACAGAGTCAGTTAGACATCACAGGAGACAAAGTGCATCATGGGAAACCCCAAACCAGGAAGCTGTCCCAATGCAAATGATGTCATTGTCACAAAATGGCTGCCACAGAGCTTTGCAATGTGTTTCAATTACTGGGAAAAAGCTTTTCGCTGGAGTACCCCTTTAGAAATAAAATCTGGTGATATCACTTTAGGATTCAATCATTGTTTCAGTTCCCACTAACAATTGTTCTTGTTACTTTTCAGAGAGATCATCATCCCAGAACCAAAACGTAAGTGACATATATAGGAAGATAGTATCTGAAGAAGTATTTTTGCTGCATCATAGACAGATTTTGCTGACAATGTTTGGTTACTAGTTGACCTGTAAACCAAGGGTCGTAACTTCCTGGGGTTCAGAAGTAGAAGTCACATTCAGGTCCTGGTGCCATAGTGGGCTCAACATCCCCTTCCTACATAAGAATACAGCAGTATCGTAAAATGCACATGAAACATAGGGGGTCCTGTTACAGATTTTGCATTGGGGCCCAGGAGCTACATATCTGACCCTATCCACACAGGGAAACGTACAAAACTATTTTCATAACATCCTCCGTCACATCATTTTTTTTCTTATCAAAAGATTCATACCATTTTTTCCCAAGATGGGTGATGTTTTTTTTTTAATTACAAACATAAGATTACAAACAGCACCACTCTTGTCCTCAGTTTGGGCGTGGTACTGCAGCTCAGTTGCATTTAAGTGAAAGGAGCAATGTTTCACTACCACACACAACCTTAGGAGAGGAGTGTGGTTTTTGGAAGACAACAATTATATATTTCTAAGCCTTTTAATGTCCCATACAATCTACCGAGACCTTTTGAAAAATTATTTGTGGATAGTAATGGAAAAAATGCTTTTTCACCAATCTTCCATAAATTAAGTCACAACTTCCTTTACCAAAACCTCCCCCTAGGATCCTCATATTACCTATTATTGATGCTTTTTCTAAGCTTGTAAAATAGTTTTTTTTTTATTTTACAGAACCAGACATCAGAACAAAAAAAATAGTCAAAATTGTCACACAGACTCTTGTGGATGGAAAGATTGTGGGTGAATCGAGCGAAGTGGAGGAATATGAGCACGCTATGAAAGAAAACAAGTGAACCCGGTCCCCAGCCTCTTCCTCTACATCTAAGCCTTGCAGCTGAGTGACCTATAGTACCATCATCATCATCATCATCATCAATGCCAAGCAATGCAGAATTCTGGTTTTCTTGTAATACATACTAACTAGAGTCTAATACAAGAAGTAGCTTATTTAAGCAGGCTTGTTGTAAGCAATGGCGTTCTCTGATATACTTGCAGGGTTAATTCTGTACTTTTTTTTTTCTATGCCATCGATATGCAGCTCCTTCCCATAATTCCCATGTGTTGACTGCGGCTAAATTGACTCTAGTGAGTTTTTTCATTGAAGACGTTATGCCATTGAAATCCCTGGGAATCCTTCCTGCTGCAGATAACACATACGTACAATGAACCCTGCATAACAATGTGATATTCTATAGAATGTGATATTAGAAGGGATCTTAACGTCTAAAACTGAAAAGCTTTTGGAAAGTCAGGCTGGGTTCACACTGCGGTTTTGCAGTCCGTTTAACATATCAGTTTTTTACATGGCTACTTTTAACGTGGTCAACCACGTCTTTGTGTCAATTTTAATCAGTTTTTTTTTTTTTTAAATGAAAGTCAATGGAAAAACGGATGCACACAATGACTTCCCCCAACCCATAAAACGTATACGTTAAACGGACTTCAAAAGCCCAGTGTGAACCCAGCCTTAAGATTTTTTTTTATGATAGTCTTAGGAATAGTTGTGGGACCCTGGGATATGGGGAAATATAACCTGTAAGCTCTGTGCTTGGGGATGGTTTATATCCAATATAACTGAATTAATATAAAAATAGATTTTTCTGCATTTGGGCAACAATTCTTTCATATATATATATCTAATAAAACATGGTTTCTGTTGTTTATCAATGTATTCATCTAACCACTCTAGCTTTGTGGCTAATATGTAGTTTAAGGCTATGTTCACACTAACTAAAACTACGGCAGTAGTTCTCGCCGCAGAACTACGGCCGTAGTTTTGCGGGGTGGAAACATATCTTCAATCTATCTTCAATGGGATCCCGGCCGGAGCCTACACACATCGTATACGCTCCGGCCGGGATCTGTGCGGCGCCGGAAAAAACTGACAGGTCAGTTTTCTGCGGCCGGAATTCAGTGAATTCCGGCTGCAGAAGGACCTGTCAGTTCACACAGTGAAGCGAGCGGCTCCGGCCGCTTGCTTCACTCTGTGCTATGGGAAGCTCTGATGCGGGTGCACGCTGATGTGCCCGCTGATGTGCCCGCATCAGAGCTCCGCGGACGGAAAGATCACCCGGCCGGTACTTAAGTACCGGCCGGGATGATCCGGGCTAAGACCAGCCGTTCCGTGACCCGGCCGGGGTCACGGAACGGCCGGATGTTCACGTAATGTGAACATAGCCTAAAGGGGGTATTCCAGAGTCAAAACATTTTCAAATGAACTGGTGCCAGAAAGTTATACTCATTTATAGATTTGTCGGAAACTATCCAAAGGTTTTTTCCAGAGGAAGTTTTCAATGGGCATCGACTCCTGCTCTGAACAGTTCCTGACACAGACGGAGGTGGCAGCAGAGAGCACTGTGCCAGACTGGAAAAAAATACACCACTTTCTACAGGGCATACAGCAGCTGATAAGTACTAAAAGGCTTGAGGTTTTTTTCTTTTTATTAAATATAAGTAATTCACAGATAATTTTCACTAAAATTCACTACATTTTAGATTTGTTCCCCACCCCCCCTTGCAAATTATTCTGACTGACAAATCTGTGCAACATGCACATGAATGTATGCAATTTCTAAAGAATAGGGCAGTCACATACATGTTTGCCTGTCTACTACAATGACATACAGTAAATGATTAAATAGCGGCTATAAAAACTGACGTTAATAAGCTCAAGGCCCCTAATTATTTGGACACAGAAAATTTACCAAAGCCACTTAAAGGGATTATCCCATGGTTCTAAATTATCACCTAGCCACAGGTACAGGGATAAATAACCAATAGGTGGGCATCCCCTGCATGTTTAAAAAGGCATACATCTTTTAATATATCTGGTACATCTTACACCAGCCTACTGTTTTTAAAAGGGAATGTATCACCTATATGTTTTTAACTAATTAGAGTCAGATAATAAAAATTGTTCTTTTTCTAATCTGCTGTTTGAGTTGCTTTTAACAGCATTTAATGACATGCTTTACAGCAAGACTCTTGAACATAAATGACAATAGTCTATTGTCATCACATGTTGCTGGAATGCTGTCCAGATCACTTTACAGCAGCCTCCTCTTATCACCAAAGACACAACAGGAAGTTTCAGCTTAGATTTAGCCCCAGTGGTAAGAATGCAAACTGCAGGATGTCAGGATGGAAAATTACAAAAAAAAAATACCAACAATTCTTAAAAAATATGTTTAACATAAAAACATTATTTAAACAATAAGTCATTTTCTGATGACCCTTTAATACTGGCCATGAATGGTTGTCCGCACGCAGAGCAGGACTACCAGTAAGCTAGGACCCTTATTAGCAGTGGGGTAACAGTATAGCTATATCATGCAAAGTCGTTTTGGATCATTTGAAGCCTCTTAATGGAAATAGCTTGGGGAAAGCCCTCCGCTGTTCCAGCATGACTCTGTCCTGTTACACAAAGGAGGCTCTATAGTCTGACGTGCCGGGTTCTGAACTTAACCGCATCAAACACCAATGGGGTGATCTGGAATGTGGATGTGTGCCAGAGCTTTTCATCCCACATCAGCGCATGACGTCACGAATGCCCCTCTGGCTGAATGGGCGCACCTTTCCACAGACAAACCAAAAGAAAGCTTTTCTATAGGATTAGAGGCTGCTATAGCCACAAACAGTAGACATCATCTCACCATTTCCAAAGCTGAATCAAGTAAACAGAGGGAAAGTTTATTTTAAGGAAACGCACCTTAAGGTATGCTACGTGTTGAATACATTTCTCGTCTGTATGTAAACTTCTGCTCATTCTGGGCTAAGTAGTCATGTGGGCTGTCCTAACTTCCAAAGCTTTGGCTGCACAGGCATGATGGGGACTGTAGTTTTGCAACAGCTGGAGGGCCACAGGTTCCATATCTCTGGCTTAGTAGGATACTGGTGTCAGATGAGCATGGTGTCATGTTGAAGGGTAGATTTTCTATTTGTGCTTATGGCTCAATTAAATAGAAACCACTCCCCCACCCCCCACCCCCACTATACTTAACTTCCTTGTTCCCCCGCCAATGTGTCAGTCCAGCTGCAAAACACTTTCTTGTGTTGGCACAAAGACCTTCCTGTTCAGCCAATTAATGACCGGGGCGTGACATCACTGCACTCATGGATTGGCTTATACCTTATGGGTATCACAGAAGGGGTATATACTACACTCTAAAACTTGACTTTTAATAAATATCTTATAAAAAACATAGCCCCACAAAACAAACAAAGAAGAAGAGGAGCCCCCTATCAAATAATATCCTCCTCGCAAAATAAGGCAACCAGGTTATACAATAATTTAAGGTAAGAGTATTGCAAACTTTCTTACCTATTAGATGAATAGGATGTAGTATCACTCCAGATGTTTTAACAGGGAGAGGACAATTGGTTAGTGACAAACAAAAAACATATGGAGACAGTTGGGCACAATACTTAACCCTATCAGTCCCTCATAGGTGAGTGTTAAATCTAAAGCCTACTCCCACAGGGTCTATGGAGCACTCGCCCTAAAAAGAGCGACCCCTACCCCGATCTACCCCTTGGTCAGTCCCTATTAGTCCCTAAAAGAAAAAAATCTAATGCCCTTAAGGTCTCCAACGCGTTTCCTCCAAACACTGGATTCATCAGGGAGAGATATCCATAGGCAATACAACGGGACTATAACCAAAAAACATTGACATACACAAACAAAAAGTTATACCCAGGCTAGTGAGCCTCTAAACAAGGGGGTATCAACTGATTCAGACAGTGGTCTGCATATCAGATATGTGCCGGCTCTCACCACTCTCACTGGCGGAGTCCCGGGAGGTACAGCAGTGGCTCCTCTCCCCTACTCGGTTCCTGGGCGTCTAATAAAGATATCCAGATAACGCCAAACAGGATGCCGGCAACCCCAGCATGGCGCGGACACCACCGCGTCACATCCGGTGACGCGAACGACGTCACAGCACTTCCGGTTCCAGATTCGGCATCTACCGCGTCATCCGTTGCTACGGTGACCTGGCGCTACCCGATAGTGCTACAATCAGCAAAGCTGGCTTTCAGGTAGGATTCACATTTGGCTGCATATAAATAAACTTAATACTCAGGTTTTAAACTAATCGGATGATTACTATGTATATGGTGGAAAGATAACCACACATATATACAGAAACTTATCTCAAAAACAGACGTATACCAATAATTTAATACCACAAATACTTAGCGAATGATAGAAAACATGAATATGTTGTATAGTTTATGAACGCAAAAAGCGCTACCCATTAGACCAAAAAAAACGCAGAAAACGCATCAAAAACGCAGAAAAAACGCACATCATGTGAACAGGGTTCAAACATAAAATTAGTCCAATACCATTTTCCACTCAGTGTATGTAATGTATAGCATCCAACCATACACTGAGGGTCCCCTAATATTACATGGGGAAAGATCTTCGGAAGAAGCAAACAGGACCCTCAAAAGGAAATAGGACAGTCAATTACAAAAAACTTGTGAAATTAAGCTGCTCATTTAGACCAGTGACAAACCTATCTCCAGACACATAAATCAAAAGCATAACGGGGATTGTCAAAAACTAACATTTGTGGGTATGGAGGTGGTTAAGTCTCCGGTTCGTGGGGGCGATTGGGACAAACTGTTGCTATGTAAGGAGACTCAATGGATTTATCGCCTCCATACTGTATCCCCCACTGGTCTAAATGAGCAGCTTAATTTCACAAGTTTTTTGTAATTGACTGTCCTATTTCCTTTTGAGGGTCCTGTTTGCTTCTTCCGAAGATCTTTCCCCATGTAATATTAGGGGACCCTCAGTGTATGGTTGGATGCTATACATTACATACACTGAGTGGAAAATGGTATTGGACTAATTTTATGTTTGAACCCTGTTCACATGATGTGCGTTTTTTCTGCGTTTTTGATGCGTTTTCTGCGTTTTTTTGGTCTAATGGGTAGCGCTTTTTGCGTTCATAAACTATACAACATATTCATGTTTTCTATCATTCGCTAAGTATTTGTGGTATTAAATTATTGGTATACGTCTGTTTTTGAGATAAGTTTCTGTATATATGTGTGGTTATCTTTCCACCATATACATAGTAATCATCCGATTAGTTTAAAACCTGAGTATGAAGTTTATATATGCAGCCAAATGTGAATCCTACCTGAAAGCCAGCTTTGCTGATTGTAGCACTATCGGGTAGCGCCAGGTCACCGTAGCAACGGATGACGCGGTAGATGCCGAATCTGGAACCGGAAGTGCTGTGACGTCGTTCGCGTCACCGGATGTGACGCGGTGGTGTCCGCGCCATGCTGGGGTTGCCGGCATCCTGTTCGGCGTTATCTGGATATCTTTATTAGACGCCCAGGAACCGAGTAGGGGAGAGGAGCCACTGCTGTACCTCCCGGGACTCCGCCAGTGAGAGTGGTGAGAGCCGGCACATATCTGATATGCAGACCACTGTCTGAATCAGTTGATACCCCCTTGTTTAGAGGCTCACTAGCCTGGGTATAACTTTTTGTTTGTGTATGTCAATGTTTTTTGGTTATAGTCCCGTTGTATTGCCTATGGATATCTCTCCCTGATGAATCCAGTGTTTGGAGGAAACGCGTTGGAGACCTTAAGGGCATTAGATTTTTTTCTTTTAGGGACTAATAGGGACTGACCAAGGGGTAGATCGGGGTAGGGGTCGCTCTTTTTAGGGCGAGTGCTCCATAGACCCTGTGGGAGTAGGCTTTAGATTTAACACTCACCTATGAGGGACTGATAGGGTTAAGTATTGTGCCCAACTGTCTCCATATGTTTTTTGTTTGTCACTAACCAATTGTCCTCTCCCTGTTAAAACATCTGGAGTGATACTACATCCTATTCATCTAATAGGTAAGAAAGTTTGCAATACTCTTACCTTAAATTATTGTATCACCTGGTTGCCTTATTTTGCGAGGAGGATATTATTTGATAGGGGGCTCCTCTTCTTCTTTGTTTGTTTTGTGGGGCTATGTTTTTTATAAGATATTTATTAAAAGTCAAGTTTTAGAGTGTAGTATATACCCCTTCTGTGATTTTTTTGCTATTAGTGTGGTATAATATATATGTCAGCGATCATTTGCAGGCGTATTTCTGTGATTTTTTTACCTTATGGGTATGTTCACACTGAGTAAATCAGGCGAAAGTTCCGCCACGGAATCCCGCCTAAGTGTGCCATAGCCTGTCTATGGGAGAGCGCACACTCCTCCACTGCTGGTGCTTTCCGCTCAAAGAATGGACATGTCACTTGACCAAGCGGACAGCGGCGGCAGCAGAGAAGCAGTGTCACACTGAGACAGGCGGGATTCCACGGCAGAAATTTCTGCCTGATTAACTCAGTGTGAACATACCCATAAGGTATAAAGCCATGTATGGAAAGAAAGTGAAAACAATTTAACAAAGAACATGCTGATGGATATTATTAAAATATAATTGGTAACTTTATTTGCAATTCTCCATGTGTTTAAATTTTAATAAAAGGACACTATACATTAAAAGGGGTAGTGCGGCGCTAAACAATAATTCACAATATAACACACATTACAAAGTTATACAACTTTGTGATGTATGTTATGTATGTGAATGGCCCCCTTCCCCGTGTTTCCCCCCACCTACGCTAGACCCGGAAGTGTGGTGCATTATACCCACTGCATCTCGTGTCAACCCTCATCCGGCATCTTGGGACAATGACGTCGTCTTCGGGAGGCCGGCCGAACCGCTCCATCCCTCCCTCATGCCTCCCTCTGCCTCGTTATCCGCAGCTCAGCCGCGATTGTCTGAGCATAACTGTGCTCAGCCAATCGCGGCTGAGCACAGTTATGACGCGGCAGAGGGGGGCCGGCATGAGGGACGGACGGGGATCGACACGAGATGCTGTGAGTATAATGCACCACACTTCCGGGTTTAGCGTGGGTGGGGGGAAACACAGGGAAGGGGGCCATTCCCATACATAACATACATTACAAAGTTGTACAACATTGTAATGTGTGTTATTTTGTGAATAATTGTTTAGCGCCGCACTACCCCTTTAAAGGCTGTTTTTACAGCTCGTGCTTCCTCAGGCACTTGGACTTAATACACCCCATTAGTGTGATTTTACAGACGTCCTGATTTTTCATGCAGATCTGTCACAAATACGTAGTGAAAAACATATAAGTTACATGTTGATTTTGTTGCATATTCACCATGGATCTCGCTATACACAGAAAGTGGTGAAAGCAATCATAAATCCGCAACATAATGGGCGGTTGAAGCTGCAAATCTATAGGTCAATTTCACAACGCAGCTGCCCTAGCAACAAGACCACGAGTGTCTAATGGCAAATATAGCCCTGTAAACATTTCATTCTGACAATATACCGGTATATAAAACAGGCACAAATTAAAAAGCCAAAATTAAAGTATGAACAAATACAGTAACTTTAAAAGTTCATGGCAATATTTAGTCATCCACGAGTCTTTATAAAATCATGGCACCAACAATATGACTTTATGCTATGGTCGCAAGATTGCCCGCAACCTTACTTCCCATATGCAAACTTGGAGGCGGCAATGTGAAGATTGCAATGTAGACTGCGAGCAACCCCTGTTGTTGTAAAACTCTAGCCTTATATTTGTATGTATTTGTATGTAAGAACAATTGCAGCTGGAAAAGTTTACAGCGTTCATAGTTTTTTCCCAACTTCAGCAAGAATCCATGCAATACCATCCAGTAACCCCAGCAGTGTAGATGCCTCTGTGTTTTGCACCTGAAAATATAAAATTATTTCCATTATATAAAATATAAAATTATTTCCATTAGAAGTGTTAGGGTCAGTCCACATATAGAGGTTTCTCTACAATTTTCAAGAAAAAACTTGGCAAAAGCTATGTGGCACATGGCACAACTTGGCAAGATGGCACATACAGCTCCTGGCATGCCATGCACCTCCATGATAAAATGATGGCCCCCTGCAGCAGGTCCAGGCCCGAGGGGCCCCTCCGGTGTCACTCCTTCCCAAGGGTGCGAGCAGGTCAGACAGTGACAACCCACACCAAGCAGAGGAGAAGCCACTCAGTTTCATCCCAGGACATCCAGAGGCAGGAGACTGGAGAAGAATGGTAATGGGTACTGGGCTTCAACTGCTTTCCTATAGTAGTAAGGCACCCGGGACTCTAGGACTGAGCACTGTGATCAGGGCAGGACGTAAGCCCGGGCCCCAGGCTCTGCTTTACTGCCCCCCTGCAGCCCGGCCAGGTGCCTCTGATTACTGCAGGATCAGAGCTGCCGCAGCTCTGGGACTACTCTGACAGCGACAGTGAGTGACAAGGGGCAGGGCGCGCTGAGGGCGACTGTCAGCTCAGTGTGATTCCCTAACTGCACTGGATCACTTGTCCTCCATCTCAGAAGTGGACCAGGTTGTAAGCGCTAACCTGGCCCACTGCAGAGACAGATAAGACATCTCAGAAGAAAGAGGGGACAAAGAAGAAGTGAGACGGAATGGAAGCCCTGCTGCAGGTTTTTTTCACAGCTATAGGCTATGTTCACACTATGTATGTGTGCGGCTGTAAATGTGCGGCTGAAACTACAGCCGTGGGAAAAAATAGACATGCGGCTGAAAACATACGGTCATTTACTTGGAAATCTGGTTCAACTAAAAATAACAAATAAAATCTTAAGAAAGTGATGCAAACACCTCTGGATGCATCTGGGAAAGCAGGGAAACAGTTTACATGAATTGCTATTACCGGGGTTTGCGATCCTCTGCAGTATGCCGATGCCGATGCCTCTCATGGTTAATATATTGAATTAATAAAACACATTTTCATTGTAATAAAGTCCCTTTCGTTGTTCAATAATTAAATTTAAACGATTCCATCATTTTGCAATTAAATATACTGTTAAAATAAATATATATATATAAATAAATGTATATTTATATATATTTATTTTTTGACAGTATATTTAATTGCACAATGAAGGATTCGTTTAAATTAAATTATTGAACAACGAAACTGATTTTATTACAACGAAAATGTGTTTTATTAATTAAATATTAATTAGTACAGGAAGCTCCATAAGCCGTTAATTCATATTCCCGGCAATAGAGCATTCTGTACTAATCATCACTTTACTTTAATTAAAACATCAAATGTTTCTTCTAATTATGTTATCACAATAGCATTATTAGAAGAAACATTTAGAATTATATGTGAGCTCAGCTGATTGGCTGATTGGCTGAGCGCACATATAATTAGCGGGTCCGCAGCACAGTGACTTCATTGTGCTGCGGACCAGCGAAGAGGACACATCGGGGTGAGTATAGAGCTCTCCCCACCCCCTCCCCAGCACTGCACCCCTCCCAGCAAGGAAGGGGGGTCACTCAACCCCTTCCTTGCTGGGACGGGTGCAGTCTGACATCAGTCTGGCCCCCAAGGGGTTAAGGGGGATGCAATACATCCTCCCTTAACCCCTTGGGGGCCAGACTGTAAGCAGCGATCTGTAAAGATGCTGCATACTGTAAGGAGCACAACACCGCTCACAATGATGGGTGTTGTGCTCCTGTTTGTGTGTTTTTTGTGTGTTTCTCCCTTTTTGTTTTTCAGATATCGGTATCCTGTGGATTACGTCGGATTCCGTGGACTACGTCGATGACCAGCGGTTGTTTGTTGTTTTTTTTTTATAAAATGGTCAATGAGGGGTGTGGGGGTGTTTTTATTTGAATAAAAAAATTTTTTAACTTGTGTCTTGTCTTTATTTCTTTACTGTATAGACTTAGTAGTGGAAGCCGTCTAATAGACGGAATCCATTACTAAGTCGGGGCCTAGTGTTAGCCGGTATAAAATGGCTAACACTAACCCCCCATTATTACCCCAGTACCCAATGCCACCAGGGGTACTGGGAAGAGCCGGGTGCCAGTGGTCCCGGAGCGTCAAAATTGGCGCTCCTGGACCGGGCGGCAGCAGGCTGGTAAGATTTAGGCTGGGGAGGGCCTAAACCAATGGCGCTTCCCACCCTGGTGTTGCCAGGCTGCTGTCGCTTGGTTTTTAACCCGGCTGGTTATAAAAATAGGGGGGACCCTATGCGTTTTTTTTAAAAATAAATAAATAATTAAAAAACCCCGCATAGAGTCTCCCCTATTTTTATAACCAGCCGGGTTAAAAACCAAACGACAGCAGCCTGGTAACACCAAGGTGGGAAGAGCCATTGTTTTAGGCCCTCCCCAGCCTAAATATTACCAGCCTGCTGCCGCCTGGTCCAGGAGCGCCAATTATAACGCTCCGGGACCACTGGCACCCGGCTCTTCCCAGTACCCCTGGTGGCATTGGGTACTGGGGTAATAATGGGGGGTTAGTGTTAGCCATTTTATACCGGCTAACACTAGGCCCCGACTTAGTAATGGATTCCGTCTATTAGACGGCTTCCACTACTAAGTCTATAAAGTAAAGAAATAAAGACAAGACACAAGTTAAAAAAATTTTTTATTCAAATAAAAACACCCCCACACCCCTCATTGACCATTTTATAAAAAAAAAACTACAAACAACCGCTGGTCATCGACGTAGTCCACGGAATCCGACGTAATCCACAGGATACCGATATCTGAAAAACAAAAAGGGAGAAACACACAAAAACACACAAACAGGAGCAAAACACCCATCATTGTGAGCGGTGTTGTGCTCCTTACAGTATGCAGCATCTTTACAGATCGCTGCTTACAGTCTGGCCCCCAAGGGGTTAAGGGAGGATGTATTGTATCCCCCTTAACCCCTTGGGGGCCAGACTGATGTCAGACTGCACCCATCCCAGCAAGGAAGGGGTTAAGTGACCCCCCTTCCTTACTGGTATGGGTGCAGTGCTGGGGAGGGGGTGGGGAGAGCTCTATACTCACCCCGATGTTGTCTCTTCGCTGGTCCGCAGCACAATGAAGTCACTGTACTGCGGACCGTCTCTTTATATGTGCGCTCAGCCGATCAGCCAATCAGCTGAGCGCACATATAATTCTAAATGTTTCTTCTAATAATGCTAATGTGATAACATAATTAGAAGAAACATTTGATGTTTTAATTAAAGTAAAGTGATGATTAGTACAGAATGCTCTATTACCGGCAATATGAATTAACGGCTAATGGAGCTTCCTGTACTAATTAATATTTAATTAATAAAACACATTTTCATTGAAATAAAATCAGTTTCGTTGTTGAATAATTTAATTTAAACGAATCCATCATTGTGCAATTAAATATACTGTGAAAAAATAAATATATATATAAATATACATTTATTTATATATATATATATTTATTTTAACAGTATATTTAATTGCACAATGATGGATTCGTTAGAATTAAATTATTGAACAACGAAAGGGACTTTATTACAAAGAAAATGTGTTTTATTAATTTAATATATTAACTATTAGAGGCATCGGCATTTGGCATTATTGCCGGCTATTTTTGAAGTACTCCGTACGGACCGCCTGTCAATCCACGGCCGCATTTCCAGCCGCAAACAATGGTCTTGTTCATTTTTTACGGGTCCGTTTACAATCGGGCCGTAGATTCATACATAGTGTGCACTGTGCAGCCGTATATCATATACTTTCCAGCGTACGCATGAACCGGAAAAATCCGGCCGATGATTTACCGCCCGCAATACAGCCGCACAGATACAGAGTGTGAACCTAGCCATAGGGTGTAAGTCACATGAGAAAGCAGATGAATGGCGCAGAGGCCACTATTACATTGTATTAGAAAGATTTAAAGATTGCTGCCTAGAATTCAATGCTGTAATTCTGATTTAGGGTGGAATACCTCTTTAAGTTTTACGTGAAATGGTCATTTAAAGATACAGTACTTTTATTGGGAAAGGTTTTGACTGGGTCAGGGTCAACAAGTGTTCAGAAGGGCTCAGCTGAAGGGCTTACGGTAGCTGGATTATGCCCCCAATCATTCTAGTGGGGGCTCAGCAACCAGACTCAATCAAAACATATGCCTAACATAAGCATTGAGCAACAGATGTATTAACCAATAGTTAATAGTGAAGAAATTCCCAAATAGTCAGGTATCCATTCAGTTTTATCAAAACTATAGCCCAAAAATACATCTAATTGTAAATTGGCTCTCCTATGGAAGGTGTTGAATAAGACAGAAAGCAGAAGCCTACAGACTGCAAAGTGGAGGAACACCCTACGATCTGGTAACAATCCAACACAGAATTCACAATATATAAAACTATGACAAAACATTACTCTCACCATCCATGGTCGATTCAGCTTGTTCAGACACAGTTCATGAGCCAGGTAAACACAAGGGACCCTCTTATCTCCAGGGTTTGTCACACAAGCTAACACCAACAAGGGTCTCCTCTGTGCCCCAAGTAGTGGATCCATCATCACCTGGATCTGTGCCGCCTCCTCCTCACGATTGTGTTCTGCACAAAAAAAAGTCACCAGAGTGTTGCCTCCATAACCAAAGACATATTGGCATCTACACATGTGTTTCCCTTCTATCCTAAGCAGCAGCACAAACTAACCCATTATGTGCTGCTGCTTCGTAATACAGGAAAGAGAATTTACAGTGAGTAGAAATTCCACTTTCCCTTAGGTCCTAAGCAGCAGCACATAATGGGTTAGTTTTTTTGCTGTTGCTTCGGACTACATGAAAGAGAATTAACGGTGTGTAGACATTCAACTTTATAGGAAACTATACACCATATTCTTAATGGCAATAAGGTGATGGACACATGACTATAACCTATGTTATACAGCCAGTCATTTCCCCTTTCATGGACTTGCAGAAAAAATACACGATTATATATAGTTCCTAGGGGCGTAGTAAGGATTCATGGGGCCCCATAGCAAAAAACTGTATGGGGCCCTATAAATCCTGTACGCCCCCCCCCCCCGCCAAACACAGACATTGACGCACATATAGACACACAGAGGCACCATTAACATATATACAGATACACCACTGACATACACACATATATACGCTGTAATGTGATTACAGCGTATATATGAATAGACTGTACACAGGAAAATCACCTGATCGTAATAAGAAATACTCAGCCAGAAATAAAAGAAAATGCAGCAGATATTAGTGGTGGGTTCTTTTATTAGAGCCCAACATTAATAGAAGCTGCTGCAGAACATCTTTGGGAGCAAACACACACATATACACCAGTGCTACAGACATTGCTGACATACACAAACACACATATATACACCAGTGCTACAGACATTGCTGACATACACACACATATAGCCACAGATACATACACATACTGACATATAAATATATACACAGATACATATATACACACACACTGATATATACATATACCCACAGATACATATATACACTCACTGACACACATACACAGCACTTACAGCTCCCAGGCTTCCCCCTCCTCCTCCTGTAGTCCGGGGGTAGTGACTAAATCCCATACCGCAAAGGGACCTCACTGGGTGCGCGCACACAGCTCCCAGGCAAGCCCCGCCCTGGCCGGATTTCATTGGCTGCCTGACCCCCGACCCTAATCCGAGCTGTTAGTATTAGGGTTAGGGTTGGGGGTCGGATTAGGGTTACTAAAATCATCTAACTATCCCCTCCCCACACAACAACCCTAACCCTAACCCTCGGGGTTAGTGCTAATCAGGAGGGTTAGGGTTAGGGTTGGGGCTGTGGGGAGGGTTAGACATGAGAATCAGTGCAACGTAACCCTAATCCGACCCCCAACCCTAACCCTAATACTAAACGCTCGGATTAGGGTCGGGGGCCCGGCAGGGTCTGATGATAGGAAGCCCGGAGTGGAGCAGCCAATGAAATCCGGCCGGGGCGGGGCTTGCCTGGGAGCTGTGTGCGCGCACCCAGTGAGGTCCCTTTGCGGTATGGGATTTAGACACTACCGTAGTCCGGGCTGATCTTCACATAGGTATTGAGGACCTTTGGGTCATGTGACCCAAAGGTCCTTAATCCCTCTCCTGTGCCGTCTAGTAGGTCCTGCTCCTCTGTTCAGCCCGCTCTCCCGGCACTACAGTGAGGGGGCTGAACAGTGCAGTGGGGGTCCCTCTTGCTCTCTGTACCCCTGGGGGAGCGGGGTACCTACCATGAAGGCAGGGCAGGCTTCCTCGGGCCCCCTTCATGAAGGGGGCCCTTAGCAGTCGCCTTCCCTGCCTCCACTGTAGCTACGCCACTGATAGTTCCCATTTAAAGGGGTTGTCCAGCGAAATAAATTTTCTTTCAAATCAACTGGTGTCAGAAAGTTATATAGATTTGTAATTTACTTCTATTTAAAAAAAACTTAAGTGTTCCAGTACTTATAAGCTACTATATATCCTGCAGGAAGTGTTGTTTTATTTACATTCAGACACAGTGCTCTCTCCATGTCAGGAACTGTACAGAGTAGTAGCAAATCCCCATAGAAAACTCTCCTGCTCAGGACAGTTCCTAACATGGACAGAGGTGGCAGCAGAGAGCACTGTGTCTGAATTTAAATAAAACAACACTTCCTGCAGGACATACATCAGCTGATATGTATGGGATGAGTTGAGATTTTTAAATATAAATAAATTACAAATCTATATAACTTTCTGACACCAGTTGATTTGAAAGAAAAAAGTTTTCGCTGGACAATCCCTTTAAGGTAATAGACAGGTATGACAAATGTGTCTGCGCTAAGCCCATATCTGTGTAGAAGCTACTAGTCCAGGCTCATGGCTGTTGGTCCATATAAGTTATAAGGTATATGGGGACCTTTACTAAAAGGGATCGTTCACTATCCCCCTGACAATAGGCTGATCCCTAGGGTAGAAATCCCTAGTGATTACCTGTCAAGAACCCTGTCAGCAAGTGTACAATTTTCAAACAGCACCACCATAGCACAACTTAAGTACCTACAGATATCAAAGAGTGACTGTCATGTGTACAGAAGTGTCAAGTCCTCCAAAGTGTATGATGCTCTCAGTACCTGCGACTAATAGATGATGGTCTGTAATGGGGTGCTTCCTCCTTAGAATTCCCTGAGTATTCCAAACTTGGTTTGATAACCTAGACAACCCCTTTAAGATTTGTTTTGCTGTGTATATTAAAATACCAAATATCTGTACATTATAACTGAGAACTATCCGGATATTGGAAGCTACAACTTTAATATTAGCTTACGTTTACATGAGGATTCGGCATTGGCCACATAGATAAAGCCATCCACAACTTTGCACACCTCCTTTACTTGAGGGATCAGATTGTAAGCAGGAATCTGCCCATCATGCACCAAACCATCAGAGACGAACATCTTGTTGGCAACCGCACTCTGCTCCACGCGAGCTCTATCCCGCTCTGAACTTGAAAGAACAAGTTAAAAAAAAAAGTTCATTATATTAGAATAATAAAAATTTATTATTGACAAACTAGCGGGCCGGGCGACCACAAGGGGTGCCGACAGCTTGGGTGCGCTGGTGGCACCCCCCCAGACCTCACTTAGCTGCGCACACCTCCGGCCGCCTGCCCGCCCCATCATCTGCCCCTCTGCCCCATCACCTGCCCCCACCGCTCAACCGCAGTCCCCCCCAGCCAAGCTCTCATCACTTGTCAGGCCACCACCACCCTCTCACATGATATGACGCCACTGCGCCTGCTGGAGGAAGAAGATGTGTGCGGGGGGGGGGGGCTGCTCCTCACAGGCTGGAGGAGAAGAGGAGACAGGGACCTGCTGTATTAAGGCGAGTATAATGTTTTTTTTTGTGTTTGTGTGTTTGGCATTGTGTGTTTGGGGAGGGGGCATTATTACTATGGGGCAGAGCACAGGGGGATTATTACTATGGGGCAGAGCACAGGATGGGATTTTTACTATGGGGCAGAGCACAGGGGGATTATTACTATGGGGCAGAGCACAGGGGGATTATTACTATGGGGCAGAGCACAGGATGGGATTTTTACTATGGGACAGAGCACGGGGGGATTATTACTATGGGGCAAAGCACAGGGGGATTATTACTATGGCGCAGAGCACAGGGGGATTATTACTATGGGGCAGAGCACAGGGGGATTATTACTATGGGGCAGAGCACAGGATGGGATTTTTACTATGGGGCAGAGCACAGGAGGGAATTATTACTGTGGGGGCAGCACATGGGGGATTATTACTATGGGGGTAGCACAGGGGGAGATTATTACTATGGGGACAGAGCACAGGGGGGATTATTAGTATGGGCACAGGGGGATATGGACATTCACAGGTAAAAATAGTCAAGTAAATGCTATTACTCCTTGGGTAATGTTGGAAAGTCTCTTTGTAGAAGAAATGTTGTGTATTTACCGTGTTGTAGAATACAGGGTTAAAATGTTAAACTTGTGTTCACCACTCAGCTGAAAGGTGACGCCAGAACCAACGCCTGTGTGAGAAGAACACAAGAGATAAAAAGGATGAGAGAAGCTGCATTTGTAATGTCTTATAGATTTTATAGAAAAAGCTAAATAGTGCAATCACATGGTCACTAAAAACTATGGGGGACATTAATCAAGACTCTTAAATAAAGCTCCACACCCTTTTTTCCAAGCCAGATTTACTAAGAGGCGTACGCCTCCAAAGCTGGCCGGCACGCTGCAACTCCCAGCACTGTTAGTTTGATTAGGTTTACATACTCACAGTCGGATTTTCATTTCGCCGCGTGTATGTAAAGCACTGCCTCCCTTAACCCATGGCGGCCCAGTAAATACTTTACCGGTCAGCGCTCTGGCCTGCTTCTGTGGCTCCTGGCTCCCGGACTTCCAATCAGTGCACTGTTCTGTCACAGCCATTGATTGGCTGAGCGGGACGTCAGGGAGCCAGGAGACCCGGAAACAGGCCGGCGCACAGACAAATAAAATATTCACTGGGCAGCGGTGGGTTAAACGGAACCTGTCACCCCGGGGTGAAGCCGGCCCGACCCCCGATCCCCACCACCCCCCGATGGAGCCCCCTTATACTTACCACTTCCTCGGAGTGCCAGTCCCGAACCACGTCCCAGGAGTCATTCTCTATGGGCGTCAGACTCATCTCGGGGATTTCTCGGCGGTAGGACAGGGTTCGGGACCGGGACTTCCAGTAAGGGGTAAGTATAAGGGGCTCCACCGCGGGGGACGGGCAGGCTTTACCCTGGCAGCCGGGGTGACAGGTCTCCTTTAAGTGTGGTGGCGCCTTACATACTCACAGCGTCAAATCCGCTGTGATTGCGGTACGTGTGAACCTACCTATTCACACTGGCATGTATTCTGGGCCATACATGGCCCAAAATATGTCCAGGGCTAAAACAGCCATTGCTACAAAAACAGCCAACCCCCATCCCCCAAAATGGCAATGGTCAACAGACTAGTGTATTTCAGCCTCACCATTAATCTGCCTTTGCAGTATGCTGACAACTGGGAGCAGATCTGGAGACGTCATCATTCGTGTAACCAAAGAATCATCTAGCTGCTCAAGACCAGGACCAAACATAGCAAAGCGGGGTTCTCCGTGCATGACGAGAGACTGCAGGAAGGACGTCACTGCTCCATAAATGGGATTCCTGGACCGCATGGACTTTCTGGTTTTCGGGCAACTCCTTAAATAACTAGAACCACAAAAAAAAAAAAAAAAAAAAAAAAGAAAACACAATTACAAATATCCCTTATAAATTAGATTGCACCATAATATAGAATCCTTAATTCTGAAACCTAAGTGCTGGATGATATGTTAGGTCCCCAAGAATTGGGCTGATGATGTTCTCACCCCACAACCGTGAGAAGCGGATTCCATGTTGGAACTGTCACATGGATTTTTCCTGAACCACACAGCAAGGTATCAGTAGTTTAATGCAGAAAACGGTCAAGGCGTTTGAAAGCGAGAATTAACTCTTTCTCAGGTCATCATTGGTATGAAGACCAGATAAAGGGACCAATCCAGACCCAAAACGTGTTGTCTGTTTTCTATAGTAAACTCTTTTTTACTCGTTGATATAGGTTTGGACCTATAATTGTCGGGCTAACGATATGCAAAGTGCATACATTATCTATCCATGATGCAGGGCTACTTTTGCACTGTGCTTCTCCGTGGGTCTGAGCTGACAGGCCACTCAGTCAATCACAGGTCGGGACCGCCGCGCCCAGCTGCAGTGGGCGGGACCCGGGGAGAAGCGCAGCGCAAGTGGAGGCCTGCAGCATGGATAGCTAATGTATGCAGTTTAAGCAAGGGCTGCAAGGAAATCGGTAACAATGTCCATGCAGCCCTTGTTAAACGATTATCGGGCCGTGTAATAGGCCCAGTAAATGAGCGCCGATCTAGCAGATTAGCACTCGTTTACAGTTATTATCGGGCCATGTAATAGTACCCTAAGGCCATCCACCACCACCTGTCGCTGCCCACCCCCTCCCTCCCCATGTTAGTCCATTGCCACTCAACTCCCTCCCCACACTCTGTCTGGTGCCGCTTACCTCTCTCCCTCCCCGTGCTTTTCCAGTGCTGCTCACCTCTCTTCCTCCCTCCCTGCTGCTGCTGAACTGCTAACAAGTTCAGCTAGGTGTAGAATAGAAACACCATCCAGTCTTTTCCATAGATTTAGTTCGTGGTGGCGGAACCCTTAGGTCTTTTACATCTCAGAGTTGTAAGGGTGAATGCACACTAGACTGATCCAGTTTTTTTTTTTTTTTTTACAGTACTGTGTTGGTTTACTCCATTTGTTTCCGCAGCAAATCAGCCTAGTGTGGGTCTACCCAAATACAGCCCTCACAGCAGTATATAGGGCCTGTGCTGTACTGCATGCTTTATTTCCAGTCTGACACAGTGCTCTCTGCTGCCACCTCTGTCCAAGACCGGAACTGCCCAGAGCAGGAAAGGTTTTCTATAGGAATTTGCTGATGCTCTGGACACTTCCTGTCTAGGACAGAGGTGGCAGCAGGGAGCACTGTGTCAGACTGAAATAAAAACACCACTTCCTGCAAGATATACAGCAGCTGATAAGTATGGGAAGACTTGAGATTTTTAAATAGAAGTAAATTACATATCTATATAACTTACTGACATCAGTGGATTTGAAAGGAAACATTTTTTTGCTGGATAATGATGCGTTTACACACAGAGATTTATCTGACAGATTTTTGAAGCCAAAACCAGGAACAGACTATAATCAGGGAACAGGTCATAAAGGAAACACTGAGATCTCTCCTCTTTCCAAATCCATTCCTGGCTTTGGTTTCCAAAATCTGTCAGATAAACCTCTCTTTGTAAACGCACCATAACCCATTGAATACTCTCATGCTGTACTCGCCCCTTTACTCACACAGACATATAATTACACTCCTTCCCATCCGACAAATCACTCAGGCAGGAGTTCAGGACCTCCGAGTCCGGCAAGCTGTGACAATCGATGGAAGACCAGCTCGGGAGATCTCGCAGCAGAAAGTACTTCCACAGTAGACGGTCTTGCACCATTGAATGCCAGTATCGGTTTGTCATGCCAAGCTGGCACAGGTCTTGCGGTGAGAGAAATGTCAGGATGTACAACTGCATGTCCACCTAAGAGAAAGGGGAAGCAGAGGCAAATAAAAAAACATTTATTATTAAGAATAACAGAATGGATCAAAGTTCATAGACGTTTGGAATGACTTCCCTGTAAATACGAGAGAGCGGCTGTGCAAACCGTACAGATCAGGACATGTCTACAGAGTGCAGACTGCATCTATTCACTGACAGTATCATAGTTATATTATACAGACAGGAAGCAGAGGACACAGATTTCCATCAAGAATGAAAAGTGCAACTTTCCTAGGATCTTTACAAAAATGTACAGTTCCAGACTAAGGGCCGTATTACACGGGATGATTATTGTTCGAAAAAATTGTTCGGATTTGGTCTATATTGTTTTGTGTACTAGCAGGCAATGATTAAACGACCAACAAGAAATCGCTGATCGTTTGATAGACTCTGGACCTATTTTTATCATTGATCGGTCAGAAATAACGCATCGTTCGCTCATTCCCAGGTCTATGAGCCAGGAAAGGACGAGCGCAAGAACGACTGTAAGTAATGATCATCATCCTGTGTAATAGGGTGAACCATTGGAGGTTGTTTGCCATAGCGGTAGTTTTAGATTGTTTATTGTCGAAAAATCACTTTGTGTAATAGTACTCTAAGGACCCTATTACACGGGACGATTATCGTGCGAAAAATCGTTATATGGTTTGAATTTAAACGATAATCGTTCTGTGTAATTGCAGGCAACGATCGAAAAATCGTTCGTATGTCGTTGATCGTTGATTTAGATCTGAACCTAAAATTATTGTTAATTGTTTGCTGTAATTCTACGTTCGTTCGCTCAAGTTCCGCGTTTTTTCACTATTCGTTGAGTGTAATTGCACATTTCCCATTGTTTTTCTCAGATCAGAAGGAGTAAACGATTGCAATAACGATCGTAATAACGATCGTATCTAACAACTATCGTTCTGTGTAATATGGTGAACGATTTCAGGTTAACGATAAACAATCTCGTTTGCGATAGTTAAAAATCGATCCTTGTAATAGGACCCTAAGGGTCCATTTACACAGAAAGATTATCTGACGGATTATCTGCCAAAGATTTGAAGCCAAAGCCAGGAATGGATTTCAAAAAGAGGAGAAATCTCAGGATTTCCTTTATGACCGGATCCCTGTTAATAGTCTGTTTCTGGCTTTGGCTTCAAATCTTTGGCAGATTATCTTTTTGTGTAAATGGACCCTTAGGCAACGTCCTCCAATCTGTGCCTCTCCAGCTATTGCAATACTACAACTCCCAGCATGCCCTGACAGCCGAAGGCTGTCAGGGCATGCTGGGAGTTGTAGTTTTGCAACAGCTGGGGAGAACACTGATCTAAAGGTTGCATTCCATGAGCAGAGAGGACAATACTAAAGTCAATGTGAACTGGTTCTGGTACTGTCCCACCAATGCAGCCCCCTCTCCCTATGATGAGCTTATTTGGGGGGTCTGGATGTAATTGTATAGAGAAGCAGCATACTATAATGTGTATTACTACATGTTGCATATATTCAGGTGCTGAGTCACTTACCGGTAACATATCCAGGAGACTGTCACTATCCCCCTGCTCCGGAGCATCACTCCCATCGTCCAGCGCCCCCCGACCTCTTACACTGTGCAGATATCGATCTCTCAGCTGTCTGAACCCATTTATTATAGCAGCTTCAAATCGGCTCCACTCCACGGCTGGCACAGCGCCCCCTTCAGCCATCCTGCCGCCTCTCTCCCTGGTAACGGGGGACTGCTATACCCTGCCGCAGTCACAGCACTATCACATGCCACATAGGACTTCCTGGTGTGCAGCGACTTCCAGCATCATCACCTACAAGAAACTCTTACTTCCTCGTCATGTGATCTGGTCTTAGCAACGAAAGAAGTGTACATAGGAACGAAGTGCGAGCTGCTGGTCATGTGACACCGCAGCAGAGTCTGTGGGAGGGAGTAAGGGTTAAATGTATAGTTGTAATGTCAGACGGGAAAACTGATCGCCCCCTTTAAGTACATCACTCTGTGTACTACACATGGTATACAGCGCAGAGCTGGGTGTATATATAAAGGAGTAATCCACACATCTGCACAGAGCGGATAATCCTCGCTAGATCAGTGCAAGTCCGACTACTGCTAAAACACTACAATTACCATCATACCAGGTGCATGCTGGGAGTTGTAGTTCTGCAAGAGGTGGAGATCCAAAGGCTGGGGAACACTGTTATATAGTGAGTGATAACATTTAGAAAACTCCCAGGATGCCCACACTACTTTTAGAGCAGAGGTAGGGAACCATGGCTCTCCAGATGGTAACTACAACTCCCATCATGCCTGGACAGCCAAAGCTAAAGCTTTGGCTGTCCAGGCATGATGGGAGTTGTAGTTTTGGAAAAGCTGGAGAGCTATGGTTACCTACCCCTGCTCTAGAGCAGTGTTTCTCAATATGTTGCTTTTCAGCTGTTGAAAAACTACAACTCCCAGCATGCCCCTGCCGTGAAGAGATGTAATTTTGCAACAGTACCAGAAGTCACTGACTCCTCGCTTTCCTATGGTCCCTTACACTACAGGGTGACCGGCTGCCCAGAGCATCATGGGAAATGCAGCCATAGCCTCTTACCACCCACAACAGACTAATGACAGCGATATCGCCCTCGGCCCCTGTATGATACGACACTTACGGATATCCATGGCGCAGGTCTCAGTGTCGCACGTTCCGCCCGGGCCGGCGCAGAAGCAATCTCGACGCGAACAACCAATCACAAGCCAGCTACCAATCAGGAATCGATGTGCGTGGGCGGGCTCTCTGAAAGCTGTGCCAATCAGCGCTGCAGTTGCTTTAATTGACTCGTAAATCAACCAATGAACTTCCTGTAGTCAATTGACATATGGCAAAGGGAGCTGCGGCTTTTACTTGCATCTGACAGCGATGCGCCCTTTGTTGTCGTCGCTGTAGTACAGTGATACCCACTCTGTTGCAACAGTCCCAGTCTGTTGCAAACCTAAGGCTATGTTCACACCTTGCTGTACCGAAGGATGCAGAGGTTTTATAATCCGGACAGTTTCTTATAGTATCTGTACAGAGAGGTGTTACTGCCCAGTGTTTGTATAGAAGAATAGAGAAGTGGTACTGGGCAGTGTCTGTATAAATGGTAAGAGAAGTGGTACTGGGCAGTGTCTGTATACAGGGTAAGAGAAGTGGTACTGTGCAGTGTCTGTATACAGGGTAAGAGAAGTGGTACTGTGCACAGGGCCGTATTTGCCACTAGGCACCCGTGGTCCGGTGCCTAGGGCGGCGCCCTGCGGGGGGCGGCACCCGCAGGACACATTTCTTTTTTTATTTAATTTTTTTTTTTTTTTTTACCCCCTAGTCGCCCCGCCGCTGACATCCGCGCCCGGGTGGTGCGGCGGGGGGGGGGCTTGTGGTCGGCCGGGGGATCAGTCGGGCGGCAGGAACAGAGGCAGGCTGGGAAGGAAGGTCCCCCTATGCAGGGCCGGCGTGAGCTTCCGGCACAGACTGTCACACAGGCCGGAAGCTCACAAGTGCAGCCCCGCGATGCCCGAACTTCCCTGCTCAGCAGCGGCGTGATGACGTCACACGCACGCTGCTGAGCAGGGAAGTTTGGGCATCGCGGGGCTGCAATGTGAGCTTCCGGCCTGTGTGACAGTCTGTGCCGGAAGCTCACGCCGGCCCTGCATAGGGGGACCTTCCTTCCCAGCCTGCCTTTGTCCCTGCCGGCCGGCTAATCCACCGCCCCCCCCCCCCCCCCGCTGGTCCCTCTGCCCCCCTCCAGCTGGTCCCTCTGCCATCCCCCCCCCCCAGCTGGTCCCTCTGTCCCCCTCCCCCGCTGGTCCCTCTGCCATCCCCCCCCCCGCTGGTCCCTCTGGCATCCCCCCCAGCTGGTCCCTCTGCCATCCCCCCCCCCCAGCTGGTCCCTCTGCCATCCCCCCCCCCCCCAGCTGGTCCCTCTGCCATCCCCCCCCCCCCCGCTGGTCCCTCTGCCATCCCCCCCCCCCCCCAGCTGGTCCCTCTGCCATCCCCCCCCCCCCAGCTGGTCCCTCTGCCCCCCTCCAGCTGGTCCCTCTGCCATCCCCCCCCCCCCCCCGCTGGTCCCTCTGCATCCCCCCCAGCTGGTCCCTCTGCCATCCCCCCCCCCGCTGGTCCCTCTGCCATCCCCCCCCCCAGCTGGTCCCTCTGCCATCCCCCCCCCCCCAGCTGGTCCCTCTGCCATCCCCCCCCCCCAGCTGGTCCCTCTGCCATCCCCCCCCCCCCCAGCTGGTCCCTCTGCCATCCCCCCCCCCCCAGCTGGTCCCTCTGCCATCCCCCCCCCCCCCAGCTGGTCCCTCTGCCATCCCCCCCCCCCCCTGCTGGTCCCTCTGCCATCCCCCCCCCCCCAGCTGGTCCCTCTGCCATCCCCCCCCCCCCCCCCCGCTGGTCCCTCTGCCCCCCTCCAGCTGGTCCCTCTGCCATCCCCCCCCCCCCCCCCCGCTGGTCCCTCTGCATCCCCCCCCGCTGGTCCCTCTGCCATCCCCCCCCCCGCTGGTCCCTCTGCCATCCCCCCCCCCCAGCTGGTCCCTCTGCCATCCCCCCCCCAGCTGGTCCCTCTGCCATCCCCCCCCCCCTGCTGGTCCCTCTGCCATCCCCCCCCCCCCCAGCTGGTCCCTCTGCCATCCCCCCCCCCCAGCTGGTCCCTCTGCCATCCCCCCCCCCCCAGCTGGTCCCTCTGCCATCCCCCCCCCCCCCCCTGCTGGTCCCTCTGCCATCCCCCCCCCCCCCCAGCTGGTCCCTCTGCCATCCCCCCCCCCCCCCCGCTGGTCCCTCTGCATCCCCCCCAGCTGGTCCCTCTGCCATCCCCCCCCCCCCCAGCTGGTCCCTCTGCCATCCCCCCCCCCCCCGCTGGTCCCTCTGCCCCCCTCCAGCTGGTCCCTCTGCCCCCCCCCGGCTGCTCCCCTGCCACCCCAGCTGCCCTCCCATCTTCTCCCCCTGCTCCCCCTCCCCCTGTCGCCCCAGCTGCTCCCCCTGTTACCCAGCTTCTCCCCCTTTCCCTGCCACCCCTAGTTGCTCCCCCTCCCTGTCACCCCAGCTGCTCCCCCTGTTACCCAGCTTCTCCACCTTTCCCTGCCACCCCTAGCTGCTCCCTGTCGCCTCAGCTTCTCCCCCTGTTCCCCAGCTTCTCCCCTCCCTGTTAACCCGACTGCCCCCCTGTCGCCCCAGCTGCTCCCCCTGTTCCCCAGCTTCTCCCCATTCCCCAGCTTCTCCCCCTGTCGCCCCAGGTTCTCCCCCTGTCGCCCCAGCTTCTCCCCCTGCCACCCCAGCTGCCCTCCCATCTTCTCCCCCTGCCACCCCTAGCTGCTCCCCCTCCCCCTGTCGCCCCAGCTGCTCCCCCTGTCACCCCAGCCTATCCCCCTCCCCCTGCCACCCCATCTGCCACCCCATCTTCTCCCCCTGTCGCCCCAGCTTCTCCCCATTGCCCCAGCTGCCTTCATCGCCCCAGCTGCTCCCCCTGTTCCCCAGCTTCTCCTGCTCCCCCTGTCACTCCAGCTACTCCACAGCTTCTCCCCCTCCCCCTATCACCCCAGCTGTTCCTCCTGCCATCCCCAGCTGCCTCCTTTCCCCAGTTACCCCCAGCTGCCTCCCTTCCCCAGTCACCCTGCTCTGCCCGCCTGCAGACGAGTTGTGGTCGGAGAAGTCTTCATGATGCTGCACCAGATGGAGAAGAAAGAAAAAAGTGAGCAATGGCAATCGGAGAAGACGTCACCTGTGAGTCATTAGTAACTGCACTGTAATCACTTCTATAGTGTGCAGAGCCTGTGTACCATTGGGGTCTAAATGGGTCAGTGTATGGTTTGCGGTAGTGTACTGACACAGCCCCGCGGTCACTACAGTACACTAGCACAAACTTTTAAACTAGAATGCAACTACAACAGCTGCAGGTACTAAAACTCCCAGCATATCCTGAGGGCTGCAGACTTTCAGTACATGGCTGGGAGTTGTAGTGCCTGCAGCTGTTGTAGTTGGGTCCTATACACTAGGTGCTTTGTGGGAGATCAGAATACATAGATTTGTGGGGGCTCAGTGCAGGGAAGTGACCCCAGAACATCACTAATGGGGGATAGAACAAAAACATCTCCCCCTATCCCCTATTAGTGATGTTCTGGGGTCACGTCCCTGCACTGAGCCCCCACAGATCTATGTATTCTGATCTCCCACAAAGCATCCAGTGTATGATGCACCTAGGACCCAACTACAACAGCTGCAGGCACTACAACTCCCAGCATGTACTGAGTCTGCAGCCCTCGGGATATGCTGGGAGTTGTAGTGCCTGCAGCTGTTCTAGTTGGGTCCTAGGTGCATTATACGACATATAGGAATACATAGATCTGTGGGGGCTCAGTGCAGGGAAGTGACCCCAGAACATCACTAATAGGGGATAGGAGTAGATGTTGTTGTTCTATCCCCTATTAGTGATGTTCTGGGGTCACTTCCCTGCACTGAGCCCCCACAGATCTATGTATTCTGATCTTCCACCAAGCCTCCTAGGACCTAACAGCTGCATGCACTACAACTCCCAGCATGTACTGACAGTCTGCAGCCCTCAGGATATGCTAGGAGTTGTAGTACAGTGTAGACAGATGTATTGCTGGACCTTCAGGGCTGATGGTTGTCACCCACAGATTGCAGCCACCAGGAGACTCTGCACACAGTGATTTATTAAAGGGTTGTCCTCTCAGAGACTACAAATCCCAGCATACCCTGAGAGCTGTATAAATGGAGGGGGTTCTGAGATTTGTCACAGATACAGATAAATCCAGGAAAGGAGCGGGTCAGCATGTCACGTTTCACTGGTTCTATATTGGTGGGCCCCAGGTGCCCCAGTCCGACACTGGACAGAAGCTGTCCCCAAATTAAGTCCCCGCCCTCCTTCCTTCCTCCATCACGTCTGATGATGAGAAGAGCGGGCATCAAGCAAAAGGGCACCCCAGTACTACTGACAGTCGGGGGGTGCCGCTCAGTAGTACTGGGTGCTGGAGTGCCGGCCTGCCAGCTGTGCCAGGGTATACACCATGCATGTAACCTGCCAGTGCCGAGGGGAAGGGGGCACTAGTTCGCCGGGGGGGGGGGGGGGGGGGGGCGCCTCGGCATGCAAAGTGCCTAGGGCAGCATGAACTCTAAATACAGGCCTGACTGTGCAGTGTCTGTATATAGGGTAAGAGAAGTGGTACTGTGCAGTGTCTGTGTACAGGGTAAGAGAAGTGGTACTGGGCAGTGTATGTATACAGGGTAAGAGAAGTGGTACTGTGCAGTGTCTGTATACAGGGTAAGAGAAGTGGTACTGTGCAGTGTCTGTATACAGGGTAAGAGAAGTGGTACTGTGCAGTGTCTGTGTACATGGTAAAAGAAGTGGTACTGGGCAGTGTGTGTATACAGGGTAAGAGAAGTGGTACTGTGCAGTGTCTGTATACAGGGTAAGAGAAGTGGTACTGTGCAGTGTGTGTATACAAGGTAAGAGAAGTGGTACTGTGCAGTGTCCGTATACAGGGTAAGAGAAGTGGTACTGGGCAGTGTGTGTATACAGGGTAAGAGAAGTGGTACTGTGCAGTGTCTGTGTACAGGGTAAGAGAAGTGGTACTGTGCAGTGTTTGTGTACAGGGAAAGAGAAGTGGTACTGTGCAGTGTTGGTATACAAGGTAAGAGAAGTGGTACTGGGTAGTGTATATACGGGGTAAGAGAAGTGGTACCGGTCAGTGTCGTATACAGGGTAAGAGAAGTGATACTGTGCAGTGTCTGTATGGGTAAAAATGGCGGCAGGTGTGATGGGTAAAAATAGCGGCAGGTGTGATGGGTAAAAATGGCGGCAGGTGTGATGGGTGGTGCAATTCATTTCCTGGTAAGGTGTCATCGATGTCCAGCTGCACTGGGTGAGCCCCTGTACAATGCTGCGTTTACACGGAGCGATAATTCGCCCGATCGTACGATTAACGATATCGAAAGAACACTGTTTTTTTTTTATAACGATCAGCGTTTAGACGGAACGATATATCGTACAGAAAATTCGTTTTGCGATCGCTGAAGCCTATCTCACACATAGGTAAAATCGGTGAACAACTGTTTACACGGAACGATCTGCAAATTTTTTGTGAACGACGATTTTAGAACATGTAAGATCAAAATGAACGATTTCTCGCTCGTCGTTTGATCGTTTGCTGCGTTTACGCGTAAGATTATCGTTCGAATTCGATTGTTATCGTGCAAATTTGCACGATAATCGTTCCGTGTAAACGCAGCATAAGTCTATGGTGCCAGAGTGAAGAAGTAAAGCCCACAACGATGCGCTTCTCCCAGCTCTATATGATGAGTCAAACTGCTATATATAAGTGACAGTGCCCAGATATTTCTCTGTTAGGCTAGGTTCACACTGCGTTTTCAGCATCCGTTTAACGCATCCGTTTTTTGAAAAAACGCATAAAAAACGGATTGCAAAAAACGGATTCATTTGTGTGCATCCGTTTTTCCATTGACTTCCATTATAAAAAAAAACGGATCCGTTTTTTTTGACGGACCAAAACGGACAAAAAAACGTTGCTGACCCTATTTTTCTGGACGTTAAAAAAAACGGATCCGTTAAACGGATGCTGAAAACGCAGTGTGAACCTAGCCTTAGCAGCATGGCATTAGGGGGACTCATTATGGGAGCCAGAAATTCCCATATCGGACATTAGAATGAATATTATGTTTTCAAGGATGACTGGCATCAAGATACCGAAAAACTGCTAAAAATGTTTGTGTTTTTTGCACCTCAATCACAAGGAAAGAGATAGAGACCCATATGCAGCTGTGTGTGACAGGTGACAATTTCATAGTAATTCAAACCTTGTGGTATACAATCACTGACACCCATAAGCGCGGACACATTGAGAGATTCCGTCTTCACATCCTGCTCGGATGCTCCTGAGATCCGTGTGTCCAGACGGCAGAGACCTCCATGACAGAAGGGAGGCCGGTAGCTGGCCCTCAGTGTGACAATCTCCCCTCTGTGATGCGGCCTCATTGATTCTAATGGATCCGTTAAGGTAAAAAAAACAAAACCGATGCACCTGATGATACATTCGCTTTAATAAAGTTACATGACAAAGTAGTAATATAACTTTATTAAAACAATGGGGGAGATTTATCAAACATGGTGTAAAGTGAAACTGGATTCCACCTTTTATTCCTCACAGACTCTTTGGAAAATGAAAGGTGGAATCTGATTGGTTGCTAGGGGCAACTGAGCCAGTTTCACTTTACAAATTATATATATATTTGTAATTTATGTCTATTTAACCCTTAGGGGACCCTGGAAGTACCCATACGTCCAGGGACGCTTCGCCGCGTTCAGAGCAGGGCCGCGCTCTGAACCGCCGCAATCTCGGGTGCCGCATGTAGCCCGGGATCGCGGCTATTAGCAGGCATGGTGTAATCGCCGTGCCCGCTAATCAGGTAATCAGAGGCAGCTGTCAAAGATTACAGCTGCCTCAGATTACCGGCTGCAGATGATCGGTGGTGGTATAGTGGGTCTCTGTATCTGCTGCCGACCGGGGACCGCTCCAAGATGGCGCCGTCCCCGGCTCGGCACTCGTTTGTTTTCGGCTGCAGCAGCCAAAAGCAAACGAGTGCCGATCTCATTGATCTTTGCTGTATAAGTATACAGCAAAGATCTCAATGAGAGATCTGAGTGCATATACTAGAAGTCCCCCAGGGGGGCTTCTAGTATATGTGTAAGGGTACAAACCCACACACCGTATACGCAGCGTATTTACTGCTGAGATACGCAGCAAATACGCAGCAGATTAGATCTAAATAACTGAACACAGCATCAAATCTGCACCATCAAATCTGCTGCGTATCTGCTGCGCATTTGCTGCGTATCTGCTGCGTATACGGTGTGTGTGTTTGTACCCTCAAAGTAAAAAAAAAAGTGATGTTATAAGTAAAAAGCCTCCTCCCCTAATAAAAGTCAGAATCACCCCTCTTTTCCCATGTTATAAATAAAAATAAACAAATAAATAAATAAACATGTTTGTTATCGCTGCTTGCGTAATCGCCCAAAACTATTAATCACATTCCTGATCTCGCACGGTAAACGGCGTAAGCGCAAAAAAATCCCAAAGTGCAAAATTGCGCATTTTTGGTCGCATCAAATCCAGGAAAATTGTAATAAAAAGCGTTTAAAAAGTCACATATGCGCAATCAAGGTACCAATAGAAAGAACACATCATGGCGCAAAAAATGACACCTCACACAGCCCCATAGACCAAAGGATAAAAGCGCTATAAGCCTGGGAATGGAGCGATTTTAAGGAACATATATTTGTTAACAATGGTTTGAATTTTTTACCGGCCATTAGATACAATATAAATTATACATGTTATATATTGTTTTAATCGTAACGACTTGAGGAACATATATAACAAGTCAGTTTTACCCCAGGGCAAACGGCGTAAAAACGAAACCCCCCAAAATAAAAGAAATGCGTTTTTTTTTTTTTCAATTTCACCACACTTTGCATTTTCTTCTGGTTTCGCAGTGTACTTTATGCAAAAACTCAGCCTGTCATTGCAAAGTACAATTAGTAGCGCAAAAAATAAGGGCTCATGTGGGTTTCTAGGTGGAAAAATGCAAGTGCTAGAGTGCAAGAGGAAAAAACGAAAACGCAAAAACTAAAATTGGCTCCGTCCTTAAGAGGTTAAATCAGCATTGTATATTATCCTTGTATATCTGACATCTAAATGTGTCACTATAGTTTAATAACAATTTATGGCATCATTATTTGTGTAGACAATTCAATGGTCTGATACATTAGGGGAGAAAGTGACCGGGCTTCTCATTGTTATCTTATACTGTAATGTATCACTACAATATTATCCTGTAGGTATTATCACAGTGTTGTAGTCTGGATAACTTGGACTGACTGATCATAGAATGATGACATCACAATAGCGATGATGTCATGATGATGTCACAATACAGCACAGAGGAATATAAGGCTTCTTACCCACCAGATCCTTTAGAGCTGCGACGAGGAGAGGATGCTGTGTAAGTCCTCCAATAATATTGCTGTATCTATGAATAACTGGACAAATGGGAGGAGACACAATGAGAGCGTCTGCTCAGACATGGAGTAATAGCCGTCCTGTTTCCTATATGGGACAGTGGGCTGGAGACCCCCAGAGATATAGAGAGCAGTATACAATGATAGATGCGGCCGCCATGCAGATGTCTCTCTGATCCCCATTCTGTCAGCTGGAGGCCTTGTGGTTGTCATAGCGACCAGTTACTGGGGTTCCCATAGTATCTATATCTTATATTCTGAGAAATGGGAACATGTAATAGTGTCAGTAACTACTTCTATTAGTGAGATTATTCTGGAGGAGTCTCCTACTATCAATGTCCCCAACAAGTTTCTAATGTAACTTTATTTTTTTCTTTTACAGCAAATTATTTGATGGAGTTGCTGTGGGGGCCATGGGTGGCATTACTGGGATTCATAGTGATCGTTGGGATACTGCGGTGGATTTGGTAAGTTATTGCTATAATATACTCATACATTTCTTCTATCCTTATTTCTATATCACAATGATGTAAGAATGTGTTCCATTATGAATCAGCTTTCACCTGTCTTATGTATGTGTGTATCATTTCCTCATTTCTGGGGTGGTCTATAAGCTCAAACCCCCACAAAATGTTTAATAAAGAAATCCTCTAGTTGTTCTATCTCTCCCATAATCCTATAAATCAGGGATGGGGAACTTGATGCCTTCCAAACTACAACTCCCATCATGCCTGGACAGCCACAGCTGGAGCCGCAGGTTCCCCATCACTGCTCTAAGTAACCTGGTATTAGAATCCTGGAGAGGTGATGAGAAGGTTTACAGCAGCACAACCTGTCTCTTATGAGAATTGGTGGAGCTCTGACCTCAGAAGCCCAAATCATTGTCATCTCCTGAATATTACATGCCGTACATATTAGATTATATATGTTGCTGATAATATAGATGGATGATATAAAGAAGTCACAAGAAACAATCTTCATTGTCTCATCATAATGTATTCTTCACAATTTAGTGGGAAAATCAAGAAAAAGCTGAATAAAGATGAAGCATCTGATGATGACGATGGCGAAGAAGCATTGCTGCTGATGTCGGATGAAGGAGAGCTGGAAGAAGTGATAGTGGAAAAGCCAGGTAATGCAACTTATGTGACATCTCTACATAGTAACTACTACTACAATATAAGCCTTCCAGGTCTTTATTATATTGAGGATCAATTTTGACAAAACTCCTACACAACCATTAAGAAATCATTCCTAAGGAGCCTATAGACATATGACAGCTGCAATCTGGACTGTTGTCCTGTAAATAGTTCTCAGCTGTTATGTGTTCTGTAATGTATATATTCACATTGATTATTGATTAAAGAATATAAAATATATATAATTATAAGGAGTAATGATTATAAGTTGTTTCTATCTTACAGGGTCAGAACACGAGGAGGATAAAGTGGATGACATCACAGAGAGGAGAGAGGATGAGGAATACAAAAGGAGGATAAAAAACATAATAGAAGACATGGAGAAAGTGTCAATTCTCAGAAAAACTTTAATGAAAAGAGGAAGGAAAGGACGAAAAATGTTGGGAGTGCTGAAGAGAAGGAAGGAGTAGAGGAGCATGAGAGATTACCATCAAGATTCAATATATCTATAAAAGGAAAATACATCTCAGAATATATAAAGTACATAAATAAAAAAAACTTTATTGTGTGCCAGAACATGGTCTCATATGTTTATATAGTATCTCTATTGTAGTATGCTACATGTGATTATACCCTGACATGTTATCACAGCTTTCTCAATGTCAGAAATTTTTTTTTTATTTAAATCTAGTGATGAGCGAACATCCTGATGTTCAGTCTGGATCCCGAGCACAAACAGAAAAAAAAAAAAATGATCGGTTCATGTTCACCCAACATTCACGAATATTACACACATGTGTACAGATTATCAGGCGCAAAGCGTAAAATACGTAATAGCAAAGCAATTGCGTATCTTTTATTCGTCTATATGCGCTATAATATATATATATATATATATATATATATATTGGGTTCTTAAGATTTTTTTTTCACAGAGGACGCCTGGTCACTACAGGGTTGAGAAATGAATCCTTATAGTGCTTAAAGCACAACTCCGGGCAAAATGTATTTTAGAAAGTTAGACAAATTTCTAACATACACTAATTATGGGAAATGCACATAAAGTATTTTATGTAGTAGATTTTTAGTAGATCAGACAGACTCAATTTTCCTGAAAAAAGGCAATGTCACAAATCAGAGCAGGGCTGGGTATAATTCCTATGAAGCGGACAGCAGGGGGCGCAGTGTATGGAGAAATTACATAGTAAGATTAACCAAATCACAAGTGCCAGCAGCCCCATCCACGGCACATAGGATGGGGCTGCTGGCACTTGTGGTGCGGCTGCCCCCTATGCCAGCAGCCCCACAGTGAACCCCCCCACCCCACCACCAAACTACCCACATCACAAGTGCCAGAAGCCATCACAAGTGCGGCTGCCCCATCTCCCCCCCCCCCCCCCCCCCCCCCCGTGACAGCAGACCCAAGACCAGCGCCCCCCCCCCCCCCCCCCACGACAGCAGACCCCAGACCAGCGCCCCCTTGGCGACAGCAGACTCCAGACCAGTGGCGCCCGAACAGAGATCTCAGTTCCCTCTTCTAACTGCCTACGGAGCTTATTTTGTACCTGCCACAAACCTGGCCCCTCTCATTGTAACGCAACACCAATATGAAAATACTCTGCTGACTCCGCAGCAATTGAAAAAGGAAACTGAAACCCCAGGAAATACTCTGGGCACTCCTCAGCAGTTAGAAGAGGGAACTGAGATCTCAGCGCAAGCCCAGCTTGAGCTAACACAAGCTGAGAGATATGCTTCCTCCACTACCCCTGAAATAGCTTCAGAACCAGGAGATTTAGCACAAGAAGCTGATAGGCAGTTTATATCCCCCTCTGACTCATATCGACCTATCACCCAGCAATATGTTACTACTAGGGGGCCCCAAAACCTGCCAGAGTCAACTTTGACACCCGTGATTTTGACAACATGTCTGCTCTTTTTACTCCAATTTATACAGCACCTTTATGGAACACAGTAACTACCCTTAATATAGGTGTAGGAGACATTGCACGTCAAGGTACTACAGCCATTGTAAACCCTGCTAATGGTGGACTGAAACACTTAGGGGGAGTAGCAAAACATATTGTGCAGCTAGGGGGCACACAGATACAGGCAGAAAGTGATGATTATATGATGGCAAAAGGGGGACACAGCCTACCATTTTCTGAGACTGCCTTAACTGGACCAGGCAAACTATCTTGTCTCTGCATCATCCATGCTGTGGGACTCATACATGATGCCCAATGTCATGATGTGTCTGTCTATTTATTGAAACAAGCCATACACAACATCCTTGATGTGGTTAAAATTAAGAGATTTAAATCTGTCTCTTTACCGCTCGTTTCTGCTGGATTATTTGGCTTTCCTATGTTATCCTGTGCCTCCACAATTCTTTCTGCAATACTGGAACATAACCCTATTCCCACATTGGGGAAGTCCGGATTGTTGTGCCCTTACCTAAAACGGCAGATCTACTGGTGGAGACCTGGGAAGATATTACTTTGCCCAAGCACCCCTTTTGGCCTTCAAAAATTGCTCTGCAGAATGTGATGGCTCCCTCTCACAACCCGATAAAAGAGGAATTAATTCCAGGTCTGCCACAGCCTACCAACCCCACCACTACAACCTCAACTACAGTCACCATTACCTTTGATCGAAATGCAATTTCCACCACCACCAGCAGCAGAGATACGACTACCACAGCCACCACCACCAGCATCACTGCCACCACATGACCCTACTCTATTGCAACAAGAGCGTCCTCGATATGTACCTTTCACTCCAACTCAGAATCCTTTGTGAAGGGTCTATTGGACCCCATCCGGAAGAATCTAGAAGAATCCAGACCGGAATATGTGGACTTACCTGAGAATCAAGTCTTGCTCATTGCCAAAGCCATTGAGAAGCAAAGAACTAAAACTGCTCCACCAAAGAAAGCTGGAACCAAAGTGGCTGTCCTGCAAGAAGTTATTGATGCCTCAGGAGCATCCCAGACTGAGACAATAATGATTAATAAACCTGTACAACTTTATCCTGGGAACCAATACCATGGACCACAGCAATCTCAGCTCCCACAAGCACCATATACCAGACACATGACACCCAAACATATCACCTGCCATTTTTGTGGAAAGCACGGACATTTACAGAGGAATTGTCGCTCTTTCCGTCGAGGCACTCAGAATGTCCAAACTTTTCACATGCAATCACGACGAAACTATCAGGAATATAATCAAGGACTTTACCAAGCACATAATCAAGGACGTTACCAGGCACCTAACCAAGGACCTTACCAAGCTCCAGATCAGGAAGCCTTTCCTCCTCCTCCTCAAGGCTACAACCAACAGGGTCCTCCTCTTCAAGACCAATTCTATCCTGGACAACTATAGGATTCTGGCAAGCCTGCGTCTGCTGTTTTCACCAATCTCACCAATGACCCCAATTACCAATCTGGCCCTGTTCTAACAGTTAAACTCCCAGTGAATGGTCATGAACTTGCTTTTTTAGTGGACACAGGTGCAGCCAGATCTGTACTAAAGACTTCTGATATTCCACCTGGTGTCATTCTCTCTCCTGATTTTATTCCCTGTGTTGGAGTAGATGGAAATCCTACCAAGACACGTCTTACCTATCCGGTACCTGTTGGTCATCAACATATACTATCCAGACTTCTTGTCTCTCCCTCCTGCCCAACCAATCTATTGGGTGCAGACCTCCTACAAAAAATGGGAGCTACTATCAGATATGACTCTTCTGGAATGTACCTGGACTTGGAGAATACTCCCTCATCTGAAGAATTGTGTGCCCTTCAAGTGGTGAATACTCTTGTGATCCTCCCAATCCTGGAAACGTCCATTCCTCTTGAAGTAATACCCTTGATTCCTGAAAGTCTTTGGTCCACAGGTCCTGATGACAATGAAGATTGAAGATATGTACTCTTTTAAATCCTGCTACTCTGCTTCCTCTCTCAAGGGGGGACTATCAGTCAGATTATGAAGACATACTCCCTAACCAAACACCCCACGAGGGAAGTCCTGATTATGACTATCATGATCGCCTTTAACAAATGGAGGCAGAAACTTCACAACCCTCCACTGTCTCTGCTTCTAAACTGGACAATCCTGATTACATTTTCTTCACTGACGGTTCAAGATACGCGGATGAAAGGGGACAATTCCATACTGGTTTTGCTGTGGCTACCTCATTAGAAACCGTGAAGGCAGCTCCCTTACCTTTTAGGATGTCGGCCCAGGAAGCTGAACTCAGGGCCTTGACTGAAGCCTGCCGGCTGGCAGAAGGGAGGACCGCCAATATTTACACGGACTCAGTCTACGCGCATGGAATAGCGCATGATTTTGGCCTGAAGTGGGCCCTGCAAGGTTTCCAGACAGATAGTGGAACGCCCATCAAGAACCATGAAGCCGCCAAGACTTTGAGGGAAGCTCTCCCTCTACCTCTACTCAAGTAGCCATTTTGAAGATAAAATCTCATGGCAGAACAGAGACAGAAGAAGCCAGAGGCAATCACAGAGCAGATTTGGCAGCAAAAGCTGCAGCACTTCTTCCACAGGTTCGAGAGGAAGCAGAGGCTGGCATTGGCATACATGTGTTGATAAGAGCAGGAAAAAAGAAGAGGGAGAAACCAAACAACAAGGAATATCAAATCCAGGCATTACTCTACTGAAGCAATTTCAGACTCAAACAGGCCCAGAAGAAAAGAAGGAATGGGAAAAGCAAGGAGCTGAGATTCAACAAGATGGATTCTGGAGGAAAGGAAAGAAACTTTGCCTACCAAGAGCTTTGTATCCTGCAGTGGTACAATGGGCCCATGGAGTTACCCATCGAGGAAAGAATCAGATGATTTCTGCAATTGCTAAACTATACCTGGCACCTGGATTCTCGACTACAGCAACCACTTATGCTAGAAGTTGTGACATCTGCAACACTTGTAATCCAGAGAACCCCCAAAGAAACACCTGGCCAAGCCACTCTACCCATTTCAGAGAATCCAAATTGATCATATGGAACTGCCAAAAAGTGGGAAGTACAAATACATTTTAGTAGTGGTGGACATGTTCTCAGGATGGACAGAGGCCTACCCAGTCACCAATATGACAGTCAAACTAACAGTTAAAAAAAAAAACTCTTGACCGAGCTAGTCTGTAGATTTGGAGTCCCAGAGGTCATTGAAAGTGACCAAGGCCCAGCCTTCATTGCAGATGTAACCATGGAGATTTGGAAAATGGTAAGGGCAGATCTAGGTCTACACACTCCCTATCACCCCCAAAGTAGTGGAAAGGTAGAGAGGATGAATGCCACTCTGAAAAATAAAATCCTGAAAGCCAGCAAGGAACTGTCCCTTCCCTGGCCTGACATCCTACCTATTGCTCTATATTCTGTTAGGAACACCCCTAGGCAACCCACTGGCCTCACCCCAAATGAAATCCTGTTTGGTGGTCCCCTAGGCTTGGAAGTTACTATCCCCAACAAATGACAGCAGGAAATGATAGTCTTGTTAAGTATGTTGTAAATTTGTGCAATGAACTGAAAGTAACACATGCTGCAGTTTTTTCCTCCATTCCAGACCCTGAAGCTGACCAAAGTACTTACTCACTTCAGCCAGGCCATTTTGTGGTTGTAAAGAAGCACGTCAGAGACGCTCTAGAACCCCGATTTGAAGGCCCATTTCAAGTGCTCCTGGTGTCCCCAACCTCTGTGAAACTTGAGGGAAAATCCACCTGGGTCCACGCTTCACACTGCAAGAAAGTGTCTGCCGCCTGTCCTTCACCATGAAAAATGCCTATATCCTTTTTAAATTGTGTCTGGTTTGGGTGGGGGTGAGGACACAGGAAGTAGCAATCACACAAAGTCGAGGAGTAACCACATTTTGGTATAATTCATCAAGTGCCAACTTTTAAATTTGAGTTCTGTGATGTTGCTGCCTGGGGGATCTGAGTGTGATTATTGGGGAGGGAGCTGTAGGATGGAACACTGGTAATGATGATTACATTTAGACCCTGCCTCGAAACAGTGTTTCCTTAGCCTGTTTACTAATCGCCCCACTTCAAACCCAGACTGTGAGACATGGAAAGGAAAATATCCCAAAGCCACCAAAACACCTACCCCGAGTCAGGGAATCACAATATACCCTGGGAATTATACATGCTTTACTAGTGAAGGGGGTGGTAGGAATTTAGGCAAGTTTAAACCAGGCTATTGTGGTAGATATAGCAATGCCAACAGTAAGGAACTTATCAACCAGGTACAATCTGTAGCCGATGTATTCTGGATATGTGGGGACATGAAGATTAGATCCAGACTTGCAGGCAATTGGACTAGGGAATGTGCTTTGGCTAAAGCCATAATGCCTCTTCATATATTGCCCCTGGAAGAGAGCAAACTAGAACAAGTCTCCCCTCATCACCTAAGACGCAAAAGGTCTACTGATCCACACCCCAGAGGAAATTTCGACCCACATGTATATTTGGATGTAATAGGGGTCCCAAGAGGGGTGCCAGATGAGTTCAAGGCCAGGGATGAAGTGAAAGCAAGCTTTGAATCAATACTTCCCTGGGTGACTATAAACAAAAATGTGGCATGGATAAACTATGTGTATTACAATCAACAGAGGTTCATTAACCATACCCGAGATGCACTTCAAGGTTTGTCAGAGCAAGTAGGCCCTATTTCCATTACCTTCCATGACCTTTCAAAACAGAATGGCCCTAGACATGGTGTTAGCAGAGAAAGGAGGAGTCTGTAAGATAATACAAGGTGTCTGTTGTATTGTACTTGTATACCAGACAATACTGGGCCTAATGGGAAAATAACTCTGGCTATTGAAAAATTAGATTACCTGTCTGCTGAGATGAACAAGAACTCAGGAGTAACTGATCCATGGGACAAATATTTTTCTTGGATGAGTGGGTGGCAGAAGTGGTTGGCACAGGCAGGGATGGTATTAGGAATTGTTTTGCTAACTTTACTGATTGCTGTGGTTTGTATTATCCCTTGCATTAAGAAGCTGATATCCAAAGGTATAGATGAAGCCACACCGACTCTGGCCTACTTAGAGGTGGATGGTTTGGAAAAAGACACTGCTGAGGATATTCCCCCATTGAAAACTATGGTTCATATTGACAGTTATGAACTGACCAATAAGTAAAACACAATTACACATATAAAGGACAACTATAACCTTAACCACCCAAATAGTAGACTCCTTTAGGGTAAAAATTTAGGGACATAATAGGGAAAGAATAGAATCTGATTTCCTTTGCAGAAGTCCACTACAAAGGGAGGTTATCCAGAAGGGATAACCTGTCTCAACCGAGAAGGGTGATTGTTCAAAACAATCTGTGGCCGAAGAATCCAATCCAATTCCCCTTTCCTTTCCCTCTCCCGGCAAAGGGACAGATTTTAGGAATGTATCTGCTGATAGAGACAGTGATGTGTAAGATTAAATCAGGAAGAGGATGAGGATAAATTTATCAATCCAGTTGTCCTAATAAGAAGTTCTTCAATTCTTTTAATTGTCTAACATAATCATTAAATGCTTAAGGTAATTTTCAATGTTTCTAGGGGGGCTGTCAGGGTCGGTATTGATTATTGATCATAGATTATAGATTATGATTATAGAGAAACATTTCAATTTGTTATGAGTCTTATAGTTAATTCAGATATGTTTCAGCTCCAGACAGCCAGCTTATGCTAAAACTGCAAGACCGGACCTCCAGAACTTCCTCTTTCTGGATGACTAAAGGAGAATCTTGACAGCTTGCCAATTGCTAGGCAGACAAGCCTGAACTTGCTATATACCATATAAATGCAATAATATAACGATTCGTTGCGCACTTTTATATACTATTTATATCTGAAATTCAAGTTATCCAATCATGCTATACCTAATATATACATGTGACTATGTAACCACTCCTGTATTCCGCGATTATAAAATGAAACAGTTTTTAATAAAGAGGAAGTTGTGTGCACACATCTGTGTCCTGTCTCCATGGGTTCTGTATTGTAGCTTCCAATACGGGCTATGTGGGCACAGGCTAGTTAATTAGAACAGAGACAGTTAATTGATGCAAGGTGACTAAAAGTAGACTCATCACCTTGACACCCCCTACCCCCAAGGACCCATTAGCTTACCCCAGCATACCCCCTTCCACAGGGTGCCCCACGAACTGCACTGAGAGGAGGTGCATTGCCTCCTGTGATGCGGCATCTCTCCGCTCTCTCTTTCCTCTCCCACTGCAGTACGGAAGAGAAGAGAGAGCGGGGAGAAGCTGCTTCACAGGAGGATATGCACCGCCTTTCTGCGTGGTTCGGGGGGCACCCGTGGGGAAGGGGATATGCTGGGGGTAAGCTATGGGGTCCTTAGAGGGCTGAGGGGGGCGCTGCTCTGGGGTCTACTGACCCCCCCCCTGCGCGAGAAGACCAAGAAGAGGTGAAGATCATTAAGCCAGACTTAAAAGATGTGAGTTGGAATGGATTTATAAATTGAATGCCCTTAAGCTGCATTTACACGGAACGATTATCGTTCGAAATTTCGCAATAACGATCACATTTGAGCGATAATCGTTTCGTGTAAACACAGCAAACGATCAAGCGATGAGCGAAAAATCGTTCATTTTGATCTTTCAACATGTTCTCAAATCGTCGTTCATCGTTCGCTTAAAATTCGCAGATCGTTTCGTGTAAACAGTCTTTCAAAGATTCACCCTATGTAAAAGATGGGCTTAAACGATCTTAAAAACTATTGCATTAACGATTTTTCTTGCGAATTTTCGTGCGATTTTTCAAACGATTATTTATTTGTCTAAACTCAGAACGTTATAAAAACCAAATTGTTGCTTCAAAATTGTTAAACGATCGATTGGGCGAATTATCGATTTGTGTAAACGCAGCATAACACCAATGGGAATGAATGTGGACTTTAAAATATCACCGGCAATGGGGTCCTGAGGGTGTTCCTGATTATGCTGGCCATGATGTGTCTCTCTTCTCTCGCTCTCTTTTCTTCCTTTCCCCTTGCCCACTCCGTGATATGATAACTGATGAAAACACATTATATCCCCTGACTACTACTGATTATTCATTATATATCTCGGTACTAAGATGCATCTTTATATTTATGAGATGATTTTCTTTTTGAAGTTTTGTATAATGTTCACATGAGATTTATGACCTTTCTCTGGCTTTTTTTTTTTTTTAGAATATTTGATATGGATGAATTCTTCTACGAGGGAAGTGTACCCATGCCTCAGGAATAGAGATGAGCGAACCTCCAGCATGCTCGAGTCGATCCGAACCCGAACTTTCGGCATTTGATTAGCGGTGGCTGCTCAAGTTGGATAAAGCCCTAAGGCTATGTGGAAATCATGGATATAGTCATTGTCTGTATCCATGTTTTCCAGACAAGCTTAGAGCTTTATCCAAGTTCAGCAGCCCCAGCTTATCAAATGCCGAAAGTTCGGGTTCGCTCATCTCTATTCTCTCATTTTTTCATCATATGTTTTTCTGCCGTATTTGGTCTAGCGCAAACTTTTGACTATTTTTTGGTGGGCACTGGACTGATTTAACGGGTAATTTTTGTGACCATTATGAAAAAAAATTTTGACCGTATTTTAAGCCTCCAATGTTACAATTCAGGGTCATCTGCGACTGGAGTGGGCTAGTGTCTGAATGGGTTAACAGGTGGGAACAGACGGGCTGAGCCACTTTACTAACCTTACGGGTAGTCCGGGGGTGTTCCCCATGACGGGATGACATTGATGCCTGTTGGCACCTTTGATTGTCAATGTCCGCGTGGTGGAACTCGCCCATAATGTCCCTACATTTCCCGTTTGACATGTTATATGGCCATGCCAACACTCCTTACTGTGACTTGTTTTTGAACATATCTCCATTTAGGCAAACTCCACACTTACTTAAGTACTTAAAGGGGTTATCCTGCGCTACAAAAACATGGCCACTTTCCCCCTACTGTTGTCTCCAGTTTGGGTGGAGTTTTGAAACTCAGTTCAATTGAAGTATATGGAGCTTAATTGCAAACTGCACCTGAACTGGAGACAACAGTAGGGGGAAAAGTGGCCATGTTTTTGTAGCGCTGGATAACCCCTTTAATTTAAGATGGTGACCTGAGCCCTTCATTAAGGCCTGCTGGGATTCACTGACGTTCACATGAGCAGGGTAGTGATCACGTGACGTGGCCTTACAGCGTGGCTTGCACGGCGTGTGACGCCTGGACATGGGGACGCCGTCGCCCTCCACTGACGTCACTGAGTTCCCGGTACCTGTTTCCATGTACGTATTAACCCTCATGGTCTGTGCTTGTTTATGTTTTTTATCATTGATAGATTCAGTACACATGAAGCACTTTATTCACTATGATATGTATTTACATGATTTGACCAGAATCGGCTTTCTGTATCACATAGCAAATGTGATTAGCACATATAAATAGTATACCACTGTTGTTTGTATGACATTAATACCATATATTTTACTTGGATTCACTATGATTTATGAAATTGATTGATGATTATGTAATCGTCTGCGCTATTGTTTGATCACATATATACTGAGCTGATTCACTGTGTTTATCACTGCTTGAGAAAGGCTGTAAATTTGCCGAAACGTTGCATTGGTGTGAATAAACTCCTCGCTTTTTTTGAGGTGCTGTCTCCATAAATTTTTTTCTGGATTTGATACCTACCCTGGTTCGGTAAGGTGAGGCGTGCACCCGCTGCACCCATTTGCCGATATTCGCAGGTGTCAGAAAAATATGGATATAGCCTACTCTGTGGTTGCTCTAGGATGCATGCATTTTTTTTGACGATCACCAATCCGAACTCCAATGGCTAGATACTAATGAAGGCTCTCTACGCATGGAAGATTGAAATTTGCAGTAGATGGGGCACTGGTCTGGCGGACATGTTGGAATCTCCTGCTCCGGTTGGATTGCCATCTGAACTCTCTTAGTTGTAATCTTGTTCCGGACCTTGTACCTGAAGTTGAAGTACCTAACCCCTTTGGGTTATGTCTACTGCTCAAGGGACAAGATAGGCCCAATGCGGGAGTGTTGGTGTCAACATTTTGTAGTAACTGTTCTTTATGATGTTAAGTTTGCTATTTTGCCCCAAGTCTCTGAAAGGGGAAATGTTTTTTTATGCTTTGTGTGGTTTTATTTTCTATTTTTTCTCAGATGCCGCAGGGGAGGTCTAGTAGTCCTTTGTTCTTCCAGTTCATGCTGCAATATTATTTCCAATCTCCAAAAGTTGCAGGACGGATGATGAATAGAGATGAGCGAACCGGGTTCGAGTCGATCCGAACCCGAACGTTTGGTATTTGATTAGCTGGGGCTGCTGAACTTGGATAAAGCTCTAAGATTGTCTGGAAAACATGGATACAGCCAATGACTATATCCATGTTTTCCACATAGCCTTAGGGCTTTATCCAGGTTCAGCAGCCACCACTAATCAAATGCCGAAAGTTCAGGTTCGGATCGACTCGAGCATGCTCCAGGTTCGCTCATCTCTAATGATGAATCTTTGGGAGGGTGGGAGGGAGCTCATAAGTGCACATACAACAAAATGGCGGGTTCACAAGCTAAGGTGACTGTATTAGCATGGAATGTCAGAGGTTTGAGTGATGCTACTAAGTGGTTTGCCATCTTCTCCTATGTGCAAACCTGGCATCCAGCAATAGTGTGTTTATCGAAGACGCACCTTACTAAGGTATATGCAAGGTAAATATGCAGATGTTGCAAAGAGCATGGGTGCAAAGTGCATATCACTCTACATATTCTATGGGGTTAGCATATCGTGTTTTCCCAAAAATAAGACATTCTCCGAAAAGAAGGCATGTTAGAGGATTTGACAATAAATAACCAACACCGCACTACTAGAGTAGTATATCAGTCCATGCATGTACTCGAAACCCACGGATAGGAACAATACCTTGTTCCGTAGTAGTCATCATGCCCCGCATGTGTTTAAAAGTCTTCCTAAATCGCAATTTATCCGTGCCAAAAGGATTTCGAGTACAGAAAATGAGTATCAAAAAAACGCAAATGTTCTTAAACGTAAATTCACACGAAGAGGGTATAAAGAAAGAGAATTAAAATCTGTGGAAAGAGAAGTCAGAAAAATGAATAGGAGTGACGTGAGAAAACAGAGGAAAAAGGAAAACAGGATGGAGAATAGGCTATTATTTAGCTCGACATATGACAGACATGCAAATTTGATTAAAAGTTCCATATTGAAATACTGGGGCTTGCTGGCTAGCGACCCCCAGTATGGTAAAATTTTTAAAGAACGTCCCATTTTTGGGTATAAGAAGAATACGGCAATAGGGAATTTATTGGTCAAAAGTGACATACAGAAAAAGAAACAAAATAGACAGACCTTTTTGGGATCCAGCAGAAAAGGCACGTTTGCGTGCATGAATTGCCAGCACTGTCACAATATAATTAAAGGAGACACGATCTATCACCCCAGCAAGGGGACAAAAATAGATGTAAGAGGATTTTTCACATGCAATGATAGAAATTTAATTTACCTGCTGAAATGCCCATGTGGGCTTGGCTATGTTGGCCAAACAAGCAGACAAATTAAAGTTCGCTTGAATGAGCATAAGTCAGCGATTAGGAAGTTCAGTGACAATAAGGATAAAAAGGATACTAAGGAATTCGGAGAAACCACAGTGGCACGTCATTTTTTTGAAAATCGCCACAATGTATGTGATCTTAGATGGCAAATATTGGAACAACTTGAGTTATGTAGCGATGTGGAGGAGAATCGTAAGCGATTGCTCCGGAGGGAAACATGGTGGATTCTGAAGCTGGAGACTCTCAGTCCTAGTGGACTGAATGAAGTATGCAGCTTCAGAGCATTTCTTTAATATGCATGCAGATATCTAACTAACTTCAGCATTCTCTTCCATTATGCATCATGCGTCTTTACTATGTGCATTATTATAAGCTTGTATATAGATATAGGGTATTTCACCAGTAATGATCCAGGCAATGTTGGATCACATGATCTTTGTTCAAGTTTTAAGGCGTTCCTCACCTGTACGTCCTCGCGCATGAGGAAGGAGGAGCCTGTCCTCCGAAACGTCCGCCGCGAGGTTGGATGGTTTGGACTGAGAGTGGAACACGCCAGCCTGTGAGCATTGGATTTAGTCCTGTACGAGATACCGGTGTAATGAAAAATAAATTTACGCAAAAGTTTGCATCCGTGTGAGTATTCTCCTTGATCCTGTGGAATGAACACTGAAAAGCTACAACTTTAAGGTATTTCTCGCACATTAGACACATCTTACTATAAGTATTGATGTTAGAGGATTTGCAGCAAAGGTTAAAGGACAACTCCGGCGGGACCCCCCGAAAAAAAAAAAAAACACAGACACACACAGACACCATACTCACCATCCCTCCGGTGACGATCGCCACTCCATTCGCCCGCCGTCCGCCTCACCGTCACCTGCGTCCGCCGTCCAGCGATGTCTCCTTCTTCCGGGTCCATGAGAGAGAAAAGGCTGCCAGCGCGCTTGCGCACCGGCAGCCTTTTCATTGGCTGGAGCGCATCACATGGCTTCCAGCAAGCTCAGCCAATCAGGGCTGAGCAAGCTGGAAGCCATGTGATGCGCTCCAGCCAATGAAAAGGCTGCTGGTGCGCATGTGCACCAGCAGCCTTTTCTCTCCCATTCACTCTCAATGAAGACGCCGAGGAGGAAGAAGACCCGGACCGCCCCCAGCTCTGACATCACCCGACACCAGAGAAGAGGACCGTGACGACCGTAATAGGTAATGTATATATTCTTTAACTTCCGGGGTGGGGGGTCGGGGGTCGGAAAGTGGGGGAAGGGGGCCAGACCGGGTATTTAACCACATTACAAAGTTATATAACTTTGCAATGTGTGTTAAATAAGCCAAAAAAATTTTTCGCCGGAGTTGTCCTTTAAAATAAGGCCCTCCCTGTAAATAAGGCATCCCCCTGCTGTTGGTCCCGGGGTGAATATTCCGGAGAGGTCCAAGGAGGATGTCTTTTTTCTTTCCCCTCAGCTTGAGGGAGAGGAATAAGACATCCCCCGAAAATAAGACATAGGGGGAGATTTATCAAACATGGTGTAAAGTGAAACTGGCTCAGTTGCCCCTAGCAACCAATCAGATTCCACCTTTCATTTTCTAAAGAGTCTGTGAGGAATAAAAGGTGGAATCTGATTGGTTGCTAGGGGCAACTGAGACAGTTTCACTTTATACCATGTTTGATAAATCTCCCCCATAGTGCCTTTTTTTTTTAGGTAAAAAAAAAGAAACAGTACTAGTACACAGAAGTGTTCTTTTTGTGTGTGCCTGTCTGTCTGTGTTACATAGTTACATAGTTAATACTGTTAAAAAAAGACACATGTCCATCAAGTTCAACCAAGGAGGGGATGGATACAGGGAAGGGGAGGCATAATAGGTTCTATACTTATGCATTTAAGTTATTTTGGTCTAAGAACTTGTCTAGGCCTCTTTTGAAGCCCTCTACTGTTTTTGTTGTGACCAGATCTTGGGGTAGACTGTTCCACAGATTCACAGTTCTCACACGTCAATTCTTTCGACGGAATGCGGAGTCACCCGGCCCATAGAATGGTGTCTATGGAGTTGGCGGAAAGGCGCGCGGCCATGCGCGCGTACAGTCGACAAAGTTCCGCATTGTGGGAAGCCAATTCCCCCACATGAGACCTCTCTGTATGACCTTAGTGATGCCATGTCATGTTGACACCTACTTATGCATTTTGATCTATGGGTTAGTAGGCAAGTCTCTCCTGTACGGCTCCGGGCAGCTGTTACTGCACGTGCACCAGATTATGCTTACTTATGCATAGGTAAATACTGTATGCATAAGTAGGAGGGGACATGTTAGCCGGCAGGGGGTGGGGGGCGGATGGTGTACTGAGGGGCTGAGGAACACCCACGGTGCACCAAACGGACCAATTAATATTTTTCTTTCTTCCTCTTAAAAGGCACTGGAAAGGGCAGTTCTGCAGCAACAGATATATATTAGCAGTTTCGAATGATCTGATATTAGCGTGGAGCGAAAAATCAGAAAATTGTCTGGGGTCGGCCACGTTGCCAAATCCAAACACTCAACTCCTGTTCAACTCCTGGCATCGAGAGAAATTGGATGTCACCCTAGGGTTTCTAGGAAAACAGGGATAAAGCCTATATCCATGTATTCCAGAACTCCCTAGGGCGACATCCAACTTCTAAAGATGCCAGGAGTTTAACGCTGACTGAGACGGGAGTGGAGCAGGGAAACATTACAGCTCGCTGCACTTCAGAAGCTTGGGAACGCCTCTTTGCTCAGGAGAATGTTTCTATGTTCTGGAAGCACATAGAGTTATACAATACCTCATTACCCCTGGGGATGGTGTCCATCCTCCGCTGCTCTTTTAGATTCTTATCGGCAGCCAAGGCCCTTAAGTACTTGGGCATATATCTCGCTGCAGATTTGATGGAGCTATTCTCCCTCAATTTTCCACCTATACTCTCCAAGATTCAATCCTGCTGCACTGCCTGGAGTAAGGGAATCTTCACCTGGTGTGGGCAGTGCGCAATTTTGTTTAAATTAACCTCTTACCCAAGTTATTGTATGCCTTTCAACACCTCTCGGTCAAGAACCTAAAGTCCTTTTTTAAGGTTGATGCCTCTATACAGACTGAATTCATTTGGGGGTCCAAGCCAGTGTGTGTCAAGCGCACTCTACTGTGCTGTACAAAAAACAGTGGTGGTGGTAGTCTATGCAGTGCTAGAAAGTACACAGGGGAGAGCAGCCATAAAAGGATCACCTTGTCCAAGCCAGGAACCTCTCTAAACGTGCAGGGCAATTACCTCAGCAGTCACAGGAACTGACCCCAGTGAAACAAAGTTACGGAAGTCTAGGCATTCTACTGCGCAGTGCAGGATGACTGGGAAGTCTTGGAAGTCTGCTTAACCCAGACCCAGAAAGTATTCTCTCGATATCTTCAGTCAAAAGTGTTCCAGACAGAGTACACGTCTAATTAGACAAGGTCCTCCAGGCATCCTCTCTCCTCTACTCTCTTCTCTGCTAAACCTTCTCTTACAAGCACCTTATCTCTACTCAAACTCGAACCACATTAAAGTCAATGGGAGATGTTCAGGTTTATTTTTATACCTATACAGGCGAGGAGAAGCTGGAATTACCATCCAGAAGAATAAACTGGATACATGGAACAACTTAGTGAAGAAAATTTGGCTCTAAGAAAGACAGAAAAAAATTAAGAGGGTAAAATAATTAATTCCTTTAATGGATTACTGAAGTAGCAGAGTTAAGGTAGTGAGGTAGCAGAGTTAAGCCCTAAATGCATTTAAATCCTAGGTGTATTTCTCCCTGGCAAACATGAATATGCAAAAAAGAGAGCCTGTGGAGCCTCATTTAAGAGTCTCAAAACACGGGGCTAGCAAGATATCCCTCCGGGAAGGACCTGCCAGGGGTGGCTCCTGTAGGGAAGCCACCAAAACAACCATATTAAGTGGCTCTATAAGTCAATGTGATGACAAGGAAAAAACCAAGGCCAGGTATCCATCCACATACAGCTGTTTCGGGGTGTTGCCCCTCATCAGTGTGGAGCAGGATTCTGGCTAGGTGGGAGCAATGCCTAGTAGAGCCATAAGAGAAACAGACCGCTGATTTCAAGGAGACCAGCCAAACGATAACACTGCCAGCTGCTAGTGAAAGCGCGCAATGCAGTGAAATCATAGGTGCCTTAACCCCCTGGGAAACATGAATATGCAAAAGAAGAGGCCGTGGAGCCTCAATGAAGAGTCTCGAAACACAGGACTAGCTAGATATCCCTCTGGGAAGGACCCACACTGATGAGGGGCAACACCCCGAAACAACTGTCTGTGGATGGATACCTGGCCTTGGGTTTTCCCTTGTCATTACTATAGGGCTACTTAATATGGAGGTTTTGGTGGTTTCCTTACAGCAGACACCCCTAGGCCGGGTCCTTCCCGGAGGGATATCTGGCTAGTCCTGTGTTTTCAGACTCTTCAATGAGGCTCCACGGGTCTTTTTTTGTTTATTCATGTTTCCCAGGGGGCAATACACCTAGGACTTCACTAGCAGCTGGCAGTTTTATCGTTTGGCTGGTCTCCCTGAGATCAGCAATTTTGTTTATCTTATGTGTGGTCTACATGGCATATAGTGCAGAGCTGTGTGTGTGGTATACATGGTATATAGCAGGGGTACTCAACGCGTTCACCCAGAAGTATATAGTCCCCCTGTGCGCTCCCCCAGTAGTATATAGCCGCCCCCGTGCTCCCCCTCCCATATAGCATATAACATTAAAAAAAAACAACCACTTATACTAACCTGGGTTCGGGCATCTCCTCTTCTCTTCGCTCTTGTGGCCAGTGATGTCACTCAAGTGCCGGCACAGAGAGACAGAGAGCGACCTCTTGTGACCGCTGTGACAGGGAGGGAGCCAACAGCTCTGCACTATATACCATGTATACCACACACGGCTCTGCACTATATACCATGTGTACTACACACAGATCTGCACTATATACCATGTATACTACACACAGCTTTGCACTATATACCATGTATACCACACAGCTCTGCACTATATACCATGTATACTATATACACACAGCTCTGCCCTATATACCATGTATACCACACAGCTCTGCACTATATACCATGTGTACTACGCACAGTTCTGCCCTATATACCATGTATACTACACACAGCTCTGCCCTATATACCATGTGTACTACACACAGCTCTGCCCTATATACCATGTATACTACACACAGCTCTGCACTATATAGCATGTATACCACACACAGCTCTGTCCTATATACCATGTATACTACACACAGCTCTGCACTACATACCATGTATACTACACACAGCTCTGCACTATATACCATGTATACCACACAAAGCTCTGCACTATATACCATGTATACTACACACAGCTCTGCACTATATACCATGTATACCACACACAGCTCTGCACTATATACCATGCATACTACACACAGCTCTGCACTATATACCATGTATACCACACACAGCTCTGCACTATATACCATGTAAACTATATACACACAGCTCTACCCTATATACCATGTGAACTACACACAGCCCTGCACGATACCCCATGGTATATAGGGGAGAGCTATGTGTGTATAGTATACATGGTATATAGTGCAGAGCTGTGTGTATATAGTATACATGGTATATAGTGCAGAGCTATTTGTATAGTATACATGGTATATAGTGCACAGCTGTGTGTGTATAGTATAAATGGTATATAGTGCAGAGCTGTGTGTGGTATACATGGTATATAGTGCAGAGCTATGTGTGTATATAGTATATATGGTATACATGGTATATAGTGCAGAGCTATTTGTACAGTATACATGGTATATAGTGCAGAGCTGTGTGTGTATAGTATAAATGGTATATAGTGCAGAGCTGTGTGTGGTATACATGGTATATAGTGCAGAGCTATGTGTGTATATAGTATATATGGTATATAGTGCAGAGCTATGTGTGTATATAGTATATGTGGTATATAGTGCAGAGCTATGTGTGGTATACATGGTATATAGTGCAGAGCTATGTGTGTATATATGGTATATAGTGCAGAGCTGTGTGTGGTGTACATGGTATATAGTGCAGAGCTGTGTGTGGTATACATGGTATATAGTGCAGAGCTATGTGTGTATAGTATACATGGTATATAGTGCAGAGCTATGTGTGTATATAGTATATATGGTATATAGTGCAGAGCTATGTGTGTATATAGTATATGTGGTATATAGTGCAGAGCTGTGTGTGGCATACATGGTATATAGTGCAGAGCTATGTGTGTATATAGTATACATGGTATATAGTGCAGAGCTGTGTATAGTATACATGGTATATAGGGCAGCTATGTGTGTATATAGTATACATGGTATATAGGGCAGAGCTGTGTATAGTATACATGGTATATAGGGCAGAGCTGTGTATAGTATACATGGTATATAGGGCAGAGCTATGTGTGTATATAGTATACATGGTATATAGAGCAGAGCTGTGTGTGTATAGTATACATGGTATATAGGGCACAGCTGTGTATAGTATACATGGTATATAGGGCATAGCTATGTGTGTGTATAGTCTACATGGTATATAGGGCAGAGCTGTGTATAGTATACATGGAATATAGGGCAGAACTGTGTATAGTATACATGGTATATAGGGCAGAGCTGTGTATAGTATACATGGTATATAGGGCATAGCTATGTGTGTGTATAGTCTACATGGTATATAGGGCAGAGCTGTGTATAGTATACATGGAATATAGGGCAGAACTGTGTATAGTATATATGGTATATAGGGCAGAGCTATGTGAGTATATAGTATACATGGTATATAGGGCAGAGCTTTGTGTGTATATAGTATAGATGGTATATAGTGCAGAGCTGTGTATAGTATACATGGTATATAGGGCAGAGCTATGTGAGTATATAGTATACATGGTATATAGGGCAGAGCTTTGTGTGTATATAGTATAGATGGTATATAGTGCAGAGCTGTGTGTATTACACATGGTATATAGGGCAGAGCTGTGTGTGTATAGTATACATGGTATATAGGGCAGAGCTATGTGTGTATATAGTATACATGGTATATAGGGCAGAGCTATGTGTGTGTATCTATATCATAAAAATCAAAGTCTGTCTGTCTGTCTGTCTGTCCTCTATAGACTTCCAAACGCCTGAACCGTTTGACCCCAAATTTGGCACACAGATACATTGGGTGCCCGGGAAGGTTATTGCGAAGGTCCCGTCCCCGCCAGATGTACAGGAGGGGAGGGGGAGGGGAAAGAGAGGCGCCCCATAGAGATGAATTGGAAAATCTCCTCACTGCACACACAGGTGATATAATTAGCTGCAGCAGACACGGCAGTTGGAGCCTTAGCAACCAATAGGATTACTGCTTTCATTTTCACAGGGAGCAATGGTTGCTAGGGCAGCTGCCTCACAACATCCACAGTAATAACTGGTAGATCCCCTACTCCATCTATACATTACATGTATATACAGGACCCCTACTCCATCTATACAGTATATGTATATACAGGGCCCCCTACTCCATCTATACAGTACATGTATATACAGGACCCCCTACTCCATCTATACAGTACATGTATACAGGACCCCTTACTCCATCTATACAGTACATGTATATACAGGACCCCCTACTCCATCTATACAGTACATGTATACAGGACCCCCTACTCCATCTATACAGGACATGTATATACAGGACCCCCTACTCCATCTATACAGTACATGTATATACAGGACCCCCTACTCCATCTATACAGTACATGTATATACAGGGCCCCCTACTCCATCTATACAGTATATGTATACAGGACCCCCTACTCCATCTATACAGGACATGTATATACAGGACCCCCTACTCCATCTATACAGTACATGTATATACAGGACCCCCTACTCCATCTATACAGTACATGTATATACAGGACCCCCTACTCCATCTATACAGTACATGTATACAGGACCCCCTACTCCATCTATACAGTACATGTATATACAGGGCCCCCTACTCCATCTATACAGTACATGTATATAAAGGACCCCCTACTCCATCTATACAGTACATATATACAGGACCCCCTACTCCATCCATACAGTACATGTATATACAGGACCCCCTACTCCATCTATACAGCACATGTATACAGGACCCCCTACTCCATCTATACAGTATATGTATATACAGGACCCCCTACTCCATCTATACAGTACATGTATATACAGGACCCCCTACTCCATCTATACAGTACATGTATATACAGGACCCCCTACACCATCTATACAGTACATGTATATACAGGACCCCCTACTCCATCTATACAGTACATATATATATAGGGCCCCCTACTCCATCCATACAGTACATGTATATACAGGGCCCCCTACTGCATCTATACAGTACATGTATATACAGGACCCCCTACTCCAACTATACATTACATGTATATACAGGGCCCCCTACTCCATCCATACAGTACATGTATATACAGGGCACAACAGGTATACCAAACTGTGACTGGGTAACACTGCCACACCAGACCTGACCAATACCGCCATACTGTGACTGGATAACACTGCCATACCAGACCTGACCAATACCGGCAAACTGTGACTGGGTAACACTGCCACAACAGACCTGACCAATACCGCCATACTGTGACTGGATAACACCATCATATCAGACCTGACCAATACTGCCATACTGTGACTGGATAACACCGCTATACCAGACCTGACCAATACCACCATACCGTGACTGGATAACATCGCCATACCAGACATGACCAATACCAACACACTGTGACTGAATAACACTGCCATACGGGTAATTACAACCCTGCAGGTATACAGGACACTACAGGTATACAGGACCCCAAAACTATACACTACAGGTGCACGGGACCTCCACAAAACTATATACTACAGGTATACAGGACCCCAAACTTTACACTACAGGTATACAGGACCCCAAAACTATATACTACAGGTATACAGGACCTCCACCAACTATATACTTCAGGTATACAGGAACTCCACCAACTATATACTACAGGTGTATAGGACCCCAAACTATACACTACAGGTATACAGGACCTCAAAACTATACACTACAGGTATACAGGACCTACACCAACTCTATAACACAGGTATACAGCACCTTCACCAACTCTATACTACAAGTATACAGGACCCCAAATATACTACAGGTATACAGGAACTCCACCAGCTATATACTACAGGTATATAGGACCCCAAACTATACACTACAGGTATACAGGACCTCCACCAACTCTGTACTATAGTTATACAGGACCCTCAAACTATTTACTACAGATATACAGGACCCCCGAACTATATACTACAGGTATACAAGACCTCCACCAATTATACACTACAGGTATCCAGGACCCTCAAACTATAAACTACAGGTATACAAGACCTCCACCAACTATACATTACAGGTATACAGCACCAACTATTTACTACAGGTATACAGGACCCCCGAACTATACAGTACAGGTATACAGGACCTTCACCAACTGTACACTGCAGGTATACAGGACCTCCCTCAACTATACACTACAGGTATACAGCCCCCTCAAATACACACTACAGGTATACAGGACCCCCCCCCCCAACTATGCACTACAGATATGCGAGACCCCTAAAAACTATACATTGTGGGTATACAGAACCCCTCCAACTATGCACTACAGGTATACACTAATTCCACTGATTAACTCAGATGAAACAATACCTTTAGCTTGGCCTCCTGGGCACCTTAGAACAAATCTAATTAACACACTGACACTTTATACCCGGGCAGCGCCGGGTACATTTTCTAGTACATAGTATATAGGGCAGAGCTGTGTGTAGTATACACAGTATATAGGGCAGAGCTATAAGTGTATATAGTATACATAGTATATAGTGCAGAGCTGTATATAGTATATATGGTATATAGGGCAGAGCTATGTGTGTGTATATAGTATACATGGTATATAGTGCAGAGCTGGGTATAGTATATATGGTATATAGGGCAGAGCTGTGTATAGTATACATGGTATATAGTGCAGAGCTGGGTATAGTATACATAGTATATAGTGCAGAGCTGTATATAGTATATATGGTATATAGGGCAGAGCTATGTGTGTGTATATAGTATACATGGTATATAGTGCAGAGCTGGGTATAGTATATATGGTATATAGGGCAGAGCTGTGTATAGTATACATGGTATATAGTGCAGAGCTGGGTATAGTATACATAGTATATAGTGCAGAGCTGTATATAGTATATATGGTATATAGGGCAGAGCTATGTGTGTGTATATAGTATACATGGTATATAGTGCAGAGCTGGGTATAGTATATATGGTATATAGGGCAGAGCTATGTGTGTGTATATAGTATACATGGTATATAGTGCAGAGCTGGGTATAGTATATATGGTGTAGGGCAGAGCTGTGTATAGTATACATGGTATATAGTGCAGAGCTGGGTATAGTATATATGGTATATAGGGCAGAGCTGTGTATAGTATACATGGTATATAGGGAAGAGCTGGGTATAGTATATATGGTATATAGGGCAGAGCTGGGTATAGTATATATGGTATAGGGCAGAGCTGGGTATAGTATATATGGTATATAGTGCAGAGCTGGGTATAGTATACATGGTATATAGGGCAGAGCTGGGTATAGTATATATGGTATATAGGGCAGAGCTATGTGTGTATAGTATACATGTATATAGTGCAGAGCTGTGTGTGTGTATATAGTATACATGGTATATAGTGCAGAGCTGGGTATAGTATATATGGTTTATAGGGCAGAGCTGTGTATAGTATACATGGTATATAGTGCAGAGCTGTGTATAGTATATATGGTATATAGGGCAGAGCTGTGTATAGTATATATGGTATATAGTGCAGAGCTGGGTATAGTATATATGGTATATAGTGCAGAGCTGGGTATAGTATATATGGTATATAGGGCAGAGCTGTGTATAGTATACATGGTATATAGTGCAGAGCTGGGTATAGTATATATGGTATATAGGGCAGAGCTGTGTATAGTATACATGGTATATAGTGCAGAGCTGTGTATAGTATACATGGTATATAGTGCAGAGCTGGGTATAGTATATATGGTATATAGGGGAGAGCTGTGTATAGTATACATGGTATATAGTGCCGAGCTGGGTATAGTATATATGGTATATAGGGCAGAGCTGTGTATAGTATACATGGTATATAGGGCAGAGCTATGTATAGTATACATGGTATATAGGGCAGAGCTATGTGTGTATAGTATACATGTATATGTTAGTGACTAAATCCCACACCGCATAGGGACCGTCCCCATCTCATCAGAAACTTGCCATACAGCATGACTCCTCCCATGCACGTGACTGATCACATGACTAAGACGTCACCAAAGGTCCTGTTCCCCTCTAGGAGTCCGCGTCTCCTCTGCGCCTCTACGTCATGCTGCGTGCGACTTCTCCGGCTGAGTACGGGAGCCGGGTCGGGGTGAGTCCCCAGGTGAGGGCCAGCACTGTAGCGAGTATAGCGCCCCCACAGGTCAGACGGGCAGGAAGCTCAGTGTCCTGGAGATCCGTGCAGCTGGATGGGGGAGGAGCTCCGGTACCGCCGTGTGTGTACAGTGTAGCTGCAGCTTATAACCAATGACTGTACATTATATCGGCAGGGACATTACACAGGATGTGTGCTAATAGAGGGGCATTACCACGTCAGTGCTCCCCAGCCATGATGGGAGTTGTAGTGCCACCACAGGTTGGGGATAGGTGACCTGGTTTCCTTTATGTTGCCCTTTGTGTCTCTTTTCCGTACAGACTTTGTACAGTAATATTTGCAGATGGCGCCATGTTATACTTGAGTTTTTATATAGAGATAAGTGGGCGTCACCCATCACAACTGTCCTTGTCACCCATAGCAACCAATCGTACGCTGCTCCGGAGGAACGAACGCTGCTCGGTAGGAGGTGACGGTGTTCCTGTAACTTCTATAGCTGCAGGCTTGTTTCTCTTGTTGATATTATATTATCATTATTATTTTATATCTAGAAAGCCGTAAAAGTTAAAAATCATACTCACCTGTTCCAGTTTCTTGCCACTATCATTCTCCTGGCTCCTGGTGCTCTTGGCTTCTTCTGATGAGATCCCGTTTGTACAGGAGATGCTGGCTGAGGGGTGACCACCAGAGACCGTCTGAGCTGCCAGTTCCTGTCTCAGACCTCCCAGCCACTTAGAGTGTAAGGGCGGGTTCACACATAGCCAATTTAGCTGCAAACTCGCAGCGTGAAATCTGATGCGGATCCGGTATGTGTGAAGCTACCCTTAGAGTATGTTCACACTGAGGAATACGCAAGGAATCTGTGCCAAATTCCGCCCGTATAATCTGAACTTGGCATTGTCCCATTGGTTTTTATTGAATTTCTGCACTGCCCTTCACACTGCCGAAAATACCACTGCAGATCCGCTTTCCACCTGAAGAATTGACGTGTCTGCTAGAGGAAATCCTATAGAATTCAATGGGGCATGAATTCTGCTTGCACTCCACTTGCCTTCCGCTCGAATTCCACTTAAATTCTGCTCCTATTCTGCCAGAGCTGAATAGGTTAGGAATTTAAAGCAGAAAACTTTCCTCTTCAATTCCTCTCTGAATACTTGCTTATTCCTCAGTGTGAACATACCCATACTGAGGAATTCTCGTGGATAAACTCCGCGGAATTCCGTCGGCTGTCAGCGCACCTTTCCGTCAGCTCCATAGACACCATTTTATGGGCCAGCGTATTTCGCTATCCACCGAAAGAAGTGACATGTCACTTTCGGCGGATAGCGGAATACGCCGGCCCATAGAATGGTGTCTATGGAGCCGGCGGAAAGGCGCGCGGCCGTGCGTGCGGACAGACAGCAGAATTCCGTGGACATTATCCGTGATAATTCCTCAGTATGAACCTGAGAAAGTTTTCTGCTTGAAATTCCTCGCCTATTCAGCTCTGGCAGAATAGGGGCGGGTTGACACTACGGAATTCTCGCGGACAATGTCCGCGGAATTCCGTCAGCTGTCCGCTCGCACATCTGGGCGCATTTCCGCCGGCCCCATAGACACCATTCTATGGGCCGGCGTATTCCGCTATACGCTGCAAGAAGTGTCATGTCACTTCTTCTAGCGGATTGCGGAATACGCCGGCCCATAGAATGGTGTCTATGGAGACGGCGGAAAAGCGCGTGCCCGTGCGGGCGGACAGCTGACGGAATTCCGCGGACATTGTCCGCGAGAATTCCGTAGTGTGAACCCGCCCTAGGAGTGGAATTCAAGCAGAATTAAAGCCCCATTAACTTCTATAGGATTCCTCTAGCGGAATCCGCCCAAAGAATGGACATGTCGATTCTTCAGGCGGAAAGCGGATCCGCGGCGGAATTTTCAGCACGGAAATTGCGTGAACAAATAAGCGGAAAGCCCATTAAAGCCAATGTACATTTACAATGTTCATTCTCTACGGGCGGAATTCCGTGCGCTTTTCACTGAATCCGCCTGAAAATCTGCAAGTATTACTCAGTGTGAACCCACCCTTAGGCAGTGACATGTTCCATAATTACAGTCACTGTGCTACGGACCTCGGAACTCCCGGAATCATCCATCATTATGATGTTGTGAGCTCCGAAACTGTTAAATCTCCACACTACCGTACTGACGTCACTGTTTTACTACAGTAGTGTGAATATTTAAAAGGGGATTCTGGGAAAAATTCTTACTTGGCCATGCTGCAGGGGATATGTCGGTAATGTATATTTACTTGTCTCGTTCCTGGGCCCCCCCTCTCTGCCACTGTCAGTGTTTTTATAACATTCAGTGACGTCCCATTCCAGTAGGAAATGGCCGGTCAGCATGGACTCTTTTGCCAAGCAGCCATTTCCAGTGGGAGCAACACGTCATTTGATGTTTTAAAAATGCTGACAGCGGGACAGAGGCCTGGGAACCAGGGAGCCGGTACCTGGAGCAGGACAGGTACAGGTAAGTATGCGTTACGGACATGTCCCCCGCAGCATGGCTAAGTATACAGTTTTCCCAGATCACCCCTTTCAGAGCTCACAGATCTGAGGTCTGGTCTCTAGCATATAGTCCATGCATGGAATGTGTGACTGAAGCTTTACACTGTGATTCCTGTAGGGTCGGCACATCAGAAGCAGCCAGTGGCACTGAGGTTCGTGAGCCATTGAAATGGCATTGGTGGGGGATTGGGGGCAGGTAAGTATGCTTTATTTTTCCCAGTATCTATCTGGATAACCTCTGTAAAGGGCTTATCCAGGATTAGAAAAATCACAGCTGCTTTCTTGGAAAAACGGCGCCAACCTTGTCTGCATGTTGTGTGTGGTATTACAGTTTAGCTCCATTTACTTCAGTGTAACTGAGCTGCAAAACCCACACCCAAACTAAGGAAAAGAGTGTTGCTGTTTCTGGAAGAAAGCAGCCATGTTCTTCTGAGCCTGAATAACTCCTTTAACACCTACCTACATTTTGGACAACAAGTTATTCTTTTTTATAGGGGGTAACAAAACATCTAATTTCCTTCAGAAACAGCGCCACACCTGTTCTCAGGTTGAGTTTGGTATTACAACTCTGGTGACTTCCATGGAACTGAGCTATAGTACCACACAAAAACTGAGGGCAAGAGTAGTGATGCATCTGTAAGAAGGCGGCCATGTTTTTGTAGCCCTGGATAACTCCTCCAACACATGTCTCTCGCTCACACATAAGCTTCATTTTATATTTGCCTGGATGAGCAGGACATCTGCATGTGTCTAGACTAGTGATGATGTCAGAAGTGATGTCATGTTTTGAATACAAGTGACCAATTTTTACATTTTATTTCTTTTTCAGATGATGAAACGCCCCATGATCTGTGGATGATGCCTAGAGTTTCTGCATAGGTCACAGAAGCGCCAGTCTAAAGATGGCTGAGAGAAGTGGCATGCTCCATTTCGAGCTGGACAACCATGGCGACTCCATGCTGGGGAGGATGAATGCGCTGAGGGAGCAGAACAAATTCTGTGATGTCACTGTGCACATTGATGATGTGGAGGTCCCTGGGCATAAGGTGGTGTTTGCAGCTGGCTCGCCTTATTTACGCGACCAGTTCCTCTTAAGTAACTCCCAGGAGGTGCACATCTCCATCCTGCAGAACTCCGAAGCCGGGAAACACCTTCTTCTGTCTTGTTACACCGGTGTTTTGGAGTTCCCAGACATGGAGCTGGTGAACTACCTGACGGCCGCCAGCTTTCTGCAGATGAGTCACGTGGTGGAGCGATGCACACAGGCCTTGTGGAAGTTTATTAAACCCAGGCAGGCATCCGAGGGGAAAACCGAAGAAGAAGAGGAAGCCCAAGGAGCGTCAGAGGTTGTGGAACCTGAGGAAGAAATGGAGGATGCTCTGCAACCAGATTCCCCGGTGGCCACCAACTCTGATGATAGTTCAGATAATGACGACATCCAGATTGTTAAGGTGGAGTCTATAGGTGATATGTCCAGTGACAAAGCCAAAGTAACCCAAAGCCAATTCATGTCTTCTGAGCAGACGTCTCTGCACTCCCTGGAGCCTCAGCACTCCCTCATAAACTCCACTGTAGAAAACCGAGCTGTAGAGACGGACAACAATCCTATACACAACTATACAGTGTCTGACAACAGCAGCGACAATATGGGACCGTCCCCTAAAGAACTCTATGGCCCCAGCAACAGGATATTAGACAAAACTCTGCAGTGGCATCACCAGTGCCCCAAATGTACCCGGGTATTTCGACATTTGGAAAACTACGCCAACCACTTAAAAATGCACAAGCTGTTTATGTGTTTGTTATGCGGGAAAACGTTTACACAGAAGGGCAACCTGCATAGGCACATGCGGGTACACGCTGGCATCAAACCATTCCAGTGTAAGATATGCGGCAAAACGTTCTCGCAGAAATGTTCCTTACAGGACCACCTGAACCTGCATAGCGGGGACAAGCCGCACAAATGCAACTACTGCGATATGGTCTTTGCACACAAACCCGTCTTGCGGAAACATCTAAAGCAGCTGCACGGTAAAAACAGCTTTGACAACGCCCATGAGAGGAGCAGCCAGGACGTCAGCCTGGACTTTGATGGTTTTGCAAGTGGCCATGATGGCAGTGAGATGATAACTCAGAGTCTACATAAGTGAAGGTCAATAAGGACATGGACAGGCATAGACCCTGTGGAGTAAATAGAGGAGACATCAGTCACTCCTTTAGGAAACTACTCATTCAGAACTTCTAAAACGTTATTAGTAGTTATTAACATGAACAGTTCTGTTGGCCAGACATGGCGTTTTATAACCCAATACTAAGTAACTTTGTAGTATCTTCAAGGCAGCTATGCTTTGTGCAACCTTTTATTATTGTATGTAATTTTACAGTCATACCTCAAACCTATCCATCTGTTATTTGTTGGCGCCCTGGCAGTGATGTCCTAGTTATAGCCAGGCTCTTTCTCTTACTATAACACAGCAGCTCTGCCCAATGTTGGGAAATATATAGAAAGATCTTTTGCTATAAATTGCAACAATTGAATGTATTATACGGTTTACTAGATGTCTGTATGATGGGAGAAGCCTATTGCTTAAAATCTGTAGAGGTCTAAATTAATATCTGAGGCGAGGGGTGTCACATAAATACACAAGTATAAAATGTCTTTTTCATTCAGAAGAAAATGTTAATGAGAAAGTAGTGGCAGTGTAAGTAATCTTCTGGATGCTTATGGTGACTGGCACTCAGAACGGCAAGAAAACATCATCTAGATACACAGATCACAAAATCTCCACTCCAGTGAATGTCTGACATCTTCTGGCCGCATGCATATATTACCAACTGGCTTGTGGATGAATACTAGATTGATGGGGGTCCAGCTGCTTGTGCTCCATCGATTTGTGGAATAAAGGACACTTTAGCGCTCCAAGTTGCCGAGTAGTCAGCAGCAATGACCATGTTCTTTACCCCCCCCCCCCCTCCACACCTATCTAATAGTAACTGCAGAAGACTGTAATACTCCTTTAAAGAGGTACTGTCATTTAAGAAAACTTTTGACGTGTCATGGAGACAAGTTGTGACCGGATGGATCTTGGTGTTCAGACCCCAACCGATACCTAGAAAAAAGCCTGGTTGAGCTGCAGGAGATTCTATAAGCCTATGTAACCTGACTGCTGCAGTGAGACAGGGAGAGAAGATCTGTCCTGGGGTCTGTTCGGCAGTTATTGTCATAAAAAAACTATTTTTAAACTTGCAGCCCTGTGTCGAAGTGGCATGGCCTAGAGTGTCTATGCCCTAGGCTTGCACCGCCTCTCCGTCCCTCCTCCCCGCCCTCATCATTAGGAATGCTCCCTAGAACAATTTTTTTCCTATTCATCACCTGTGTGAACACTGCTCATGAGCCAGATCGTTAAGGCACCTGTGCAGTGCTCAGACAGGTGAGGAATAGGAAAGATCCTGCCCGGTGGCTTTCCTACTGATGAGGAGGGCAGGGAGGAGGGATGGAGGGGCGTTCCAATCCTAGGGCATACACATTCTAGTCCATGCCAATTTGACACAAGGCTGCAAGTTTGAAAAGTTGTTTTTTAGGACAATAACTGCATCACCTGCCGGACGGACCCCTGGACAGATCTTGGATTAAAAGCAGCTATCCGAAGGTACAAGTGGTTGGGGGGGGGGGGGGGGGGGGGACAGATTGTGGGTACAGAGTTGCTTTAAAGCTAGTAGCTCATTCTAGTGGGGATCTGAACACCGAGACCTCCATTGATCAAAAGCTTTTACAGGTTTTTATCCCAAGTTTTGTTAATTGACAGGAGCAGTTTTTTTTTTATTATTTTTTAGCAAAGATCTTAAACCAGTAACGGGTCACAGTATTGAAATTCATTGTGATTATAAACATCAGTTTTTTTATTCTTCTATAGCCTATAGATGGTATTAGATGAGAGAAATACAACCGCATTTCAGCATCTGTCTTAGGCTATGTTCACACAATGTCAGAAAAAGAGAAAAGAAGGTCGTTATTGCCGCAATTTAACTGACTGCAATGCAAAGTATTGAAGTCAGTGGAATGATGGACGTCCAATGCACACAGTGTATGAGATGACGGGCAGTGTGTGCGTGGACGTCAAAATAATGAACATGTCAATTATTTTCGGATGTCATTTACAAATAGCGGATGTTATTTTTTAGTTCAGTCACAGGTTTCTCAGTTTTTACTATTAAACTCAATGGACTTTTCAATTAAAGATGCAACCAAAGGGCAATTAGTCCACCGGAATTAGAATAAGGTATCAGCAGCCGTCATTGTACTGACAGGCGGCCAATCCTCACAATGATGGATGTCATTTTAAGATTTATAAACACAAGGAAAAACGTTGTGGGAACATAGCCTTAAGACACTTGAGTTACAACCACCAGCAATGTGGACGCGGCATTTTAACCTATAAGACTCCATGCACACAACCGTATAATGGATCCGTAATTATGGATACATTTTCAGACACATTTTGTTACTATTGTCCACGGACACTTCTGTGTATTTATTGATGGCTGTCCATGCTGTACAAATGACCCACAAAATATAGGACAGGTCCTAGTTCTGGCTGGGATCACAGCAGTGATGAGCCCATAGAAGTTTATGGATGCTTCTGTAATTGCATCCATATTTGTGGACTGTAATAGACGGACATGGTTGTTAGCTTGGATCCTGCGGCAGAAGCACCTAATAAACCCTGCAGTGTAGGTGTGAACTCGGACTTAGAAGTAAAGATCTTGCCGGAACAAGAACCTGAAGATTAGCTTGCAATCCAACATACAGAATCTTCTATTGAATACACCACAGTTGTATAATCAGTACTGTGAATTGTATATAAAGACCACTACATAAAATTAGCGAAACGTAACAAGTAGAAAGATTCTCTATAGAAGATCCAGAAACCGGGGATAAAATCACAGGCACAGCTCAGTTCCGAAACACACAGGACATTTTTTTTTATTCTGAATGTGTCAGAACTCTGTTTCGAAGTGCCCTAGTCACCCGCCATGGGCCAAATTTATTGTTCTAGATGCTTTTTGCTCCTCTCTCCAAATTTCTCAAATCTGCCCATTACTAAGAGGAATCCTGAATCTAAGGGGTTATCCAGAATTAGAAGAAACAAAGTTACATTCTTCCAAAAACAGCACCACCACTGTGTTGTGTGCGGTATTACAATTTAGCTTCATTCACTTTAATGGAACTGAGCTGCAAAACCTACACCTAAACGGAGTACAGGAAAGGTGCTGTTTCTGGAAGAAAGCAGACATGTTTTTTTAAGCCTTGATAACCCCTTTTAAACTTAGTATTTTTTTTTTTTTTTTAAGATGAAAAAACTGAACCTATACTGATGCAGATATCAGTGCTGTTTTTTCAGCACAGGTTTCTCTTTGATCAAGCCCTTAGAGGGGATAATACAGATGTTGAAAGTGACCTTAGTTTGCAGGGAAGCATATAATATGATTCTATCTTGTGCTGAAATAAACATATTAAAGGGATCGGCTGTATACAGCTATAGATTTGTTTGTCATAATAATGAATAGGTCCAATAAAATACTGTTCCATGACATGGCAAACTAGCTGAGTTTTCTTCCTAGTACAAGGAATAAGGATTTGTATTAACAGGTATAGACTCTGAAATGATTAGATATTACAAAACCATATTAAACTTTAGATTTCATTAGAATAAAGAAAACTATCCTTACCTTTCTGTGCTTTTCCAGGGTCGTCCTGTGTCGTCTTCGGATCCCGGCTAACCCATCCTGTCTAAACTTTCGAGACGGAGGTAGTATTGTTCAGCCGGGACCCAAGGCTGACACCGGAGCAGCACAGAAAGCTAAGGATTAGAGATGAGCGAACCTGGAGCATGCTCGAGTCCATCCGAACCCGAACTTTCGGCATTTGATTAGCGGTGGCTGCTGAACTTGGATAAAGCCCTAAGGCTATGTGGAAATCATGGATATAGTCATTGGCTGTATCCATGTTCTCCAGACAACCTTAGAGCTTTATCCAAGTTCAGCAGCCACAGCTAATCAAATACCGAACGTTCGGATCGACTAAAACCCGGTTCGCTCATCTCTACTCACATTATATTGTTGTCAAATGCTCTAGGGCCGTGCAGTTTATTCAGGTAAGTAGTTACAATTTCATAACACAAAGAATCAGCTTTTTTTTCCCCAAACACCTAATTATTCATCCTCTTTGTTATTATACCATCACTGGACCATTAGGTATTACAACTTTTATCAACAAGGTATACACGTTAAGAGGCAAAAGAAGAAGAGTCCATGTGTGGAATGAGGCTGAGGGCACCATCATCTCTTCTTTTGCTTCTTCACGTGTATATCTTGTTGATAAAAGTTTTATTACTTAAGGGTGCCTTCACACCTACCGACTCGCAGCGTTAATAACGCTGCAAGTCGGCTAGGTCCTGGCAGATCACTGTCAGTACATACACGCAGCGGTCTGAACTACCGCTGCGTGTATGTAAATCTGCCGGCTGCTTAACCCCTTCTGATGCCGGCCGCCTCCCGCTCCACTCTGTATACATACCTCCTCGCTCCACGAGGTCCCGGCGTCCTGCTCTCGCGCCAATCAGTGTTTTGCCCTGCCGCAGCCACTGATTGGCCAGGCGGGAGAGCAGGACGCCGGGACCCCGTGGAGCAAGGAGGTAATGTATACAGAGCTGAGTGGGAGGCGGCCGGCCGGCATCAGAAGGGGTTAAGCAGCCGGCAGATTTACACAGTGATCTGCCAGGACCTAGCCGACTTGCAGCGTTATTTAGGGTGTGAAGGCACCCTAAAGAGGATGTACCATCAGGTAAATCCTCTTTAATATGACCCACAGATAGAACAGCGCTGTCACGGGGAAGCCGCTGCCGCGGTCCGTTTTTTGGCTGGGGCTGAAGCACAGGAGGCGGGCTGGCCCGCTCCCAGTGGGAGGGAATTCCCTCCCCTCTATGACACAGCTCCATTAGAATCAATGGAGCCACGTCATAGAGGGGCGGGAGTTTCCTCCTACTGTGGGTGGCCCCGGCCCAATACCCATGGGTCATATTAAAGAGGGTGTACCTGATGGTACATCCTCTTTCAACGTCCAGTGATGGTAAATTAACAAACCGGATGAATAATTAAAGGGAACCAATCAGCCCAATTGGGCTGATTTGGTTGCCTGCAGCACTGTAAAAGACTGTTGTGCAGCTCGTGGCAGGTACCAGCCGCGGTCGCAGCAGCTTTATACTGGAGAAAATTAAGTTTAATCCCTGGGCGCACGGCAGGTAGTCATCTGGGCGGCTCCACGTCTGTGTTTAGTCACCACTCTCTCCCTGTCAGCATGCTCGTCTGCCTGTCACTAATCCCCATTGAGCCCGCTGACAGCGAGAGAGCGGTGACTAGACACTGGCGGGGAGCCATCCAGATGACTACCTGCTGCGCGCCCGGGGATTAAAATTAAAGGGGTAGTGCGGTCTAAGACATTTTTTCACTAAAAAACACACATTACAAAGTTATACAACATTGTTATGTGTGTTATTTAAGTGAATGCCCCCTTCCCCCAGACCGGGGACCGTAAGTATAGTGTATCACACTTCAGGGTCTGCAGTCGGGGAAAGGGGGGGGGACATGGGAAAGGGGGCCATTCACTTAAATAACACACATTACAATGTTGAATAGCTTTGTAATGTGTGTTTTTTAGTGAAAAAATGTCTTAGACCACACTACCCCTTTAATTTTCTCTTGATATAGAGCAGCTGCCGTGGTCATTACTTGCCGCAAGCTGCACAGCAGCTTTATACAGTGCTGCATGGAACCAAATCAGCCCAACTGGGCCTTTAAGTGTTGAAAAAAAGGCTGATTCTTTGTGTTATGGAATTGTAACTACTTACCTGAATGTACCGCACGGCCTAGGAGTATTTGAAGACAATATAATGTGAGTGCAGTTGATATTTCTTTAAATTGACTATTGCTTTTCAACTGGCATCACCTAATAGGTGTGTGCAACCATACTTCAAACATACGTAATGCCTAGTGACCTGTCCTAGGCAAAGTGCATAAGTACAGAGCACGGTTTGAGCCTCCTTGGGGTTTACATGCAGAAGAAATTTGAAAAGTAATTTCCGTACAGAATCCCTGTGGCTAGGAAACCTGTTATTGCTACAGTCTTAAAGGGGTTGTCCAGTGAAAAAAAAAATTTCTTTCAAATTAACTTGTGTCAGAAAATTATATAGATTTGTAATTTACTTCTATTAAAAAAATCCCAAGTATTCCCATACTTATCAGCTGCTGTATGTCCTAGAGTAGGAGAGGCTTTCTATAGGAATCCCCATAGAAAACTTCTCCTGCTCTGGACAGTTCCTGTCTAGGCCAGAGATGTCAGCAGAGAGCACCGTGTCAGACTGAAAATAAAATATTTCCTGCAGGACTTCCAGCAGCTGATAAGTATGGGAAGACTTGGGATTTTTTAATAGAAATAAATTAGAAATCTATATCACTTTCTGACACCAGTTGAAAGAAAAAGATTTTTGCTGGACAACCCCTTTAATTACCACCAGTGATCAAATATTAAAGTGTAACTATCGTTTGTAAAAACTTGTGACATGTCAGATTGCGTATCAGTGGGGGTCTGGGTGCTAAGACCCCCTGTTGATTACTAGAATGAATGGGCAGAAGCACTGGAAGTTCCATAGACCCCCATTATAATTCCATAGACCAGTGCTTCTCAATTCCAGTCCTCAGGCCTCACCAACAGGCCATGTTTTGAGGATTTCCTTAGTATTGCACAGGTAATATAATGATACTCGGTGCATCAGGTATTATCACAGGGGTCCTTTGTATGGGAAATCCTCAAAACATGACCTGTTGGTGAGGCATGAGGACTGGATTTGAGAAGCACTGACATAGACTACTAGACTAGTTAGCAGTCTATGGACTTCATCTCCGTATAGCAGACATGAAGGAGCAAAGTGTTTCTACCCCTTCATTTAGGTTTTCTGACTTGGTGTCTATTTATCAGATTGGATGTGCCCAGACAAAAAAAATACTTAAAGGGGTATTCCACTCAAACATAACTTGTGATAAGTTGCTGCCCATGGTGAGACTAACAATTTCTTCCATACTTATTAAAATCTATTCAGTCTCCTTCTCCCAGTTCTCAGTTGCTGCTGAAGGGAGGGGGAGACAGAAAAGTTTACTCAGAGATTTTTGTGTTTTCAGCAGAAAGCAGCAGCTGAGAAGGGGAAAGGAGACTAGATAATAACAAGATTCACACAATGTAAGACAGCAGCCATTCTGTGACCTGGCCGTGGCACAGAACGTCCGCTGTCAGTGAAGTTCATCCTAGCCAGTACTGTAGTGATGAACTTTATTTCTCTTGATTTGGAATGCGGGCGCATTCGGGTGTGCCCGCATCCCAATTCACCATAGCAGACAATGTTAAGTACGGCCAGCGCTGCACTTTATATTGTCTGCTCTGTCAGTCTTGTGCGTCCGCTATTCAATGAATAGCGGCCGCACAAAACTGACATGTTAGTTTTTGGTGTGGCCACAGGGAATCCCAGCTGGAGTGTATACAGAGTGTATATACTGCAGCCCGGATACCATAGAAATCAATGCAATGTATTTATGCACACAGCACACACTCAGCTCTGCTGCATGTATCTTACATATACACAGTCCTTTTATAGGCAGAGCACACACTCGGCTTTGCTTCATGGATATTGTATATACACGGTCCCTCTATAGGCACAGCACATATTCACCTCTGCTGCATGTTTATTACACACAATCCTTATGGCACTGTACTGTTAGAGTAGTAGAATTACCTCTTATTAAATCAGTGATTTTCAACCTTTTTTGAGCAGCGGCACACTTTTTATACTTAAAAAATCCCGGGGCACACCACCAACCAAAATGGCACAAAATGACACTAAAACAGTACATATTATACATACAGTTAATAATATAGATTCTAAATGTATTTATACTCACTCAGTGTGAAACCTGGGCCTGTTTTCTTCTCCCCCCTGTGCTTCTCTCCACCATACTTCTCCCCCCTACTTCTCTCCTGTGCTTCTCTCCACCATACTTCTCCCCCATGCTTCTCTCCTGTGCTTCTCTCCACCATACTTCTCCCCCATGCTTCTCTCCTGTGCTTCTCTCTACCATATTTCTCCCCCCTGCTTCTCTCCACCATACTTCTCCCCTGTGCTTCTCTCCACCATACTTCTCCCCTGTGCTTCTCTCCACCATACTTCTCCCCCCTGCTTCTCTCCTGTGCTTCTTTCCCCCCTGCTTCTCTCCCCCATGCTTCTCTCCTGTGCTTCTCTCCACCATACTTCTCCCCCCTGCTTCTCTCCTGTGCTTCTCTCCCCCATGCTTCTCTCCTGTGCTTCTCTCCACCATACTTCTCCCCCCTGCTTCTCTCCACCATACTTCTCCCCCCTGCTTCTCTCCACCATACTTCTCTCTCCCCTGCTTCTCTCTGCTGTTTCTCTCCCCCATCCCCAGGTTTCTCTCCCCCCCCTTCCTCCTCACCTCCTCCGAGATGGTCGCCACTGCTGTCCACCTCACCTACTGGCCGCCCGTAGGGCCCAGACGTGCTCCTCCAATCAGCGAAGACCGGGAGCGCGGTGCGCTAAGGCAGGCCGTAGCGCACACGTTAATTGGATGCGTGCATCACGGCCCGCCGCAGCTTACCATGCAACCGCCCACATTATAATCCGCCATTGACCGCTGCGCATTGCCGGGGAACAAAACACAGGGGCACCATAGTTTGGGGAACTTTCCCCGCGGCACACCTGACCATGTGTTGCGGCACACTGGTTGAAAATCAATGTATTAAATGATGTCCTACTGGGAGAGACCCAGTAATACATCTTACATTGACGGATAGGAACACAGGAGGCCGTCTGGGGCCAGGCCTTACTACTGACATTACAGAACTGGTATAGAATGTGTTATCGGATAACAGTGCTGGGCAGGCCTAGAAATAATACTAAAGACTCCGCATCTCTCACAATAGTTAGCTGAGTAATTATTATTGTCTTCACAATACATTCTGATAAATAAGTGTATCCAGCCTAGAATGTTAGTGTCCGGCTCTATCACACAACAATGGGCCTTCATAGTCCCACACACATCTGTCGGCATATGGGAAGGCCCTTCAGGCTTCTGTTTACCAGTTATGATTTAACTCTTCAAAGCCATCTAACCATCCTAGCTTCTCAGGACACCAGGAAAGCTGTGTCCTACTCTCACAGTATATACATCTTGTGTGTTTCCAGAGTACACACTCAGCTCTGCTGCATGTATATTATACAGGATGGTCCAAAAGTAGGTGGACGGTATGTGTAATAGGGTTATGAAGGGGGAGAGTTATCAAACATGGTAAAAAAAAGTTCCTCACAGACTCTTTGGAAAATGAAAGGTGGAATCTGATTGGTTGCTAGGGGCAACTGAGACAGTTTCACTTTACACCATGTTTGATAAATCTCCCCCTTTATAACTTTATTACACATACTGTCCACCTACCTTTGGACCACCCTGTATATACACAATCTTTCTATAAGCACAGCTCACACTCAGCTCTGCTGCATACATGTTACATACACAAGTATTCTATAGGCACCGGGCACAATCAGCTCTGCTGCATACATTACATATACACAAGTATTCTATAGGCACCGGGCACACTCATACACACTGTATACACTCATACATATTGTATACACACAGTCCTTCTATTGACACAATGTTATACACCTCTTGTGTTTGTGCAGCACACACTCAGTTCTGCTGCATGCTATATAGACACAATGCTTCTATAGGCACAGCACACTCTCAGCTCTGCTGCATGCATCCTATATACACACACAATTCTTCTATTGGCACAGTGCACACTCAGCTCTGCTGCATGCTATATGCATACCATCCTTCTGCATGCATTATATATATAGTCCTTCTACAGTCACAGTCCACACCCAGCTCTGCTGCATGCATACTGTATACACACATTCCTTCCATTGGCACAGTGTTATACCCCTCTGTTTGCACTGCACACACTCAGCTCTGCTGCATGCATTATATATATATAGTCCTTCTATAGGCAGAGTGCACACCCAGCTCTGCTGCATGCATTATATGTATAGTCCTTCTACAGGCACAGCACACACTCAGCTCTGCTGCATGCATTATATATATATATATATATATATATATATATATATATATATAGTCCTTCCATAAGCAGTGTACACCCAGCTCTGCTGCATACATTTTATATATATATAGTCCTTCTATAGGCACAGTGTACACCCAGCTCTGATGCATGCATTATATATATAGTCCTTCTACAGGCACAGTGCACACATTCCTTTCACTGGCACAGTATTCTACCCCTCTGTTTGCACTGCACACACTCAGCTCTGCTCTATCACATCTCACACTTTCCAGTAAACATTTCTATTCTGCACAGAGCACCAGCCCCGACACCTCCCACACACGTGACCGGTCACATGACGGTGACGTCATCACAGGTCCTTCACTTCCCGGGGAGCGAGCAGCCGGGGCTTCCCTGTGATTGTGCGGGAGGCGGATGAGCCGCTGAGGTGAGGGGCGCCGGGGGTCTCCGGTAGGGATCTGTGCGGTGGGCTCAGTAATGCTCAGTAATCTCCATCACGTTTAACCTCTTGGTGACTGGGCCGAGGTCGAGGTTAATGGTCCCCTCCCCCTGTGACAGCTATACTGGGGCCTACAGGCAGGGGGCGCCCTACTTATAGGGTATGTCATAGACCGGCGCCCCCTTACTCTGTGGTAGGACTACAACTCCCAGCATGCCTGACCAGCGACAACAGGCCATACCATACACCTGCAGGGACTGTAGATAATAGCACAGCATGTTTGGGGGCGTCCTCCCCTATAATGGGGATCTGTCCATTGTATCCAGTATAATCAGGAGGAGAGATGTGCAGAGGACCGGTATATAGTCAGGCCCATCCTCAGGCTTTGTTCACATTGACCTTTGTGGCTGTAAATCATCATACAGTCTTCCAGTACTTATCACCTGCTGTATGTCCTGCAGGAAGTGGTGTATTATTTCCAGTCTGAAGAGCAGGAGCGGTTTTCTATGGGGATTTGCTGCTGCTCTAGACAGTCCCTGACATGGACAGAGGTGGCAGCAGAGAGCACTGTGTCAGACTGGAGAGAATACGCCACTTTCTGCAGGACATATAGCAGATGAGAAGTACTTGAAGACTTGACATTTTTTAATAGACGCAAATTACAAATCTCTGGCACCAGTTTTTTCTGTGAACAACCCCTTTAAAGGCCAAAGGCTGTCCATGCATAATGGGAATTGTAGTTTTGCAACAGCTGGAGGTCCCCCCCCCCTGTCTTAGCAGAACTTCTGTAAGCTGGGATAAGCCATAGCCCTATATATAACTATATGCCGTTTCATGGTCTTTGACCTAACCATGTATGCATTGTGTCTTCAGAGCCGCCACCATGTCCGACTCCGACATCCTTCACTTCCGCTTTGAGCAGCAGGGGGACGTCATCCTCCAGAAGATGAATATCCTCCGAGAGCAGAATCTGTTCTGCGACGTGTCCATCTACATCAATGACGCCGAGTTTCACGGACATAAGGTGGTGTTTGCCGCTTGCTCTACCTTCATGAGGGATCAGTTTCTGCTCAACCAGTCCCGGCAGGTGCGTATCACTATATTGCAGAATGCAGAAGTCGGCCAAAAACTGCTCCTGTCCTGTTACACCGGGGTCCTGGAGGTGAGAAAGAAAGAGCTTCTGAAGTATCTGACAGCGGCCAGCTACCTGCAGATGGTTCACATTGTGGAGAGGTGTACGGAAGCTCTGTCCCGCTACCTGCAGAGCGAGACCTGCGACACGGATCCAAGCAAGAGCCCTACGTGTCCTACAGAGATGGAGGCTGTGAAGGGTCACGATAAGGACTGTGAGATCATTGAACTATCAGAAGACAGTCAGCTCAATCTGGATTACCAGGTGAAGAAGGAAGGAAGTGATCAGGTGGAGCTGCACAGCTTAGAGACTGAAAAGAGCGACCTGTCCTCTATGCAAATGGACTACAAAGACAACGACATCTGTGTCTTCAGAATGGGCTCCATGTCTGACCATGAGAACCACGTGGACAGTGAGCAGTTCTCTCAGCCTTGTACGTCCTCGAAGACCAATATGTATTTCTCCGACACCCAGCACTCCATGATCAACTCCACTGTGGAGAACCGCATGAGTGATATAGCCCCCCCTCACTTTCAGAACTTTCAGGAAGGAGGGGCTCCATCATCCGGCATCATACCGCACAATCTCCCCAGTCCTGCCGAAGGAGTCTGCTCCTGGAGGCATCAGTGCCCCAAGTGCCCTCGCGGCTTTCTACACTTGGAGAACTACCTGCGCCACTTGAAGATGCATAAACTTTTCCTGTGCTTGCAGTGCGGAAAAACCTTCACCCAGAAGAAGAACCTGAACAGACACATCCGTGGACATATGGGTATCAGGCCATTTCAGTGCTCTTTATGTCTGAAAACATTTACTGCCAAGACTACCTTGCAAGACCACCTGAATATCCACAGTGGGGACCGTCCCTACAAGTGTCATTGCTGCGACATGGATTTTAAGCACAAGTCGGCCCTGAAAAAACATCTCAGCTCAGTGCATGCAAAGGCTGGGGATAAGCCGGTGCTGGACTCCATTACAAAAATCACCATAGACTATGATTAGTCTCTCCTGTACATTGCAGAAAGTGGGTGTTCTAGAAACAGCACCTCTATTGGCTGTATTGGGAATTGCAGCTCAGCCCCATATCACTTTTTCAACGTAGGCCTTATTCTCACACAGAGCGTGAAACTGCCTAGCAGACTCGCAGCTCTCCTGGCGTCATGTATCAGTATGATGCTGGGAGGGCGGCTGTATCAGTAACGACCTACAAAGAGATTTAAACACTTACAGCTTTGTTGACATCACATTGATACATGACTCCGGGCTTCACGTTTCGTAACCATCGTGGATTATGGAGCGAGAGAATAAGTCCTTAGGCCTGATAGAAGGTTTTTAGGGAAATAAAGTTATCTTTCTACTTCCATGCAAGTGATACTGTCACCCCCCCCCCCCCCAACTCTCACTTCATTTTATTGGATTAAAGGACTACTCCAGTGATACATTTTTTTTTTCTTTCATAACTGGTGTCAGAAAGTTATATAGATTTGTAATTTACTTCAATTTAAAAATCTGCAGTCTTCCAGTACTTATCAGCTTCTGTCCTGCAGGAAGTGGTGTGTACTTTCCAGTCTGCCATGGTGCTCTCTGCTGCCACCTCTGTCTATGGCATGAACTGTGCAGAGCAGGAGAGAATTTCTATGGGGATTTGCTCCTTTACTGGACTGTTCCTGTCATGGACAGAGGTGGTAGCAGAAAGAAACCCAATTCTTGCCGGACATACAACAGCTGATAAGTACTGGAAGACTGGACATCTTTTTTTTAAAGTAAATTACAAATTTGTAAAACCTTCTGCCACCAGTAATCCAAAAGAAAAACATTTTCACCTTTAAAAGTACCCCTTTAACAGTGTCAATTAGGCGGAGCTTCATGGCAGTTGCGCCCCATCTCCCAGCTGTGTCGAGGGCCCAGTGGTTGTGAAGTCCTGCCTAGGTGACACTGTCCACTGATGAAATGAAACGATTTTAGAGCAGAAAGGACAAGGGTTCTACAGGTATATATCAAATGTGCTGCATCTAAGCTTGTGGATGGTGCAGAGACCCTCACAAGTAAGGGCTCGACAGTATCACTTTAAAATGAGGAAGGGGGCTGTGTCGGCCCATACTGATGCCAGTCACCGAAAGTGAATATGTAAAAAAAAAAAACCCTATACATTTTTTTTCTATTAGTTTCTATTTAAGGCCTTCCTCACACACTGTTTTTCAGCACTTTTAAACGTTTGTTAAAAAAAAAATGAAGAAAACTTTTTCCCTTAAGTGTTTTGTGGTGCCTTTACTTTATTTTGCCACATTCAGTACATGTTTTTTTTTTTTTTTTTTTTTTTTTTTTCCTTGCGACCTATGAAGAAGCTTATAGCGAAAAGCCAGAGTGGGCTGCATTTTGACAAAAGCCATTGGCCCAAATATACGAATGTGTCTCCGCCAGAATTATGGCTGAAAACGTGGCGCACAGGACTTTTTCTTCCACATTTCTTATGGATTTTAGACACTATGTAGACGCTATGTTCCCACACAGAGCTGACAGATTCCCTTGAATAGGTTTTTACCAGATTAGGGAACATGGCTTTTAATTCTTCAAGGTGTCATCTCGGCAATCTAATGTTATGCAGTATAGCGATAGAACATAAGTGTCTGATAACAGCGTGTCCAACAAAATGGGACCCCAAGTCTTTCATATGAATGCAGTCATGAGTCCTTCATTCATTGCCATGGGTGGAAGATAGCCGGGTGCAACACTCTACTGCCTTTGGCATCTCCCATAGACAATGAATGGAGAGTATGATGCATGGGCGACTTACAGCTTCATAACAAGGATTTGGGGACCTGTTTTATAGATTGCTAGCGGACCCATTGGTCAGATCCATTGTGATCTGATGCTTACCCCCCAATGCAATGCACAGGAGATAAGTTACTTTAACATGCAATACATAACTATAACTTAACTAAAGGTACGCAGTGTGTTACTTTTTTTAGGTAATGATTTTTCATAAACTACCACAAAAAGGTAAAACCATTCATGGTTAAGGATTTTTAAAGGGTTAATGGCATCATTAAGTTATCTCCTATTCACAGCCCAATGCTCAGCACTTCTCATAGAGAATGAATGGAGCGCATTGCCGCATCATTCAGGGAACGTTTGTCCTGCATTGTCTAGAATGTGGGGGGCCTCTGCACTCTGAATTTTTGATGGTGATATCCTTTTTGACTGAAAAACCTTCTGGTTTTACCTGCGATCCTGATTGTAGGATTTTTGTGCTTTCTGTTTAGATTGTTACGTGATGCAGTTTTGGGTATGTGCCGTTTATTTATATCTAATTCTATAGCTTTATGATCTAACATATAATATAATGTGATATCATGTGATGATATTTTAAGTGAATCTTGTGTTGTCATATAAAGTGATATCCACTGATTACTTGTTGTTTTTTTTTTCTTTTTCTCACTGTGTAGAATTACAGGCAGATTCCAGCCATAGACATGGCATAGTCAAGTGTTAATGGTCAAAATAAGTCTTTTAAAGCTCACTTGGATATATAAAACTGCATTTCTATTGAAAGTATCTTGTTGTCAAGGGTTACGACCAGTTTTCTAACTTCAGCTTTCTGGTCGCACATGCTCAGTTTCAGCACTAGGAGCTAAGGGAGGATGAGCTATTCATGAAGCAGCGGAGGAACAAATGTGAGCGGCTCAGCAGTGGGGGAGCACAATATGAAGTGCACAAGAGGGGGAAGCCTATGGGTCTTACTACGCTGAATGATTTTTTATTTTTTTTTTCCGATTATCGTTTACAAACAGGACCTGAAATCATTCACCATAATACACAGTTGTTAGTTAAGATTGTAATTACAATTCTTTGTGTAGTCTATTACACAGGTGTCAAACTCAGGCCCTCCAGCTGTTACAAAACTATAATTCCCATCATGCCTGGGCAACCAGAGCTAAAGCGTTGCTAAAGCTTAGGGCTTACCCGGGCAAGGGCCCAGAGAGGGAGAGGGGCCCAGGGCTCTAATGTTCAGCCTGCGCACTATAGTGCAGGGTGATTGGGCTACACATCAGAAGACACAGGAGATGGAGCAGGACCAGCACAGAGAGAGAAAAGGGTGAAGGACCTGATCAAAGGTCCTCAACCTTGCATTGTGGAGAGCAGCCAGACAGCAAGGAAGACTGAGCTGTAAGCGCTGTGTGTCAGTGTCAATAATGTGTTTGTGTATGTTAGTGTCGTCTCAAGTGATCGTGCATAGTGGATGGATGAGGGGCCTGCTGAGGCTCTGCTGCCCAAGGGCCTGCAAAAAACTGGAGACGGTCCTGATACACATGGAAAGATTTTCGCTTGAATTCGAACGATTTTTCACATGATAATCCCCCTGTGTAATAGGGCCTTTACTCTTCAGCGCCAAAGAGTATAGAGAGGGAGGAAAACAGGCTGGGATAGATATAAGCAATGCATGATGGGAGATGTAGTCTGCCATCCTCACAGGCTCTTGCTGTACTCAGTCAGACGTATAGGGAGCAACAATGTGACGCTTACATATTAGTCCAGACTTCCAAATGACCCCTTATGTGTGTATTATAAGAACAGCAACAGTATTGCAATTAATAACCTGTCCTCTACTCGGTCTCCCCTATAGAAAAACATAAAAGTAGATTGACTGCTGCTATTTGTACTCTCTACAGAGCTCCACTAGTCACTTGGAAAGGGAATTTCCATATAATGTTGTGAAACTTTGTAAACTTTTTGTACTGACCCTTATTTATATATGATCTTGTGTTAAGGTCCCCTCCCCATACACCATAAGCTCTTCTGAATGTCCATCAACAGAATGTCAGTGGAGATAGGGGTGGGGCGTAATGGAAAATCACCACACGACCCCTTTGTTCTGAGAGAGATAAGCAGCAGACAGAATAAATGACCGTTGAACTATTATACCATACCATTCTGCTGCTTCAGAGCTGGAATCTCCAAGAATCACTTGTTGATTCGAAGATTTTTTTTTCTTTTATTGCTTTGTATAGACCTATTCAGAACTTCTTTTATTTTTCTGTGTGATTTTGTTTGTATGGCAGTGTACTGTTTTAGACACCTAGGGGGTTAATCAATTTAAAAGGAGAATTGACAACATATTTTGGCCCTGTTCTGGGCTTTTCAGGTTGAGGTGTAGATAGAGAAATGAATGCAGTGTAAGGGCCAGTTCACACGGAGCAAAAACAGCGGTGAATCCACGCTGAAAATTCTGCCCATAAAATGGCTGCAGAGCCAATTTCTTTGATTTTCCTCTTTGAGATTTTTCAGCACAGAATGCAAGCAGAATTTCCTTGCGGATTCCACCCAGAATCGTTAAAAAAGAACTTTAAAAGACAACTTTTCAACACATTGGGGGGGATTTATCAAACTGGTGTAAAGTAGAATTGCCTTAGTTGCCCCTAGCAACCACTCAGATTCCACCTTCCATTTTTCAAAGAGTCTGTGAGGAATGAAAGGTGGAATCTGATTGGTTGCTAGGGGCAACTGAGACAATTCTACTTTACACCAGTTTGATAAATCTCCCACATTGTCTGTGTCTCCCTCCCACATTTGCGCACGGAAATTCTGATTGCATTCCTCGCGGAATATGTGAGAATTCTGAGCAGAATTCCACAAGTGCTGATTCCGCCACTTTTGCTCTGTGTGAACTGGCCCTAAGGACTCATTCACATTTGTATTAGATGTTAATTTAGAAGTCTGTCTGTCCCCAACAAATACCATGCTGACACCTGACAGATCCTGGTATAGTCAATGGGGGTCTGCTGAGCACTGCCAGGATGCAGCGGATCTGACATTGTTCTGCTTCTAAAACCAATACATATTGTTAGAGGTTATTATTTCCATACCAAAAATCTGATATACTGTTACAAGATGTTATAAAGACATTACAGTGTTTCTTGCATAGCAATCATAAAAAGAAATCTGGACCAGGGGCGGATAAACTTTACCATAGGCCCCGGGCTGTCCACCAAGCCTGGGCCCCCCCACCCCACTGTAACTATGGCAGCACTAGCCTGGCGTTCATAGTACAGGACAGATAATGTCATGATGTCCTGATTTGTGCAAAATTGCCATAAAAAAAACCTGTGATTTTTGCAAATCATGGCGGAAGTGTAGCCAGGAGACAGTACACCATTGAAAGTATAAGTCTTTTTGGGTGGTCATGGGCCCCCCAGGAGCTCAGGGCCCCGGGCTGACGCCCGAAACGCCCCTATTATAATCCACTACTGATCTGGACAGCTGAGGGCAAGCTACAGCCATGGTCGGTCTTCTCCAACCTCTGGCAGCCAACAGGACTGTCCCTTATTTATTACATGTGCAGAAGTTACAGTAGCGCCCTCTTCTGGCAAATGTTTCTCCTAGTGTGAACTGTGTCCAAGAAAGAAGCTGCTTTTTTTCATAGTGTGTCCTAAAGCTATATGTGCAATATAGAGACATTTTAATTTTGGTGCAGCAGCTTCTTCACAGCTTTAGTTTTGTCATACACTTCCTATTGCTAACCCAAGCAGGATAGTAGTGTCACGTTAAAGGGTTATTCTGGAGGGCAAAATAATCTTTTTGAATGAATAGCTAGTTTTGTATTGTATCTTTATTAATTCTTTTCAAGTATTATGGTCCTTTTGGGCTACCTTACTAACACATGCTCTGTGCTGCCCCCTCTGGCTGTGCTGGGACTCAACATTATCCTACAGTGCTATACGCAGCAATCACACCTGTTAGACTTTGGAGCACCATGCCTACTGCTCCTTTCTGTGCTGTTCTTCCTGCCCCGACACAGTCCCCTAAAGTCCAGCAGCAGGCACCTGCTACACAGTGATCCCCTGCAAACAAGAATGTAGGGTGTATTACAGAAACTTTCTAGTGACTCCTAATATGAGGGGAGAGCAGAGAGCACAGGGCTCTCCACCCAAGACATACAGCAAAGTTACTCCCCAAATAACATACAATTTGAAGAAGCAAAAAATAAAATAAAGATACATTACAAAGTTTTTCAACTTTTTTTTCTGAGTACCCCTTTAAAGCGTAACTGTCATGTTTTTTTTTATTGCAGAAATCAGTAGTATAAGCGATTTTAAGAAACTCTGTAATAGGTTTTATCAGCCAAAAAAGCCTCCTTCTGTACTCAAGAAGCAATCTCCCAGCCTCCCCCCCCTGGCAAACACGTCTTCATTACAGAGAAGCCAGTGAAGACGGGTTCTGCTCTCTCCATTCTATCCTTATGGAGGGGGGAGGGGATGAGGGAGCAGGAAGAGGTGACATGAAGGTCAGCTGTTTGTAGACTCTCTAGGCACCTAAACGCTAAATTCAGGTGTCAGAAAGGTCAGTGCTTATCTATGAACTTACTGAGAGAAGATTGCAGGGTGTTGTGCTGTGCAGGACTGCTCCGTGCTCAGTCACTCTTAACAGCCCCTCCCCTCTCCATAGCCACATAATGGAGTCAGAAATCCTGCTTCATCTGATGTGAGGGGGGAGGTTGGGAGATTGCTTTTTCAGTACAGAAGGAAACTCTTTTAGTACATAAAACCTATTACAGAGTTTTTTAAAATCACTTGTACTATTGATATTTAATGTTTTCAGAAAAATGGCCCTGAAATGACAGTTACGCTTTAAGGCCTTGTTCCCACTACGTATAAACAATGGCCATTGTTTAAATGAAAAATTTCATTAAAGTATACAGACAACGGCCATTAATAAATGACACGGACATTATTTTGACAGCCGTAGCCAAACAATGGCCATTGTTCACTACATTGTGTGAAACAACGGCCATCTTTTGCATTGACTTCAATGCAAATCATTACAAAACAGTCCACAACAAAAGTCCATCAGCACCCAATGGTATATCTAACACAGAAGATGTAAGGGATGGAACTACCGCAAACCGTGATGTGGACTATAGGCACTTACAGTACGGAGAGAGTCCTGCAGCATCCAAAGTAGGTGCCCAAACAGCAATGTTTTAACCATCTTGTGGTCTTTATGAAGTCAATGGTTCACATTAGGGATGGTCCGAAACTGCCGAGGTTCGGGTTCGTATGAACCCGAGCGCTCGGCATCAGACTCCCGCTGTCTGCCCGCTCCGTGGAGCGGGTGGATACAGCGGGTGGACCGCCTGGAAAACTGGGATACAGCCTATGGCTATGGCTGTATCCCAGTTTTCCAAGCGGTCCTCCCGCTGTATCCACCCTCTCCACGGAGCGGGCAGACAGCAGGAATCATTACCGAGAGTTCGGGTTCATATGAACCCGAACCGAACTCGGTTCGGACCATCCCTAGTTCACATACTGTCAGTGTATATTGGTACAAAACATCACCTCCATAAGGGCTAGAAGGCAGTGTGCATGCGTGTTGTTTCCTCTCTTTACTGTGCATATACCGAGGGGATCCATTTATAAGATATCCTAAATTGTCTGTATATACAGAATGCCTGTATGTCCATAGATGTGGTGTCTCTAGGGCTGCATCTAACTTCTTGAGCCACCAGTAATCAAATGCCGCACAATCGGAGTCCAGCATGCTTATCCAAAGCACATAGTGGATCCAAAAGACAGAAAAAGCTTGTTCCACCCCTGGTTTGTACTAAAACTAGGGCCGAATATACTATGTGTGCATTCAGCATTAGCCTATGTTCACACACAGTTATTTTAAAACAACCGCCATTGTTTTGAAATAACAGCCGTTATTTGCTGTTAAATTTGTGGAGTCCCACACAATCTCTGCTCTAGTTCATTCCAAAGGTGTTGGATGGGGTTGAGGTCAATGCCAAACTCGTCCCGTGTCTTTATGGACCCTGCACTCCTGTGCATTGGGGAGCAGTCATGCTAGAACAGAAAAGGCTGAACAGAAACTTTTCCCAGAGATGTCCAAAATATTAACATTTCTCTTTACTGGGACTAAAGGGATTGGGCCGACCCTCGGAATACACCCTCACAGTTTTATTCCTCCTGCACTAAACTTTACAGCTGGCACAATGCGGTCAGATAGGCAACATTCTCCTGACCAAACCCAGACTGCTCCTCCATCAGATGACAGATAGAGAAGACATCTGATGGAGGAGCTTGTCTCCTCTGCTCTGGTTTTGCACCACTCCACCTGACACTTGGCATAATGTTTGGTAATATAAGGCTCCGTGCACACAGAGCAAGAGTGTTGGAATTGTCCGCCAGCCTCCGTGTCATGACAGTCTATGGGAGGCTCGCGCGGTTCCTCTCTCCGTGCTGAAGAATGGACATGTTTATTCTTCAGCGCCGAGAAATGCAGCATGCGAGCCTCCCATAGACACGGAGGCTGGCGGCATTCCGTGGCGGACAATTTCACTGCTCTTGCTCTGTGTGCGCGGGGCCTTGGCTTGCATGCAGCTGCTCAGCCATGGAGGTCTCATTGCAGCACAGTTATTGTGCCCTCTGAGTCCTCGGAGTGTTGGTGACCTTTATGCACTTTACTCCTGAGTACTTGGTGGCCTCTACTTTGTGGTGCTGCGGTTGCTGAACACTTTCTCTTCTCAATGACACTGCGCACAGCTGATGGGGGAAGAAATCTCAGGAGCTGACTGGTGGTCAGTACCAGTTTAGAACCCCCCAAGTCTTTCACAGATGTTTGTAACTGCAGACTGTATAGGAAGGGACTTTACACACCTGTGGCAATGGGAATGAATATAACACCTGGAGTCAGCGGACGGACAGTGTATCAGTATTATGGCTGATGCTTACTGACTATGTAAGGTCAACTGGTGCCAGAGATTTGTAATTCACTTCTATAACGAAATCTCAAGTCTTCCAGTACTTATCAGCTGCTGTATGTCCTGCAGGAAGTGGCGTATTCTTTCCAGTCTGGAGAACAGGAGAGGTTTTCTAGGGATATGTGGACAGTTCCTGATATGGACAGAGGAGGCAGCAGAGAGTGCTATGTCAGACTGGAAAGAATACACCACTTCCTGCAGGATATCCAGCAGTTGATAAGTACCGAAAGAAGTGAGATTTTTTTTTTTAATAAAAGTAGCAGATTACAAATTACTTTGGCACCAGTTGATTGGAAAGAAAATTTGTTTTGGTGAGCTGCCCCTTTAACAGCCTGCAGGGACTACATTTCCCATGATGCTGATTAGCGCTGATTAGTGTGATTTATTCAGGAATTCTCAATGTTTCTCACTCACAGCTGTTAATAAAGTTTGTTCTATACCCAGCGGATGTTTACAGTGCAATGCCTTGTCCTGTCACGTGTGGCAGCTCATGTCGTCACTTCCGGCGCGGATCCGTTCATGGCCTGGATCCGGGAGGTGAGGAACCTGAGTGGGGGGATGTATAATAAGCGGGGAGGGGGCTGCGGTGGTGCCGGGGCGGCGGCTGCAGGGGGTCAGTGCCGCAGGACTGCCGGCCCGTCCTCTTATAGTGCGGCAGCCTGCCTGTCATAGTGTGCACTGCGCTGTATACACAAGCACGGACAGCTGCGGTGCTGTGCTCTGCGCCCGGTTAGCCACCTGCTTTACGGCAGTGACGCTATGCGGCGTCTGCTGTGTGTGTAGTGACTGCGCTGTGTGTCAGCGCTGCCTCACCGCCCGTCCTGTCTGCAGGGAGGGGGAGCCTGCACACAGCTGCCATGTCTGTGCCTGTCACAGGGATTCTCCATAGAGCCTCTCTGACCTGTACATGGCAGGTGAGAGAGCATGCTGGGACTTGTAGTGCAGCTGCACAGTAACTTCACTGCTGATAATAAAGATGATACTGTACAGCATTGTGGCTTCCTGACTGCTGCACAACTACTACTCCCATCCTGCTAAGACAGACCCAGGGAAGGCATGGCATGATGGGAGTTGTAGTATTGCAAAAACCGGATAGACACTCCAGCTCTTAGGGCATGCTGGGAGTTGTAGTTTTGCAACATCTGGACAGACAGAACCCTAGTTGTCAGGGCATGCTGGGAGTTGTAGTTTTAGAACTCCAGCTGGCATGGCATGATGGGAGGTGTAGTTGTGCCAGTTGGACAGTTAGTTTGGGGAACTCCTGCTGTGAGGAATGCTGGGAGTTGTAGTTTGCGTTACATCTGGTATGGGGAACCTTTGACCCTCCAGCTGTTGCAAAACTACAACTCCCATCATGTCTGGACAGCCTTTGGCTGTCCAGGCATGATGGGACTTGTAGTTTTGCACAGCTGGAGGACTGAAGGTTCCCCATCCCTGCTTTACATCTTAGTAGTGAACTGCAGCCAGTTTAAGGAGTGGTCCTCCACAAGGACTCATAGAGGGGGCACCTTATAGGATTGCCCATGTGTTATAATGAGGTAATGATGATGTCACGTAGCAGTGAGGAGAGAGACCCCTCCGCATCTGGAATTTTGTTTACAAAAGTTGAAACAATGTAAAGAAATATGACAACTATGAGGACAATGGAGCAGTATACGGATGGAGCAGCAAAGCACCAGGTCGTCTCCTGCTACAGATCTGTCTCTCAGATCAAGTTTCACGTTCTTTCTTAGAACACCGTGAACCCCTCCAGAACACCACCCCAACTTTTCAAGCAGTTTTTTTGTGACAGATTTTCAGTGACCCTACGTGTATCGGCCACTTCTCTGTTAGGTTTTCCCTAGGCTCCCAACCTGGAGTACGTGCTGTGGCACTAGGGATACTCACATTGCTCCCGTGCTTTAATAGGCAGCACAGTATATGGTAATAACTAGAGATGAGCGCAGATCGTCCTGCATTTAAAGTGACTGTACCACCAGGCCCAGGCTGAAGCACTGGAGGTGGCTGACCCACCCCCAGTGGGAAGAAACCCCAGCCCCTCCATGACGTGACTCCATTAGAATCAATAGAACCCTATCATAGAGGGGCGGGGGTTTCCTCCCACTAAGGGTGGGTCGGCCGCCTCCAGTGCTTCTGCCTGGGCCTGGTGGTACAGTCACTTTAAAGCGATGCTGAATCCACCGACCACCCACCATTGTCTCGGCTGTTGCAGATAAAAAGATACATTTTTACCCTGACCAAGGCACCAGGCGCATTTTAAAAGGCACAGCCGTGAAAGACTTACTGCCATCATACGGACTGTATCAGTGGGTTTGGGGTGTATGTGCTTGTGGGTGCATTATTGCTTTAATTACTGGTGGCTAAAGAAGTTGGATGCAGCCCAAAGGAATCCTGGAAAACATGGACACAGCCATAGGATTTCTCAGACTCCCTGGGGGTTGGTGGGTCCCAGCAGTCGGACACCCACCCTCTGATCAGCTGGCTATTACTTAAAGGGGTTATCTAGCGCTACAAAAACATGGCTACTTTTCCCCCCTCTCTTGTCTCCAGTTCAGGTGTAATTTGCAATTAGGCGCCATTTACTTCAATGGAACTGAGTTTGAAACCCCACCCAAAAACATGGCCACTTTCTTCCAGGACAGCACCGCTCTAGTCTCCAGTTTCGGTAGGGTTTTGAACTTAGTTCCAGTTGAAGTGAATGGAGCTTAATTACAAACCTCACCTGAAGAATGGTGCCGTCTCTGGAAGAAAGTGGCCATGTTTTTGTAGTGCTGGATAACCCCTTTAATCTTGGGACAAACCCTTTAGTCTACCATGTACTGTACTGTTTTTTTCCCTTTAGTGTTGCTCTGTGGGTTGTATGATATTTCCATAGTCGGACACCTAGTCCCTTAGTTTTCCCGACAGCTGGAGGGTAAGTTTGCCAGCTGTTCCTTAAAGGTGATTTTCCTGTTGTGTTCTCCAGTTTCCCTCCAAGCTGTACTTTGGGAAGGTTACCTTATGTGTACAATCTTCTTACCCTCCTCTTAGAGGTTTCTCCGCACACACAGTATATGGACTCTGCTGTGCAGTGACGTGCAGCACCCCACCCCGCCGTCCTGCTGGAGGAGGTGCACCTCACCCTTACGGGCCTTGTACATATGTGTGTTTTAGATTGTGGTTATGATAGATGGTAAATAAGTAATAATGAAAGTGCACGACCCTACAGGCAGAACGCTCAAGCAGCGCTTATTTCTAGATAATCTGATAATTCGAATTTGTCATTTTTGGGCATTTTGAGAATGAGACTGGTTCCTGGTCTTTTCTATAGAGGTTTATTGTGTAACGTGTGATGTTTGAGGAGCACTTCCCAGTTTAAGAAAACAAAAAAAGTTTTACCCACTGAGCAGAGCGCCGACACCAGCCATTGTGCCTTCTGTAAGCCCTTTTGCACTGAATACACAGGTGAAGTCCCCACTTCTTATTAGTTCCTATATATTCTATCCTATTGTTGCTTTCATTGTGTAAAAAGAAAAAAAAAAAATCAAGACAAATCTGCACCAAATCATGTGGCTTATAGCGTTGATTAGAGGATAGCTGAGAAAAATACCCCGCATGCCGCACCATGGCTACACCTGCTCTTCACCAGTCTCTGCCCTTGTACCTGTGACTGCCTCAGCCTATGATTGGCTGCAGTGGTCACATGTCATGGTCTGTAAATTTGTGTATGCTGCTGGTATATAATAGCCCGGAGCTGTTCTCTCCCCTGTAGATGTACACTGCTGGTTGTGCCATCTCAGAGCTGGCTCTTTTCATGCCTCCTAACCACCATGACTGTGCCCTGTGCAGCTATTTCAAATATTTACCACTTGGCTGGGTAGTGTGTCTTATCACCGCCTGTGCTTACACCTACAGCCCTCCTGCCTGGCATGTCTCCTATTAACTATTGTTGGCTTGTATTTCTGCAGCATGCTGTATTTAGGCAGGATTGTAATAGAGGGGGCCCGATAGCCCATACAGACTGTACAAGCCCCACAGGCTCAGACTACATTAGACCGGATCTGTCATGTTTGCTTGAATGGGAAACATTACTGAGCATACTCTGTGACCTTTGAAGAAGTCATTCAACAGGGAGGCAAAGGCTGAGCTATGAGCTTTATCTATTGTTTACTCAGTATACTGGTGTCGCCTTTCATTGTGAGGCCATGTTCAGACCTCGTAAGAGACCGGTCGTTCCATGACCTGGCCAGGACCCGGAATGGCTGGTCTCAGAAAAGATCATCCCGGCCGATACTGCAGTACCGGCCGGATGATCTTTCACACTGCTGAGTTCTAATGTAGGCGCATCCGTGCACGCCCGCATCAGAACTCTCCACTGCACACTAAGGAGCGTGCAATCGGCTACGACGGCCGCAGATTTACGAAAATATATGTAGTGTGAACATAGCTTGATATTGTACAGATCCTATTCCTACAGCCGCCTCCTTATCATCACAGACCCTACAGGAAGTCTAAGTTTTAATTGCATACTCCAGCAGACAATGTTTTTCTTTCAAATCAACTGGTGTCGGAAAGTTATATAGTTTCATAAATTACTTTTATTTAAAAAATCTTCCAGTACTTATCAGCTGCTTTATGTCCTGCAGGAAGTGGTGTACTCCAACCTGACTTAGAGCATCTTCTATGGGGATTTGCTACTGCTGTGAACAGTTCCTGTCATAGACAAAGGTGGCAGCAGAGAGCACTGTGTCAGACTGGAAAGAGTACACCTCTTCCTGCAGAACATACAGCAGTTGATAAGTACTGTAAAGCTTGTGTTTTTAAATAGAAGTCATTTACAAATATGTTTTACTTTCTGACACCGGTTGACTTGGAAGTATAACATTTTTGCCGGGGTACCCCTTTGAGCTTAGTGGTGAGAATGGAAACTGCAAAATTGCAGGACTATGTCAAGATATAGATAGTGACATGGAAAATAAAAAAAAGCGTCACCTGAAATTCTTAAAAAAAATATGTTTAACTCTCTTATGCCCCTAAACAACAGTGAGTCTGTGGTTGGTGACCACTTCTGCCCCCATCGGGCGGAACACATGGGGCGTGCTCTCCTTTCTCGCTCTGCTGCACCCATGGACAGATAAGACATATGGAGGTTCTCATTTTGGAATGCTCTTTTGTTGTTAAAGCAGCCGTATAGTCACATCTTAGGCTGAGTCATAGAAACACTGAATAGCTCCTTTATGGTGGATTATATAAGACCCGTCCAAACAAAGAAGCTTTATATGTCACTTACATGTCCTGCTGTAGGTAATGGTTATAAAGCGCATATATATATATATATATATATATATATATATATATATATATATATATGTGTGTGTGTGTATATATAGATGTACTCTTACAATGCCTGCCCCTGTATAAGTGTACTGTAAAAAATAAATAAATAAATTATAGAGAGAGGATGGTATACCTTCCCACCCTATGTTTAGCTTCTTTATAGGATGCCTCTGGTAACATTGCGTGATGACTATACTTCGGGCAGCATAAAAGTTTTTTATTGAAAGGATCCGGAGTGTGTGTAAATTGGTTGACGTTTGTCTTTTAGCTATATCTTGCATTCACTTTCCTGCGAGTACATCTCTAGAACATCGCTCAGTATGTTTGTTTCTATAGATAGACATAGAGGCGTCCTCTTTATTTCCTTGTCTTCTCTTTTTTGTTATACTTGACGACTTTCTTTTACATTTGGTAGATCTCGCCTTTAGGCATTGCATTCCTAAACTGTGTTTTCCTTGTGACCTCAAAGTGTGATGCATCCAAAAGTTAGTGCTTTACTTTTGTCATTAAAGGGGTACTCCGGGGAAAAAAAACAGTTTTCAAATGGTCTGGTGTCAGAAAGTTATACATATTTCTAATTTACTTTTATTTAAAAAATGTTCAAGTCTTCAATTACTTATCAGCTACTGTATGTCCTGCAGGAAGTGGTGTAATCTTTCCAGTCTGATACAGTGCTCTCTGCTGCCACCTTTGTCGGTGACAGGAACTGTCCAGAGCAGGAGAGGTTTTCTATTGGGATTTGCTGCTGCTCTGAACACTTCCTGACTTGGACAGAGGTGGCAGCAGAGAGCACTGGGTCAGACTACACAGCACTTCCTGAAGGACTTACAGCAGCTGATAAGTTCTGGAAGACTGGAGATTTTAAAATAGAAGTAAATTACAAATCTATATAACTTCCTAACATGAGTAGATCTTAAAGTTTTTTTTCTTCAGAGTTCCCCTTTAAAGAGGAAATACGATCAGTTTATGAAAATATAGTTTTTGTTTTTGAATATAATTCAATGGTCTTTTTCCCTGTATATGACCACTTTTGCTACTGTCTTGCTACGTCTCCCTATTCACAAGCTATAGGGGATTTACTATTTGAGGGTAAATAGTAGAGGAAAAAGAAAACAGGCAAGAGGCGGCGCCTCGTGTGATACCGTACAGTAAAGAAGGAAGAAGGAAGGTGAGGTAAGTAGGAGGCTCACCTTGTTGCCACTTGGGCTTAATGCATATCACCCCTGAAATGGGGTACCAATGTAGAGTCCGAATGGTCCTGGTGCTGAAGACTGCAAGCTAGTATAGAGTAGCATGCCGGGATGCTCCCTATGTGAGGGTCCGTGTAAAATTGCAGGAAAGGAAAAATTGCCAAACTTCTTGGAAACCCCAGCGCTGTCTTCACAAAGTCATGGGACCAAAGTTTTAGGTGAAAGCAATAAGAAGTGTTTATTTCAGATAGCACAAATATAACGCGTTTCCAGAGCCTAAGCTCTCTTCATTGGATGCACCGTATCTTCTAATTGCTTTCACCTAAAACTTTGGTCCCATGACTTTGTGAAGACAGCGCTGGTGTTTCCAAGGAGTTTGGCAATTTTTTCCTTTTTCCTTTCCTACTATTTGAGGCTGACTATCTGTACTTTTCTCTAAATAGACAGATGGCACCCCCTGAGTCCAGTATTTATCCCCACTATATTAATGTAATTTACTGTCAACTATTTTTATTACTACGGCTATAATTCAATTCAGAAAGTACCAAACAATGTTCTGAACGTTCGGGGGGAACTTTTTCCTGGCACATCATTTTTATTTTGACAACTGCAATAAAGTTGTTCTTGTACAATCCGCATTACGTGCTGTATAATTCCTTCTAATGAACACTGTGTTAGTGGGAGCTTTACAGGAATAGAATGTATCAGAACAAGGGATTTCAACTAACTTGTGCTGAAAACCCAGTATAGGATGCAGTCCGTCTTTCTGTAATATGTAAATCATTGGCATACAGCAGCATCTTTGTAGCATCTGTTTATTGTATGTTTTTTTTTTTTTTGTTTGTTTGTTTGTTTTTTTATTCCTTTAGAACGGGTGCAGCTAGGATGCACGTGGTCCCATAGCAAAAATCTGTATGGTCTCCCACCAATATTCATACTCAAACACCTGGCCCGACCTGGCCCCGGCATTTTTCTCCCAGCTTGAGTGAAATCACTTGTGCAATAGGAAGCTGGGACAGAGAGGGCCCTCTTGTGGCTGGAGGTGCAATGCTGCTCTTCGCCAGGCTGGAAGGCAGGAAGCCAATGGCTTCTTGTTCTATCAGTGAAAGCACTGCAGCATTTAACTGTGAGCGCTTATTACGAACACTCACAGTTAAACTGTGGGCCCCCTTAGTGCACAGGCCCCCTAGCAGTTGCGTGGTCTGCCTTCGAGGTAGCCACTGCTTTTGAACAGTATAAAATGTACACATTAAGCAATGAGCATACACTAAAACACATTGTGGTCCTTATTGATGACTTTAGGACTTGTTTATGAGATGGAATTTTGCACGAATTCTAAATCCAAGGTGAATTCTCTTCCAAAACAATGTCCTTTTTTATTTTGTGGGAATCTGTGCTTTGTTATACAGCACAGGTTGTCTTCAATGTAGATTTGTATATCTTTAAAGAAGAAGATACGGTAACGGGTCAGTTAATTCTGAGTGCAAAGCTGTGACAAAAAGTCAAGGAGGCGGCTCTGCCCAGCTGTGTGTAGGAAGGGACGCCTCCTTGACTTTATACTTAGCTCAACTTTAAAATGATAATTTCATAGTGCACTTTGCGTAGATGAGTGATTTTTTTGGACAGTCGTATACACACAATGCCTATATAGAATCCTGCGTGCTCTGCTTTGTTTGTTTTAGTAAGGAGAGCGGATTAGTCAGTCTCTTCATTTCTGTGATTACAAACCCCATGTCTGATCCTACTTCCCCTGACATCTACCGTCATTGGCAAAGTCCATAGTTCCCTGTACAAAGTGCATGGAGATTCCACCAACTTTAATCCTATGTGTGTGACCACTATCTCCTCGGGGCAGGGCTGGACAATTTACTATAGGAACCAGCCCGACTGCTTTTCTATAGCCAGAGCTTCTTTAAGTGCCAGGTACTAAGCTTGTTGCCTACCTGGCTTCTGGCTTTCTCCAGCCTTAGGGGACATTTCCTTTCTTCTCCATTCCTCTAATATAGGAGAGCGGATCTCCGGAATGTGAGCCACCTGTTTCCTTCCCGTCCCCTCTTTGGAGAGGTTTTTGATGACACAATTGCTCTTTGTTGGGGCATGCTTTGTTGTTTATATCTTTTTGTTCCTACCTTGTCATTTGCTCACACACCCAGCTGAATCGTAGTGTGACGTCCTCTCCGTAGAGTTGCTTAGGTCGTGGGATTCCAGGACGTTTCCCCATAACTGGCAGCTGCTTCCCTATTGTGTTTTTATTCCGTGCACATAACATACAACATGTGTCTTTCAGAGAGCCGTTCATGAGTGGATCTTCCTTCATGAAACATGGATGACAAGGCTTCTGTGGGGAAGATCAGTGTCTCCTCTGACTCCGTGTCCACCCTGAACAGCGAGGACTTTGTGCTGGTTTACAAACAAGGGGATGACATGCATTCTGCAAACAATGGCAGCGATGACGAGAAGACCGGACTCAAGGTAAGGGGCTTCAACCTCAGGAGGGTGGGGGGCTTCTGGTGGTCTTGAAATCTTGTTTTTTTTTTCCTTCCATGTTCAAATAGTTTTACATGTGTGTTCTGTTTGTGTGTCGCTATTCTTGTTGAGCCTGTTCCTTGAGCCTTCAGCTACAAGTCAGCACTTGCCTACGCTAGTGAATATTGATAGCTCATTATAGTAATTGACTTGAGTTGACAGTGCGGGTGGAGACGGCTCATGTAAAAAGTTTTAGAGAGTTAATATAAGGATCAAAAGGTGACTAGTGCCTTCCACCTGTCTATAGAGAACAATGTTGTGCTAATAAATGAAATCATCTGTATATATGGGATACAAGGGACTTTGAGTTGTTCCCCGCTGCCAAAATTGGGTTTATTTTTTATTGTGTAAAATTCCATTAGGCTGGGTTCACACTGCGTTTTTGCAGTCCGTTTTATTTTTACAGATGAAAAATTGCTGTACTGAGAGTGCTGGGCCTCCAGTGGTGAAGATCTGAGTTACTTTTCTGCTGGTACATTCGCTTTAAGGGTGGTATTACACGGGCCGATGGGGGCCCGATAATACCTGTAAACGAGCAGCTATCTGCTAGATCGTCGCTCGTTTACTCGACCTATTACACGGCCCGATAATCGTTAAACAAGGGCTGCAGGGACATCGTTACCGATGTCCTTGCAGCCCTTGCTTAACTATATACATTACCTTCTTTTCCACGGGTCCCGCGCTCTAACTTCAGAGTGGCCTGTCAGCTGACAGGCCGCTCAGCCAATCACAGGCCGAGACCGCCACGGCCTGTGATCGGCCGGGCGGCCTGTCAGCTGACAGGCCACTCTGGAGCTAGAGCGCGCAGGACCCGGGGAGAAGAAGACCGCAGCAGCAGCCCTGGGACGTGGGTAGGTAATGTAGATCGTCAGTCGCCGGCCGCGCACCGCTATTACACGTAGTCAGCGCCCAACGAAAACAGGTCCAAACCTACATCAACGATCAGCCGATGAACGTTGTCATCGGCTGATCGTTTTATTTATTTCATGGAGCGATAATCGGCCGAATCGGGCCAATTCGGCCGATTATCGTTCTGTGTAATAGTACCCTATCTCCCTAGATGCAGTGGGCAAGGATGACTGTTATAGAGAGTAAATGGAGCAGCGGCCATGCATGCTGATCTCTATTCAATTCTATTTTTTGGCTTGGTGGGCGTCTCGGTGATCAGACTTAAGCTCCTATTACAGCGGGCGATGTGGAGAGCAAGATCGGCACTCGCTTGCTCCTTGTTCCCCCACCCGCTGCCCGCACGATAATCGCCTTGTGCAATAGGGCCTTAACACCAGACTTGTCACCTTGTTATGCTGTATCCTATGATGAATTCACATGCCTTCTCTTCTAAAGAGCTAAGGGTAGCAGGCAGAAATCTGAGTAGCACAGCACCTGCCTATTATCACTGACATGTGGTAGGGGTCAAAATGGTTAGGCCCCTGCTGAATGGATATAAGTGTCATGGTATCATTGATATGAGGTTATTATTAACCTTTCCCAGACTGATAATTCCTTGTTTTGTAGCTGTACATCCAGTGCCGCCTTATTTCTGTATCATTTAGGGAATTGGATATGGCGGCGTTTGTGTCAGCAGGGACTATTGTACCTGAGTATCACCATATACAGTGTGCTGCAATCTGACTAGACTTCTAATATTTTACAGTATATGGATTTCTATTGTGTAAGGAACGCATATGGGATTATTTAAAACAAAAGATGATGAATTTCCAGATATTATTAGCTTTAAAGAGTCACTGTCATTATAAATAACTTTTAACATTATCAAACACGTCAAAACTTATTGATCTCAGCAGGTCTCACTGCTGACACCCACTTAGATGCAAAAAAACACCTGGGAAGAGAGCGTGTTGGCGTTGTGCTCTACTTTCCAGCCGCCCACTAGTTCTGACACATTACCAGTATAGACTATAATGACACAAAAGTGTTGTAATTAGCCAACGGCTGGGGAGTAAAGTGCACTGCCTCTGTGCTCATTTGCTGGCTTCGTATCTTCGCATCACAGTGGGGCTCAGCAGTGAGACCCGCTGCGATAAATATCTTATGACAGGCCTGATGACATTGAAAAAGAAATATAGCCAGGTTACCGCATTGATCGGAGAATTCACAGATCCCTATTCCAACGTAGTGCAGATATATTTACAAAGAAAAGGCAGGCAAATCCAGCAAAGTCATGGAATAACTTTTGTTCAATTCATAAAATCACCATAGTGAATGTGTACAAAGTAACACCGGGTGGCGGTAAATCCCGAGGCAGTTACTTTTTGCACGTTCATTATGGTAGTTTTATGCATTAAATAAAATTGGCCTTTATGTTTTGCTGGACTTGCCTGCCTTTTCCTCCTATATGCCTGATGACATGTCAGAAGTTATTTATAATGACAATGGCTCTTTAAAGGGAACCAGTCACCCCACTTGGGCTGACCTGGTTCCCTGGAGAAGCTGTATAAAGCTCCTGTGTAGCTTGTGGCATGTATCGGCCGCGGCTGCAGCAGAAGCTTTATACCGGAGAAAATGAAGTTTAATCCACCCGCGCGCGGCAGGGAAAGGGAAAGTCATCTGGGCGTCTCCCTGCTCGTTTCTAGTCACCGCTCTTTCCCTGTCAGCACTCTCGGCCGGATGATTGACAGGGAGAGATGCCAGTAACGGGCCTCTGTCTGTGACTCAACCCCGCTGAGCATGCTGACAGGCAGAGAGCAGTGACTGGACACGAGCAGGGAGACGCCCAGATGACTACCTACTGCCCCTCTCCCTGCCGCATGCTTGGGGATTAAACTTAATTTTCTCCGGTATAAAGCTGCTGCTGCAGCTGTGGCCAATGCGCTCTACGAGCTGCTCAAGAGCTTTACACAGTGCTGCAGTAGTTTCAGATCCCACCATACACATAAACACTTGGCTTAACGGAGTGTTCATGTTTACCAAATGAGAAGAGGGGAGATAAGATGCTGCCAGACAGCTATGGCAGTGACTTATCTCCCCAAGAGCAAAAGGATCAGACAGTTGAAATCTCACTATGCTTCTCTTTATACTCTATTACACGGCTGATCAGCGGGAGCCAGCGAGGGCCGACCTGTCAAGTCAGCGCTTGCTTGCTCCCTGCTCAGTGCCGGCGCTATTACATGTGACGGTAGCGAGTGGGTAAATGCAGGGGAGCCGGGGGGGGGGGGGGGGCATATGTTGAAAGACAACGATCAGCCGTCATCGTGCATGTATTACATGTAGGGATCATTGGCCTTAATGGCCGATAATCACTTTGTGTAATAGGGCCTTTACTCTCACAGCAATGGACTGTAGCAGCATCGAAGAGAAAACTAGTGTGAACTGGTCCTCATGTGGTTTGTGATACATTTACTTTTTCTGTCTTGTTGTTTCCCCTGAGGTTAGTTGCTTATCAGTCCTATTGCTTATATCTTTCTATCTCTCCTATCGCTTATGCTCCTATCATAGAAGCTATAGGCATCTGTCAAACAGGAATCTCTTACTGCTCGTCGTCATCCTGGACTGTGTTGTATGTTATTAATATGTTTGTCTTATATTAGTAATCTGTCTTGTCTTCAGATTGTTGGGAATGGGAGTGAGCAGCAACTTCAAAAGGAGCTGGAAGATGTCCTAATGGATGCGCCATGTGAAGACCAAGAGCAGCATGCAGAGGAGAAATCCCTTCCTGATGATGACCTGGACGAGTCTTCAAATGAAACCTCCACAGCATCTTCTACCATTAACCCTTCATCTGTTGGGGTACAGAAACAAGATATGAGTCTGCCAGTGAAACCAGCACAGCAAGGTAACGTGTGGTCAATAAAGTGATCAGTTTATTGCAAATTAGCCTTATTACATCTACTTACAAAATCAAAGGCCTGTGAAGATGAATTTTGGTCCTGTAGACTTCTACAGATGCTGTATTAGGACGCCACACCACACAGAGCTTGTACCACGCTTTATAGAGGTTGGTCATTTCAGGACTGGTTATTCCCAGTCCTGGATTGCCCTTGTGACATCACCATTGGAGCCAATATTTCAGTGTCTGATATGTGAGGATATCAGACTGGCAACTCTTTAAGCTGTGGTATTATTAAAGGGGTTATCCAGGACAACTAAAACATAAATAGCACCACACCAGTTCTCAGGGTGTGTGGTATTACTACTACTTTCTTCATTCTCTTTAGTTGAGCTGAGCTGCAATATCAACACACAAACTGAGGACAAGAGTCATCTGCAAATTTAAAGGGAATCTGTCAGCTGCAATTGATGTTCCAAATCCCTGACACTATTAGATAGATTAGATAGCTGTTTGGACAAGGAGACACATGGTACCTTTTATATATCTGTCTGTGCTTTTGTAATTAATAAAAATGTTTATCTATTTATTCTATATTGCAAACAGTCAGAGGCTTTCCTGGGCTCCTGAAGTGCAGAAAGCTGTAACACCTCCTTACTCCCCCCTCCCATACTTGACCTTGCTTGGGCCTCAGCTTCTGGGTAACTATGTAACCTACAGCTATTCTGGAGCTTGGGAAAGCCTCTTTGACTCTGTACTTAAAGAATGGAAGCTCAGCTAGATATATGATAGGTACTATATGTCTCTATATGTCACTTATATTTCACTGTACATCAGCTATACATCAGGATACTGGCAAAAAGGTATTGCTGCATATACAACTATGTACCCCTGGTTGTCCCATTCACTCTAATGGTCTGGACATGGTCTGCTAATGACTATCAGTTCATTTCTGGTATTTATACTTTTATTCTTGAGTACAGAATAGTACAAAAGAGACAAAATAAGTGTTACTAATATTGATTAGGTGCCGCTGCCTCTGTGTTGGCGTGTGCTGAGTACTTGAGTACTCAGTGTAAGAGAGCTTCACACACACCGTATCGCAGCATATTTTAGGCTGCAGATCCGCAGCAGATTTGATCTAAATAACTGAACGCAGCATCAAATTTGCTGCAGATCCTGTACGTGTGAATGCACCAAAACGTGCAAGTGTACGTGTGAAGTGCCTTAAAATTAGTGTGTATTTAACCATAGGTGACAGACCGCTGAAAACATTGTGTCAGACACTATATTGTTACACCTGACAGGTAATGGAATTCTGCTTAGAAAATACACACTTCTGACATTACAATAAAAATGTGCCTAGAAAAAAAGCACACCATTGTGACATCATTACAAGGAAATTATGCAGAAAAAAATACTATTGTAACATCATCACAGAGAAATCCTACCAAGAAAACGGGCAAATCATTGTGACATCAAAATGGAATTCAGCCAAGAGAAAACACGCTGCGGTTACATAATCACAGGGGAATGCTATTAAGAAATATAGAAAGTATTGTGACATCACAGTGAAATTCTACCAAAGAAAGGGTACAGTAGTGACATCATAATTCTGCCAAGAAAAAAGACACATCATCATCATTGTGACATCATAACAATGGAATTCTGTAAGGAAAGAAAAAAGTCACACCATTGTGACATCATCACAGTTGAATTTTGGCAAGAAAAAAATACACATTGTGTGAAAAAAAGCACACCCAAAATTACAATAAAATAACCTTCTAAAGCAGCCAGCGATCTCAGAGGCCTTTTATTGTAATATTTTTTTTTATTACATATATAATATCTTTTATTAAATACTATTTCACATTAATTAAAATGACAAGGTATTAAGCATCAGATCTTAACCTCACAATGTTTACAAAGGTTCATTCACCCCCTTTTTCCAAGTGTGGAGGAGATAAAAGAAAAAAAAAACCATCCTCACTTGATATGTGGTCCAAGGTCTGTCTTGACCATTTAGCCCATTGTTTGTTAATCCTATCCACTGTATATTATATTTGCAATAATTCTATTAATTTGCTGCGATTCCTTAAAGCATACCTGTCATTATAACTTTCAAAATCAAAGCTATACTTGCCTAAAATCCAGTTAGGGTCTCCTGAAGGCAACTTTTAAGTCATGTGTAGGTTAAAAAAAAAGAGACTAAACACATGAAATCCTTCAGAGTTCAGAGAGTCATGTCAATGTGTCCATCAACTTCACTGTGAGCTCGCAGATGACCAGGACTTCATTTGTTTAATCTCTTTTTACATCCTGCATATGACTGCAGCCACACAGAAAACTTGCATGTTTTTTTTTGTGCGGCCGCTATTCATTGAATAGTAGCTGCACGAAATAGACTGTGCAGACAATGTAAAGTACGGCTCCGGACCTACTTTACATTATCTGCTATGGCTAATAGGTGTGTGGGCCCCTGTGCCCCTACTTCGATTCAAAAGAAGTGATTTTAACATGGCTGGTACTGCAGTACCGGCCAGGTTGAACATCTCAGACAGCGGCCGCTCAGGTGTCATTTGTGAAAATGACCTCAAACTGTAACTCCAAACCTCTGACTGAAGAGGATACATCGGTATATTGCTCCATTTCCTGTTCCTTTTCTGATTATCCACATTACATGTTGAAATAAGTGGTGGGGATTGGTTATTGCAAAATTGTTACTGCCTGTGGTCAGAGAAGGTGTTTTTTTTTAACCGATGTTTCACAATTTCTTACATTTTGTAAGATTTCTTTTTTGTGTTTTTAAGTTTTGTGTGTTAAGAATTCTTAAGTTTGCTATAGGTGCTCTTCTTCCTCTCTCCACTTGTATACAGGTCATGTGATTCTCTGCTGCTCACTGCCTTGTGTGTGGTTTCCTCCCTTTCTACAGTCTGTGTGATTTGCCCTCCATTATTGCTCTTCACACTCTGAGTTGCTCAGCACAACCTTCTCTCCCTCCCCGCTGTTCTTTCTAACACTGGGAGAAGGGTTTGTGCTGGGCAAGATAGGAAGTCAGTCCTTTTGAAGGGGTACTCTGGGAATTTCTTTTTAAAAAGGAGGACAGGGACACGGTGGCAACAAAACAATGATATGATACTTACCCATCCCAATGCCCCCGCAGTGGCATTGTTCACAGTCACCTGCTCTATCTCCCAGTCCTTTGACGTCATGACCCCGCTCGACCAAGTAGCGACTGAGGCAGGACACCTCTGCAGTCACAGACTGGCTGAGCGGGTAGTTCCTTTGGTGTTGTAACAATATAGGAGACTAGAGCGATGGCACTGGGACAGGTAAGTATCACTTCATTGTTATGTTGCCACCACCTCCTGCCCTCAGTGTTTTTTTAAGGTTTGCTTTAACTCCATGTCACAAGAGGCACCGAGTCAGATTCCCCAGTGATGTTGTGTTCTTTTTCTTTTACATTACAAAGCAGACGCCGGGCCAGGAGGTCTATGCAATAGCTATTTTTCATGAAGAGGGCACTGTATAATGTTTATTACAGATTGCACCTACAGTAACTCTTATTCATAATTTTTTTTTTTTAAGTAATTGAGACATCAGTGTTTTCTCTTGACCTTTTAGATAGTGGCGATGGGTCTGATTTGTACTCTCCGGTTCCTGATGAAGACAGCGTTGTGTTCAGTAAGCTGACGTACCTGGGCTGTGCATCTGTAAACGCTCCTCGCAGTGAAGTAGAAGCACTGAGAATGATCTCTATTCTGCGGGGGCAATGTCAGAATGCCCTGGATGTAACACTCTCTGTACCGAATGTGTCTGAAGGGACAGTCAGGTATGAGCTATTTACCCTCCTCAGCATTGAAATAGTAGCACCTAGAAGGAAAAGTCATGGAACTATTGAAATCACAAGACGGACAAGTTTTCGATAAACAATATATATTTAGCAGATAGTATGAGCACCACTTGCAGAAATACACACACATACACACCTTGGCAGCTTAGTGCTAGAGGTTTGATTGTTTGCATCGGCTACTTCACCGATTTGCAGAAACTTCCTTCCTTCTCAATGTTGCAGTTTCAGTATTGAGGCGTTTACGTCCATTGTGCACAAAGTAATTTTTTCCTATAACGTATTGCATTAACTGATGTAGTATATTTCTTTATCCTCCTAAACAGACTCCTTGATCCGCAAACCAACACCGAGATAGCAAAATATCCAATCTACAAGATTCTGTTCTGCGTCCGAGGCCATGACGGAACGCCAGAGAGTGACTGCTTTGCTTTCACTGAGAGCCATTACAATGCTGAGCTCTTCAGGATACATGTCTTCCGCTGTGAGATCCAGGAGGCGGTAAGATTTCACCTGTGCTGTTTTTTTATAGGTCAGTTTTACGTGAGATGTAAGTTCCTTCACTACGTTTGCTTTAAAGGGGAATTCCAGCTTAAAACTAACTTGTCCCCTATCCTGTATGACCTCTGTACCCACGGCAATCTCCAAATTGGCCCTTGGCTCCTTTGTTTTGGTTTCAGCCGTGGATACGGCATGTGACCCATGGCTCTGTGCATGCTCTGTGGAGCCGCCAGAGACAGCAAAGTACAGCACTCGTCTTTTTCAAGCAGCTCCATAGGGAATGAATAAAGCCACGGGTACGGCCGCTGGGGAGCGATATGGAGGAGTGACCCTCCCCCCCCCAAGTCAATTTCTACTTGTCCCCTATCCTGTGGAGTTAGTTCTAAGTTGGAATACACCTTTAAAGAAACACTCCAAGCAAAATGAATATGCTTTGTTGTGTGTAATGCCGGGCAGTACATGACACAAGGACTCTCTCGGTTCATAGTAACACTGTGTCATGCACCACCTTGAACTAGGTGTATTACAGCTTATACGATTATCTTGCAGCATGTTTCCTTAAAGAGTTTTTTGCAGAAATCAATAGTCCAGGCAATTTTAAGAAACTTTGTAAATGGGTTTATTAGGCAAATATGCCATTATCTGCATTTAAAAAGCCTTTTCCCAGGTCCCCCCCCCTCCTCTCCTTTCTGTCATCCACTGCTCAGAATCAGGAGACCTAAATCAGACACGTCCTGTTTGTTCTATAAAGAGGGGAGGGGGGAAAAGAGAGGTCAACAGCAGAAAACAGAGAACAAAGGATTCCTCAGCAGGGGAGCTATTCAGAGGGCTATTCAGAGGTCCGATAGCTCAGTGGTGACTGTCAGAGGAGAGAGCCTGTGTTGTAGCTTTTAATTAACTTTGTTGTCCTGTTTTGGTTTCTTATTTTTCTCTCTCCATAGGAGAACAATGAAGACAGGGGGGAGAGCTTCAAACTGCTTTTTCATGATATACATTCATTTTTCTGCTAATAAACCCAATTACAAAGTTTCTTAAAATTGCCTGTACTATTGATTTCTGCAAAAAAAAAAATTCACGACAGTGACACTTTAAGGTTTTATCATGTTACCAATTTTTATTTGAGGGAAAATGAACACGATGTTTGCCCCATTATCTTCCTACATAGATGTAAATGTATGTTTACATCATTTCCCTGCAGTATGTCCTCCTATGTACATATGACAGGCTCCATACTTCATGTACTGTATATACTCATGATAATGTGTGTGTGATCTCTTTATTAGGTGAGTCGGATACTCTACAGCTTTGCGACAGCATTCCGGCGGTCATTCAAGCAGACACCTCTCATTGCTTCCATCCCGCCTCAGACGCCTGATAGCGACATCTTCACATTTTCTGTGTCACTAGAAATTAAAGAGGATGATGGGAAGGGCTACTTCAGGTAGGTTCTTAAGCATGTGTGGTTGCACCTTTGTTTTAGGTGCATGGCATGGCGATGTTAAAGGGAATATAGTCAAAAACTAGTACCCACTGATTTTTTTTTTTTATTTTAACATTCTTCTCTGACGGCATTATACACTGTCAAAATACTGCTACTGCGCTTGCTGTTCAGGTGCGTGACAGAATCGGAATTCTTCTGGCAGTACCGTTAACTGTATATTTATACCACGGCTCTGTCTGAAGAATTCTACCTCCATCCAGCATGCCTAAACAGGGAGCATGGCGGCAGGGTTTTGACAGTGGATCCTGCTGGCAGCAATGTATGATAGTTGCACTTTAAAGGGAATCTGTTACCTTAAAAATAGCAGATTCCCTTTTAAAATTAAAAGGGGTTATCCAGGATTATTAAAAATTATAGCAACTTTCTTGTGTGTGGTATTACAATTTAGCTCCATTCACTTCCATTGAAGTGAGCTAAAAAAAAAAACACACCCAAACTGAGCAAGGAGAGATGCTGTTTATGGAACAGAGCAGCCATGTTTTTCTAACCCTGGATAACCCTTAAGGGTGCGTTCACACCTACAGGATCTGCAGCTGATTTTCTGCAGCAGATTTCAGTTAAATAACTGAACACCGCATCAAATCTGATGCTGTGTTCAGTTATTTAACTGAAATCTGCTGCAGAAAATCAGCTGCAGATCCTGTAGGTGTGAACGCACCATTAGGGTATAAACCCACACACCGTATATGCAGCAAATACGCAGCAGATGTCATGGTGAAGATTTGATGCTGTGTTCAGTTATTTAGATCTAATCTGCTGCGTATTTACTGCGTATTTGCTGTGTATTTGCTGTGTATCGCAGTAGTAAATACGCTGCATATACGGTGTGTGGGTTTATACCCTTAAAAAACATGCTATACTTGTATTTTTAAACTTCTTCCTGAATCACATGAGTCACTACACAGTCACATGGTTTTGTGCCTTTTCTTCCTGGGCAGTGATGTGTCAACACAGCTACATGGGACTGTTTGCACACTAATGCACGGGGCTGGCTTTGTTTGTGTAAAGATTACAGGTACACACAGAACTAGACTGACTTACTGAGGTTAAAATTTGAAGAAAATCTGCATGAAAGACTGTGCAGATGTTGTTGCAGAATTTACCTTCTCCATTAATTTCATTAGGGGAAATGTGAAATAAGTTTGCGACGTAGATTGAAACACTGCAGATTGCTGGTCAGTGTTAAGTAGATATTCCGGGAAAAATCAACTTTGCGGATAGGGGGAAAGTAGGAGATTGCCGGTGAACTGACCTCGATATCCTTCGAGCTTATTGTCCACATATGGCTTGTTGGTCCCTTCATTGTGTAGTGTGCTGTGTGATTGATGTGTAGGAAGGCTACCCCTGTCTGCTTGATGTTTTATCAGCTGAAAAGGGCAGAAGGCTATATGCTGTCCAGACTCTGGCGCTCCCCCCCACCCCAGTTCTCTCTGTAGCATACATCTAGAACTGCCTTCACTTAGCACCTGCAGTAAAAAAGATCACTTCGATATATCCACTGACAACCATATATATCGTACATTTCTTAAAGTGTCACTGTTGTTCTAGTTTTTTTTTTTTTTTTTTTACATAAATCAAAAATAGATTTTAAGAAACTTTGTAATTGGGTTTATTAGGCAAATATGCCATTATCTGCATTCAAAAAGGCTTTCCCCGGGTCCCCCCCTCCCTTTTGTCTTTCATCCACTGCTCATTATCACCTATTGAGGGGGGAGGAGGGAGATTAGTTGCCAGCAGAGAGCAGAGAACAAAGGATTACACAGTGGGAGCTGAGTGAAAGCCGGTATTAAGAGGTCAGAGAGGTCAGTGCTGACTTCAGAGTAGAGAGCCCGGTGATGTAGCTGTAAATTAACTCTTTGTTGTTCGGCTAATAAACCCAATTACAAAGTTTCTTAAATCGCTTGTACTATGTAATGTAAATGTAAACGACAGTGGCACTTTAACCCCTAGATGACCCTGGACGTACCTGTACATCCAGCGGTCATCTAGGGAACTTCAGAGTCGGCCCCACTCTGAACCGCCCCTGTCCAAGGCTGCGCCATGTAGCCCGGGACCGCGGCTATTAGCAGGCACGGCCTAATCGCCGTGCCCGCTAATCAAGTTTTCAGATGCAGCTGTCAAAGTTGGCGCTGATTCCGGCTTGGCACTCGGTTGTTTTCGGCTGCAGCAGCCGAAAGCAATCCAGTGCCTCTCTCATTGATCTATGCTGTATAACTATACAGCATAGATCTCAATGAGAGATCAGTGTACTTATACTAGAAGCTCCCCTGGGGGACTTCTAGTATAAGTGTAAAAAAAAAAAAAATTTGTTATTATTAGTAAAAAGCCCCCTCCCCTAATAAAAGTTTGAATCACCCCCCTTTTCCCATGTTATAAATAAAAGTAAATAAACATGTTTGGTATCGCCGCGTGCGTAATTGCCCAAAATAGTAATTTATCACATTCCTGATCTCGCACGGTAAATGGCGTAAGCAAAAGTGCAAAATTGCGCATCAAATCCAGAAGAATTGTAATAAAAAACTATCAAAAAGTCGTATATGCGCAATCAAGGTACCGATAGAAAGAACACATCATAGCGCAAAAATGGTCTCTCTTAGATGGTCTCTTTAAGGAGAAAGTGCACGGTTAAGTAACTCCAATAATATCATTGCAATGAAGACATGTAATCTAAGGGATAATCTGGTCCACTATGAGGTGTATGGAGTGCAGGGTTATACTATAGGGGATTCTGATATTAAGTGGAGCAGGGCTAGTAAGGAGGGAGATCCAGGGTTGCCAGAGCTCAATTAATCTTTCAAGTGAGTCAGGACGTGTAGGTAAAATGTTTTAATAGAGCACTTTTAGATTTACCCTGTCAAATACTTCTTGTTTGGATAGCATATGGGATCTCCATTTTGCAGCAATATGCATTCATGTTAGAGAAGTTTATGCTACTTAAAGTTGGTGGAGTTGAAAAGATATCCCCCAGTAGAAAAAAAGGGGGCGCGATGAGGAGAGTATGGCAAATATAGAGTCCCAGATATGCAACCTGTCCACCAAACCTGTAAGTAGAGCCAATTGGGGAGGTTTATCAAACATGGTGTAAAGCTAAACTGGCTCAGTTGCCCCTAGCAACCAATCAGATTCCACATTTCATTCCTCACAGACTCTTTGGAAAATGTATTTCCTGGAGGGAACATAAGGTTGTGAGAGAGCTCCATTATCGGAGATGGTTTCAGCTGTAGCTTATGTTGGAAGTGTTGTGTTCTCCAAAGAAGCAAGGAGTAGTATGTTAGGGGGGGGAGGGGGGGGGAGGTTTTCAGATCAGATGGGAGAGGGCCAGTGGTCCATAGGCCACCCCTAAGGTATAGCGTTCTACTAGAGCTGATTCAAGGGATACCCAGCACGGGGCATGCTCTTGGGCTGAAACGCCTGATAGTTGGGGCTATATGGGCAGCCTTATAGTATCTATAGAGGTGAGGGACAGAGAGGCAACTACATCTTTTATGGTGGTGCATGATGGATTTGTCTATTCTGGCTTTAATATTATTTCATGTAAACTTAAATACTTGGGATTAAGGGTATATTCACACGGGCGGGCTCGCAGCGAGATTCTCGCTGCGAGCCCGGCAGGTCCTGGCAGTTCCCATACACTACATACTAAACGACCGCAGCGAGTATGTAATTATACCGCCCTTAACCCCTTCTGCTCCCGCCCGGCTCCCCCGCTGTAAGCATACTTTACCTGTCCTTGCTGCATGGGTCCGGCGTCCTGCTCTCCCGCCCGGCCAATTAGTGTGCTTCCCAGCCGCAGCCACTGATTGGCCGGGCGGGAGAGCAGGACGCCGGACCCGTGCAGCAAGGACAGGTAAAGTATGCTTACAGCGGGGGAGCCGGGCGGGAGCAGAAGGGGTTAAGGGCGGTATAATTACATACTCGCTGCGGTCGTTTAGACCGCAGCAAGTATGTAGTGTATGGGAACTGACAGGACCTGCCGGGCTCTCAGCGAGAATCTCGCTGCGAGCCCGTCCGTGTGAATATACCCTAAAACTTATGAAGATCTCTGTCTCCGATATTGTAACTTTGCTGACTTATTTGGTTTTTAGTTCTTGTCATCCTTTGTGCTCCCAACGGTAGTATCTGCATTGACCACTAATTCATGCCTGACAGTCGTTATTTGTATTGTCTTCTTTTCCCTTTATTCTTTGTATTACTATGTGTATAACATGTTTGTTTTTGTTTTTTTGTTTTTTGTAGTGCTGTTTCTAAGGATAAGGACAAGCAATGTTTCAGACTACGTCAGGGAGTTGATAAGAAGATTGTTATATACGTTCAGCAGACATCCAACAAAGAACTAACAATTGAAAGGTAATTTATATTAATATTACTGTCCTACATATGGTACTTATTTTTAAGGATATCTCTTTGTGCATATGTCACATGCATGGATTTGAAAGCATCCATTCACTATTAGGACAACCTAAAAGGTGTAGCTGTTATGGCTGTGTAAGTATATTTTATCCTCATACATATTAAGGTGTCCATACACCTTCAAGAACTGACTGCTTAACGATCGTCCCTATGTCAGTTCTCTCTCTCTGGCCACAACCAGACTTATCTCTCAAAGAACAATGGGGTCAGGCATTGATTTTCCATCATGCCCAACCCCTATTCCCACCAACATCATCTGCAAGCTAGGAGTACGGCCAGCAAAAGTAAAGGGTGTATGGCAACCTTTAGACATTAGTCTGCAGAATGGCAGGTCCAAATTATGTCTGTGGGGCCTTTTCCCCTGACAAATGATAAGGGCAAAGAAGGATGAAGCATGTTGAGTTTGAGGTCATTATTACACAGACAGATTTATATGACATATTTCTGAAGCCAAAGCCAGGAATGGATTTGAAAAGATGTGAAATCTCAGTCTTTCCTTTATGGCCTGTTCTGTTTATAGTCTGTTCCTGGCTTTGGCTTCAATGATCTGTCAGATAAACCTTTGTGTGTGTGTGTGTGTGTGTGTGTGTGTGTGTGTGTGTGTGTGTGTAATAGGCCCTAATGCCTTTTCCTCTAATGTTTGGCTGCAGCTTTCTCTTCTTTCACGGCTGATAACGTGCATGCCCAGCAAAGCTGAGAATGGATGTGTTTCTGTAGAAGTGGGATGCATAGCTGTTGGCCAAACAAGCATATTAAAGGAATTTTCTCTGGATGATCAGCTGAGGGAATGCAGGTGGAATCCATTACATAGAAGCCTTTTGGAATAATGCACTTCTTCATTTCGGCTCCTAGAGGAGGATGCCATGTGACATTCATATACACTGGGGCCCATGGACATGGTTTCTCTATGTGAATATTTTAATTTAATAAAATAATTACTTAGTTTAACTTTTTATAGTATAGGTGTACAACTTTTTTGGTGTGATTATATAAGCAGAAACCATAATTTCCCTTCAACATTTGCTTTATTTTCTTTCTTTGTTGCAGGTGTTTTGGACTCCTCCTTAGTCCCGGTAGAGACGTCCGGAATAGCGACATGCACTTGTTAGAACTGGTAAGTGATCATTCAGCAACGTTATACTGTAAAGCTATCCATACGGGGAGAGGTGGACTGCACCACCCATGCAATCTCCGACACCTGGGTCCATTGTTGAAACAGATAGCGATTTAACCGTCAGGACGGCTATTCACAGTGGTGCACCGCTGGAACAGGAATGTAATGTGAGAACAATTTTTTTTAGACATAAGTGTCAGAAAAGTTCTTTAAAATTGGAGATTTTACAGTACATTATTTACAGTACAAACTAAGCAAAGCGCTTTGTTAGCTCGGCAATGTGCTTATCAGCCGGCTGCCTTTGAAGTCTGTGCCGCTTCACCTCTGGGAAAAGTTTCCCAGGACTGGAACCAGCCAGAAGAGAGGCTTGGACTTCAAAAGCAGCCCGCAGATAAGCAAATTGCCGACTTAACAAAGCGATTCGCTTAGGGCTCTATTACACCAAAAGATATCTGACAGATTTTTGCAACCAAAGCCAGGAAACGGACTATAAACAGAGACCAGGTCATAAAGAAAATACTGGAATTCTCCTCATTTTAAATCCACTCCTGGCTTTGGCTGTAAAAGTCTGTCAGATAATCTATCAGATATCTGTTGGTGTAATAGTTCCTTTAGTTTGTACTGTAAATTTTATCATCTCTATTTAAAATAAAAGAACTCCTCTTTATATGTTTTTGATTAAAAAAATAATATAAAAATGTATTAAATGCAAACTCTGTATATATTCTAGGAGTCCATGGGTAAAAGCTCGGATGGAAAATCATACATCATCACCGGCAGCTGGAACACAAAATCCCCACATTTCCAGGCGGTAAACGAAGAGACGCCAAAAGGTATTGTAACTTTATATAGTAGTGTAACCAATTTACCATAAATAAAGCTGCAAAATGTAACAGGTTAGAAGCATCTAATGGGGACACTGAGGAGGAAGGTATGTGTGTTACCTTCCTCCGCGGCGCCCGCCCTGCTCTGTTGTTCGAGGTAAACTCCGCTCCGGAGCAGTATTAGGAGCACTGCTACATCGTCCAGCCCGTCCCTTCTAATGATAATCCATGACTTACATTCACTATCTGTCGAATGCATATGTATTTATGCATTCTTTCCAAACTGGGAGCCCCATCAAGCTGGCTTTACATCATTTGTCCACATATCGCACTTGCTAGAATCCCCCAGCATCCACTGTGTATATAACAAAATTCACTTTACTGTTCATTTCCACCAGCAATTTCTAGTCCTCACAGCATAAGCTATGAGAGAACTGCAGTGCTGCTCAAGCCCTGGTTCCAACACGGTTACACTAGCACTGCAGAGCCAGCTATATTGAGCCTGCAAATTTCTATTCTAATACAGAAAGCTGGGGAAGCTGTCTGTGTCACTAGCTGCTCTGTGTCACTGCTCTCTCTGCTACTGGGTACTGCGGCTGCGATGCTACAGACACAGGCAAGTGCAATGTCTATTTTAATGCTAGCTTACATTAGAATAGACATTAGGTGAAGCTCAGTATTGCGTGTCAACCCTGCAGTTCCCTACACAGCCATTGGTGGCAGCAGAGGGGCTCTGTTGCTATATAATATATATATATATATATATATATATATACCAGGAAAAAGAGCAAAGGACAGCATCTCCTCATAAAGTGCTTATAGTTTTATTGTGCCAGTTTGCAAAAAGAAAGTGCAACGTTTCAGCTCTATGAGCCTTTGTCAAAGGCTCATAGAGCTGAAACGTTGCACTTTCTTTTTGCAAACTGGCACAATAAAACTATAAGCACTTTATGAGGAGATGCTGTCCTTTGCTCTTTTTCCTGGAATACGATTGGGGTGAGGGTCGAACCCCGTGAGGACTGTGCATCCCGCACTGCGTTACCGCGGATCCAACTTGTACTAATATATATATATATATATATATATATATATATATATATATTACACACACACACAGTGGTACCTTGGTTTTAGAGTAACTTGGATTGTGAGCGTTTTGCAAGAAGAGCTTACAGTTCTTGGTTTAAGTCTCCCTCCATTCCAAATCATGGCAGATCCACTTCAGGCTGGGGCTTGCATCTGGGGACAGGACTGTGGAGATAATCTCTCCATAGCTGTAACCAGGGCTGTGGAGTCGGTAAGCCGCAGCTCCGACTCCGACTCCTGAATTTTATCGGGCCCGATTCCCGACTCCGACTCCTGCTCCTTCATAAATGGCCAGTCATATACCAGGGGAGTTATTTATCACACTGGCTCAGCAGCTTCTCCCTGATGTCCTACATAATCCTGGGGCGACTTCTGTAAAGGAATACTGTATATAAAGCAGATTCTCCTGTGTGTGCAATGGATGCAGCCAGTCTCCAGCCTCCATGTCCTGAACTACTCACAACTAGACTAGATAGAGCAGGTGGTCTTTTCCTGCTGACAGTCTTCTATGTTTCTAACTAAATATTCACCATACTTAAAGAAACACTGCTAACAATGCCAGATTCCTGTGATATAGAGGTCAGCCATAGTGATATACAGGGGGTCACACATAGTGATATAGAGAGGGGTCACACAGTGATATAGAAGGTCACTGTGGGGGCACGCAATAGCACACACGCGCACACGCACACACACAGCCTGCTGCAGCCATAGCATACACACACACAAACACACACACACCCACACAGCCTGCTGCAGCTATAGCACACACAGCCTGCTGCAGCCATAGCGTGCGCGCGCACACACACACACACAGCTTGCTGCAGCCATAGTGCACACCACACACACACACACACACACACACACACACACACACACACAGCTTGCTGCAGCCATAGCGCACACCACACACACACACACACACACACACACACACACACACACACACTCTGCTTGCTGCAGCCATAGCACACATAAACACAGCGTGCTGCAGCCATAGTGCGCACACACACACACAGCTTGCTGCAGCCAGTGTTTCTCAAACTGTGAGGCGGGCCTCACCAGTGAGGCGCCCCCTAGTTGTTGGTGAGGCCCAGCTGGGGAGGCAGTTTTCACAAAAGTGACTATGATCTGCACAGTCCTTTTGCTGTTTGCAAAAATCTCCATTTTAGCAACAATATTAATTTATTTTGTACTTGCTTTATTAGTATATAGAGCTTTGGAGATGGTTGAAAGGTAGCCCTAACATTATTTTCAGCTTTTAAATAGACATTCACCACAGATGGTGAGGCCCAGCAACCCTCTTGGTCAGTCTGGTGAGGCCCAGGCATTGCCTTGGTCTGTTCGGTGAGGCTCCAGTAGAAAAAGTTTGAGAAGCACTGGCTGCAGCCATAGCACACATACACCCAGCCTGCTGCAGCCATAGCACACATACACCCAGCCTGCTGCAGCTATAGCACACATACACTCAGCCTGCTGCAGTCATAGCACACACACAGCCTGCTGCAGCAATAGCACACACACACACAGCCTGCTGCAGTCATAGCACACACACAGCCTGCTGCAGTCATAGCACACACACAGCCTGCTGCAGCTATAGCACACACATACACACAGCCTGCTGCAGTCATAGCGCACACACACAGCCTGCTGCAGCTATAGCATACACACACAGCCTGCTGCAGTCATAGCACACACACAGCCTACTGCAGCCATAGCGTGCACACACACACACACACACACACACCTGCAGCCATAGAACACTGAAGAAAAACACACAATCTTCTCCCAGAGAGAAAACACTGCACTGAGGACAGAGGTTACAGCTACACTACTTATGTCTTCTCCTCCTCCTCCTCCTCCTCCTCTATATTACACAGGAAATCTTCATACTACACTGCTGCTCATATACAGGCAGCCAGCATCCAGGGAGAGAACAGCACAGATCTCCCCCCACACAATGGACTCTTCCAGCTCAGAAAGAAACTGTCAAATAGTGACCCACAACTTTTCCATGACCCCCCCCCCCCCCTTACCTAATTGGGCCAGTGTCCTATTAGAATGTTGCTCATAATATATATTCATGAGCAAAACTTTCTACATTCTTGCTTTTTTCTAAATTCAATTCTACATTTTTTAAAGATTTTTTTTTAAAGTCGGAGTCGGTACATTTTTTTCCAACTCTGACTCCAGCCAACTCCGACTCCAACTCCACAGCCCTGGCTGTAACCCCTTGCTCCCCAGACAGAGAGTGCTGCTATACTTTGCCCACATCTATCCTGCTCATTCCTTCCTGCTCCCTGCAGTCTCTGTCAGCCCTAGTGTTTCCTATCTTCTCCATTACTGTACAGTAACTTATATTATCACATATTCTGCTGTTTCTGAATGTTTGTTTCATTTGTTTTACATGTTATTCAGAATAATAAATCATTATTTTTAGGGTGTGAAACCAATTGTCTGCATTTCTATGATTTCTTATGGTAAAATTTGCTTTGGTTTAAAGTGTAACTGTCATTTCAGGGCCATTTTTCTGAAAACATTAAATATCAACAGTTCAAGCGATTTTAAGACACTCTGTAATAGGTTTTATGTACTAAAAGAGTTTCCTTCTGTACTGAAAAGACAAGGGAGAGAGAAAAAAGCCAGGCAGCAGCGCCTCGTGTGATACCGTACAAACAAGTCAGTTAAAAATGCAAGGTGCTGATGGGGTGCTCACCTTCAAGCCCCTTGGGCTTTATGCATATCACCCAAATGGGTACCAGGTCTTCAGAAGATGCCAGGATATGGTGCTTCGGTGGAGAGTGCAGGGCTGCAGGCCAACTAGGATAGCCCAAACGGGATGCTCCCAAGTGGGGGCCCGTGGGAATAAGGCTAGTCTAGGTACAAAAATGGTGCGTGGCTAATCCATAAATGTTAGCGCTGCCCAAAAGACTCCAAATAGAGGCTGAATAAAGTAAAAATATTTATTAAAAGTGCACAATATTTACGCGTTTCGAGGAACAGAGGTCCTCTTCATCAGAATAGCAGTGCATACAATGGTGTGGATAGGCAGGTATTAAATAGTACAGCAATCCTTGGAATTGGCGCCAGACACGCCCCCTAGGGGCGGGGCTACATTCAAAATACACAAATAAACTAACAGAAGGGTGCTAAACATACATCATCATAAAAAATATATATACATTGAGTTTTTATGGCTAGCACAATGAGGAGCTATAGTCAGACATTCAAAAATAGCAGGAACGTGTCAGGAGCAGAGCTGTCTGCAGATCTCCATATAGCAGTCACGTAGTACAGCTGCACTGACTTGTCTGTGAGCATGGAGAGCAGAGACTACGGTCACATGATGTGAGCATCCAATCAGTGGTGGGGGTGTGTAACTGAGTCACCAATCATAGCAGCAAGAGGAGTGAGAGTAAACAGAAGTAAACAGCTTAGAAGTAAATGAAGGGTGAAGTTCCATAAGCACTGACACCTTGGAATCAGTCTACTAAGGCTATATCTGCTGCTCTTTAGATAGCAGCTATAGCTCACAGTAGCAGCAGCAATGGCTGGGATGGACATAAAATAAATAGAGGACAGAGACAGGCACTGATAGCATCTCCTGCTGTGGCTGTAAATCCCTGAGCAGACAAGAGGCAGGCAGAGACAGTGTATTCATCAGTGGGAGAATGGGTAAAATATAACATTGACAAGCTCCAAGAGTCATGTAGCTACTTGACATTAATGCACAGGAACTATAGTGTCAGAAGCAAGGAGCTAGTGCTGGTACTGGGAGACAGAGGCTGATAGGGATGGCACTGTGGGGGAAAAAATAGCACATTAGGGAGCAGGGGGACAGGTATGTAGGATAAATGTACAGGGGGATGCTACAAGGTATGATATGGCTACTCCCAGTAAGGCACAGGAGCTATAGCATAGATCATGGTAGGACAACACAGTCCATGATAAGCTTGGTAGTAGGCATTATGTATGATATATAGAGGTAAGTATAAATGATGAGATATAGTTACATAAAAAAATTTTTAAAATATAAATACATATATTATAAAACACAATAAAAAATGTAAACTTTCATATCACCTGCATATAGATATTAACATAAATACATACATGTGCTGGAATGAAGTGACCTAGTGAACATTTTCAATGTACTCATTTAATCCCTGAGGGGTCAGGCACTTAAGCTTGAAAATCCAGAAGTTTTCCCTTCTCCTAAGTGACTGGAAGCGTTGGCCCCCATCGTTGGGTATATGCTCAATCGGTATAAGGGAAAACTTGGAGAAGTCGCACTGAGTGCACTCTACAGAGTGGCGAGAAACACTATGTAGACAGAAGCCGTTGGTAACATTGGCACGGTGCTTGTTAATCCTATTACGCAAAGTCTGAATAGTGCGTCCTATGTACTGCAAACCACACTGACATTCCAATAGGTACACAACATAAGACGAGCTGCAGTTCATAAAGCTTTTAATTGGGAATACCTCCCCTGTGACATTGGATTTAAAGTTAGTGGCTTTGTTGCATATACTTGCACAACACTTACAGTTTCCCAAACCACATTTGAAACTACCCAGGGGTTTTGAAAGAGAGAAGGGGATTTTTTTGTTAGGGTTTGCTTTCTTCTTCCGTAGTTTACTGGGTGCAAGTATATTCTTAAGAGAAGTGGACCATCGGAAGGTGACCTGAGGTTTAGAGGGAAGGACATCACGGAGGTAAGGATCCTGTTGTAGTATAGCCCAATGTTTCTTAAGGATGTTCCTTATCCCTTTATTATCTGATGTAAACATGGTGATAAAATTTGTATTGTAACTGGATGCTGCCTCATCACCTTTTCTTTTTCCTGGTAGTAGACATTCGGTCTGACTTAGTTTGGATGCTCTACTCTTTGAGTCTAGTATGAGATTAGATGGGTATCTCTTGGCAGCAAATCTTTTTGCAAGGACCGTGCTTTGGCTCCTGAAGTCACTGAGCTTGGAACAGTTACGCCTTATGCGGCGAAACTGACCAAAGGGAATGTTGGTCAGCCACTTTTTGTAGTGGGCACTATTGAAATGCAGGTAGCTGTTACTATCAACAGCCTTGAAGTGAGTTTTAGTGTAGATCTTGAGTCCCTCATCTTGAGTCCATGAGGGACTCAAGATCTACACTAAAACTCACTTCAAGGCTGTTGATAGTAACAGCTACCTGCATTTCAATAGTGCCCACTACAAAAAGTGGCTGACCAACATTCCCTTTGGTCAGTTTCGCCGCATAAGGCGTAACTGTTCCAAGCTCAGTGACTTCAGGAGCCAAAGCACGGTCCTTGCAAAAAGATTTGCTGCCAAGAGATACCCATCTAATCTCATACTAGACTCAAAGAGTAGAGCATCCAAACTAAGTCAGACCGAATGTCTACTACCAGGAAAAAGAAAAGGTGATGAGGCAGCATCCAGTTACAATACAAATTTTATCACCATGTTTACATCAGATAATAAAGGGATAAGGAACATCCTTAAGAAACATTGGGCTATACTACAACAGGATCCTTACCTCCGTGATGTCCTTCCCTCTAAACCTCAGGTCACCTTCCGACGGTCCACTTCTCTTAAGAATATACTTGCACCCAGTAAACTACGGAAGAAGAAAGCAAACCCTAACAAAAAACCCCCCTTCTCTCTTTCAAAACCCCTGGGTAGTTTCAAATGTGGTTTGGGAAACTGTAAGTGTTGTGCAAGTATATGCAACAAAGCCACTAACTTTAAATCCAATGTCACAGGGGAGGTATTCCCAATTAAAAGCTTTATGAACTGCAGCTCGTCTTATGTTGTGTACCTATTGGAATGTCAGTGTGGTTTGCAGTACATAGGACGCACTATTCAGACTTTGCGTAATAGGATTAACAAGCACCGTGCCAATGTTACCAACGGCTTCTGTCTACATAGTGTTTATCGCCACTCTGTAGAGTGCACTCAGTGCGACTTCTCCAAGTTTTCCCTTATACCGATTGAGCATATACCCAACGATGGGGGCCAACGCTTCCAGTCACTTAGGAGAAGGGAAAACTTCTGGATTTTCAAGCTTAAGTGCCTGACCCCTCAGGGATTAAATGAGTACATTGAAAATGTTCACTAGGTCACTTCATTCCAGCACATGTATGTATTTATGTTAATATCTATATGCAGGTGATATGAAAGTTTACATTTTTTATTGTGTTTTATAATATATGTATTTATATTTTAAAAATTTTTTATGTAACTATATCTCATCATTTATACTTACCTCTATATATCATACATAATGCCTACTACCAAGCTTATCATGGACTGTGTTGTCCTACCATGATCTATGCTATAGCTCCTGTGCCTTACTGGGAGTAGCCATATCATACCTTGTAGCATCCCCCTGTACATTTATCCTACATACCTGTCCCCCTGCTCCCTAATGTGCTATTTTTTCCCCCACAGTGCCATCCCTATCAGCCTCTGTCTCCCAGTACCAGCACTAGCTCCTTGCTTCTGACACTATAGTTCCTGTGCATTAATGTCAAGTAGCTACATGACTCTTGGAGCTTGTCAATGTTATATTTTACCTTCTCCCACTGATGAATACACTGTCTCTGCCTGCCTCTTGTCTGCTCAGGGATTTACAGCCACAGCAGGAGATGCTATCAGTGCCTGTCTCTGTCCTCTGTTTATTTTATGTCCATCCCAGCCATTGCTGCTGCTACTGTGAGCTATAGCTGCTATCTAAAGAGCAGCAGATATAGCCTTAGTAGACTGATTCCAAGGTGTCAGTGCTTATGGAACTTCACCCTTCATTTACTTCTAAGCTGTTTACTTCTGTTTACTCTCACTCCTCTTGCTGCTATGATTGGTGACTCAGTTACACACCCCCACCACTGATTGGATGCTCACATCATGTGACCGTAGTCTCTGCTCTCCATGCTCACAGACAAGTCAGTGCAGCTGTACTACGTGACTGCTATATGGAGATCTGCAGACAGCTCTGCTCCTGACACGTTCCTGCTATTTTTGAATGTCTGACTATAGCTCCTCATTGTGCTAGCCATAAAAACTCTAATACCTACAATGTATATATATTTTTTATGATGATGTATGTTTAGCACCCTTCTGTTAGTTTATTTGTGTATTTTGAATGTAGCCCCGCCCCTAGGGGGCGTGTCTGGCGCCAATTCCAAGGATTGCTGTACTATTTAATACCTGCCTATCCACACCATTGTATGCACTGCTATTCTGATGAAGAGGACCTCTGTTCCTCGAAACGCGTAAATATTGTGCACTTTTAATAAATATTTTTACTTTATTCAGCCTCTATTTGGAGTCTTTTGGGCAGCGCTAACACTCTGTACTGAAAAAGCAGTCTCCCAGCCTCCCCCCTCACATCAGAAGCAGCAGGATTTCTGTCTCCATTATGTGGCTATGGAGAGGGGAGGGGCTGTTAGGAGTGACTGAGCACGGAGCAGTCTTGCACAGCACAACACCCTGCAATCTTCTCTCAGTAAGTTCATAGATAAGCACTGACCTTTCTGACACCTGAATTTAGCTTTTTAGGTGCCCAGAGAGTCTACAAACAGCTGACCTTCGTGTCACCTCTTCCTGCTCCCTCATCTCCCCCAGCCCCTCCCCCCTTCATAGACCAGAACCCGTCTTCACTGGCTTCTCTGTAATGAAGACGTGTTTGCCAGATAATGCACAGATAAGAAGTCAGGGGGGGGAGATTGCTTCTTGAGTACAGAAGGAGGCTTTTTTGGCTGATGAGACCTATTACAGAGTTTCTTAAAATTGTTTATACTACTGATTTCTGCAATAAAAAAAAAACATGACAATTACGCTTTAAGAGTTATTTGGATTACAAGCGCGGTCCCGGAACAAATTATGCTCGTAATCCAAGGCACCACTGTATATTATATTATACTGTGTGTGTGTGTATGTGTATGTGTGTGTGTATATATATATATAATATAATTTTTTTTTTTTTTTTTTTTCCCACCGAAAACCCCTTTTAACCGCTCTTGAGTTATCACTTTTTCACTTGTGTGTCTAGTAGAGTCACATTCACAACTATGGGTCCCTTCCAGTCAGGGGGTGCCATTCAGCGGTGGCAATGGTGGTTTACATTTTATTTTAGTTTGTTTTTGTGTAGTTGGGGTATATGTCATGGTATATAATAACTATGTCAAACAGCAATAAAAGTAGCATTTATATTCCCTGGAGTTAGACGTGCAGTACAAGGGTCCTGGAGGTCCAATCCCCCAAAGATTAGATTATCAATGCTTAAGGGCTCAAAGAATCCTTTAACTACATCTGAATATATGGAAGTACTGGTATCAACCTAATGTAATCTAGAACCTAGGTAGGCAGCCTGCAGATGGAGTTTTGTCGGTAGATCTCTGTCAGCTCCTGAGTAGATTAAAGACATCTTGGTACATAAGAGTGCTTCAGTCCTTAGTCCGGAATTCAGTGGTCATCATTACATTACACAAATAAAACCCAAAGAAAATACACGTACAAATGTGGAAACATGCATGTGTTAGGCCTTGCTCATGTCTGCATGAGCGGCTCTGGTAACCTGCACTGAAGGTTCTGTTGTACTTGATGGGAATTATTGTGCTGCATGTGGCACTATCTATCCTGTCTAATCGATGGACACCATAGTGATTTATTAGGCTGTGTTCACACTGAGTGGATTAGCAGAATAGAGAAGATGTTGTAGGTTTCGAAATGTGCAGCAATCTCTGAAATGTCTCTGTTTTCTCACAGATAAGGTTCTTTTTATGACCACTGCTGTAGACCTGGTGATCACAGAAGTGCAGGAGCCAGTGCGATTCTTATTAGAAACAAAGGTGCGAGTGTGCTCAGCCAGCGAACGTCTGTACTGGCCTTTTAGCAAAAGAAGTTCCACGGAAAACTTCTTCCTCAAACTGAAACAGGTAATCTATAGAGCCAGATTCTGGATACAAGTTGTGATCTTCAACAGTGAAAGTTGGAAAATTATTATCCACTATATGGACAAAAATATTGGGCCTCAGCCTGTAACTTCCTTACATATTCCTATTGCACACAGGGCACTGTGCTTGAAGGAATGTTTTTTTTACCTTTTATCCTCAGCATCATTTTTGGAAATTAGTTTATTCGTCATGTAAATGAGGCGTTTTGGTGCCGGACTGCGCCCCTCAGTACATTGATTCTCTCTGGCTGACCCCTTCTAATGTATATTTATCCGGCACCGGAGTGATGTGACTGCCGAGCACTGCCCCGATATTCATTAGAAGGGGCAGACCAGGACCCCCAGTGCACCAAAACACTATATTAGCAAATAAAATACAAAGCTTCCAAAAATGACGCTGAGGATCAAGGTAATAATATTATCTTCATCCTCACTGCCCTGTGTGCTATAGGGACTTCTAACCTGCTGTTAGGATCCCTTTAATTATTAAAGAGGTTACCCAGGATTAGAAAAAGCACAGCTACTTTCATGCCGAAACAACACCACCCCTGTCTCTACGTTGTATGTGGTATCGCAGCTCAGAGAGTGTAACAGAGCTGCATTACTACACCCTGAGGACTGGAGAGGTGCAGTTTCTGGAAGAAGCAGCCATGTTTTTCTAAGCCTGGATAACCCCTTGGATAAATTCAGGTGTTTCATTTGGTTCCATTATGACCGGTATATAAAAACCTTCATCTACCAATGCAGTCGCCTGTACAAAAAGAATGGGATGTTTAAGGAGCTCACTAAATTCCAATGTGGTACTGTAGTAGGAGCAACCCCTGCAACAGGTGAGAGAGTGTATTTCCTCCATTATCGGCTGTGAGCGATATAGAAAAGTAAACATATTTAGGAACCATAGCGACTTGGCTATGAAGCAGAAGCCATGTAAAGTCACAAAGTGGGGACGCTCAGTGTTAAAATGCAAAGGACATGAAAACACCCAACACAGTGGTTTAGAGCTGCCAAGACAAAACCTCATCTAACATTAGAATCAGCACAAAAACCCTGCACAGTGTATTTTCTTGGCTGAGCAGTTGCATGCCAGCCCTACATAAACAAACCCAATGCCTCAGTTAAGAGGACTCCAGGACTCCGCACAGTGATAGATTACACTCTGCCTGGCAGTCTGATGGAGAAATTCGGGCTTGGTGAGTGCCAGGTAAATGCTCCCTGTATGACCACATTGTGTCAGCTGTATATTTTGGTTTAGGAGGGATAATTGTTTTTCAGTGGTTGGCCTTGGCCTCTTGATTCCAGTGAAGAGAAATCTTAAATACTTTTATTTAACATTTTTGAAGAATTTTTTTTAACCGTAAGAAAAAAGGTCAGCCAAACACATACGTTTTTTTGCTGCACAAAAAGCAAGTATGTACTGTATATAGTGAAATAGTCCACATCTGGGGGTATAAGATTGTGCAATCCGAGACTACTGCTTTTAAGGTCCAACCGTGGGAGACAGACCCCACAAAACAGACAAAGACAACCACCCACACACGCATGCACACTGATGCTCTCATAACCAAATGCATCCAGAGGCAGCGTGCTTCATTAAAGGAGAAGTCTGGCGAATATTTTTGTTACAGTATTGTATTTCCCCCCAAAAGTTATACAAATCACCAATATGCACTTATTACGGGAAATGCTTATAAAGAGCTTTTTTCCCTGCACTTACTACTGCATCAAGGCTTCACTTCCTGGATAACATGGTGATGTCACTTCCTGGATAACATGGTAATGTCACGACCTGACTCCCAGAGCTGTCCGGGCTGTGGCTGCTGGAGAGGATGATGGCAGGGGGATGCCCAGTGTCCCTCCAGTGCCCTGTGTCCCTCAGTGTCCCCCTGCCATCATCCTCTCCAGCAGCCACAGCCCGCACAGCTCTGGGAGTCGGGTCGTGACATCACCATTTTATCCAGGAAGTGAAGCCTTGATTCAGTAGTAAGTGCAGGGAAAAAAGCTCTTTATGTGCATTTCCCGTAATAAGTGCATATTGGTGATTTGTATAACTTTTGGGGGAAAATACAATACTGTAATAAAAATATTTGCCAGACTTCTCCTTTAATGAAGCACGCTGCCTCTGGATGCATTTGGTTATGAGAGCATCAGTGTGCATGTGTGTGTGGGTGGTTGTCTTTGTCTGTTTTGTAGGGTCTGTCTCCCACGGTTGGAACTTAACTTTTATTTTTTTTTTGGTGGTGGTGGGGGGGGGAATACAATACTTTAATAAAACATTTTGCCGGACTTCTCCTCTAACCCCTTAGCGACCCATGACGTATCTGATACGTCATGGTGCCGCGGGGGGTGTTCAGAGCTCTGCAGCCGGGCAGTGCCTCTATTAGCCGCCGCGGGTCCCGTTGCCGCGCCGGCTAATTAAGCCTCTAAGTGCAGCTGTCAAACCTGACAGCTGCACTTAGATGCTGTGCTCTCCCTGTCCCTGGTGTCTGGTGGGACCGATCTCCTTCCCCCACGAAGCGATCGCGGGGGGGGGGGGGGGGGGGGGGGGGCGGGGGGGGGGGGGGGGGTTGGGGGGCGGGAGAGATCTGTTCTTCTGCCCGTGCCGGGCCTCAGCGTCGGAATGACGCTGATCCCGGCTCGGCAATAGATTGCTATGGCCTGCAGCGGGCCATAGCAATCTATGACCAATCTAATGGATCTTTGCTGTGTATATACAGAGCATTGATCTCTATGAGAGATCAGTGCTGTTTATATACAAGTCCCCCAGGGGGACTTCTAGTTACAATAAAAAAAAAGTAAAAATGTTTTTTTTACTAATAAAAAAAAATCCCCTCCCCCATTAAAAGTCCAAATCACCCCCCTTTTCCCATTTTATAAATAAATAAACAAATAAATAAACATATTTAGTATTGCCGCGTGCGTAATCGCCCAAACTATTAATCTCATTCTGGATTTCACAAGGTAAACGGCGTCAGCGCAAAAAAATCCAAAGTGCAAAATTGCGCATTTTTGGTCGCATGAAATCCAGAAAAAATGTAATAAAAAGTGATCAAAAAGTCGTATATGCGCAATCAAGATCCCCGATAGAAAGAACACATCATGGCGCAAAAAATGACACCTGACACAGCCCCATAGACCGAAGGATAAAAGCGCTATAAGCCTGGGAATGGAGCGATTTTACGGAACATATATTTGTTAACAATGGTTTGAATTTTTTACAGGCCATCCGATACAATATAAGTTATACATGTTATATATCGTTGTAATCGTAACGACTTGAGGAACATGAATAACAAGTCAGTTTTACCCCAGGGCGAATGGTGTAAATGCAAAACTCCCCGAAATCAAAACAAATTTCTTTTTTTTATTTTTTCAATTTGACAGCGCAAATTATTTTTTTCCAGTTTTGCAGCATATGTTATGGAAAAATAATGCCTGTCATTGCAAAGTACAATTGGTTTCGCAAAAAAATAAGGGCTCATGTGGGTCTCTCGGTGAAAAAATGCAAGCTCTATGGACTTTTAAACATAAAGTGGAAAAAGCAAAAGTGCAAAAACGAAAATTGGCTTTGAATAAGGGGTTAAGCAGCTGTAGTATCTAACTATCCAATGAACCCAAACTTTCTTAAATTTTTTGTGGACACTTGCGACTTCCGTAGAGTATTTAAAATTAAGGATCATATTTACCAGTTGGCTCCATCTGCTCTATGAGGGGACATATGGGCTTTTCCATTCGGTAATAACTATCTTTTTTTGCACAAAACAAAAGAAATCTAATAAAGAGACGATAGTGGGAACTGTTTGTGACTTCATTAATTATACCCAAGAGACAGACCTCTGGGGTACATAAAAAGTATGATCAAAAGGGTCAGATAAAAATATTATAGCTTCTTGCCTATACGGCCGCACCCTGGGACATTCCCACACATCGTGTAAGAAGCTCAGCGAAGAGAAATCCTAAAAAGGAACTATGAACAGGTGAGATGAGTTTAACCTGCTGATAGCCCCTGAGGATGAAGTTAAGAGGGATACCTTCATCCTCAGCGCCCCATGTACAGTAGGGTGCTATCAACAGGTTAGATTTGTCTAACCTGCTGGTTGTTCCCCTTTAATGCTTCTACACAAAACATTGTGGACACTTGTCACTTCCATCTTTGTGGGAACAGTTTGGGTTCATGTTACAACATGATTGGGACCCAGTGCACAAAGCAAAGTCCATAAAGACATGGAGGGGGGAGACTGTTGTGGAAGAACCTGACTGGCAGCACAAGGGGTTGAACTAGAATAGAGATTGTGAGCCTGGTCTTCTCATCCAGCTTTAACATCTGACCTCACAAATGCTCTTATACCTGTAGCGGGGAGCAATTCCATATTAATGCCTATGGATTTAAAATATCCTGAAGGCTCCTGTGGGTGTAATGTGGAGACGTCCCAATGCTTTAATCCATATAGATTGTGTGTGGGTTGTTGTTCGCATGTTTCACAGCTGCTCATTGTGGTCATGGGAATCATTGTACCTCTGTGCAAAATGAGCTGTGAAAAATGTATTCAACGTTCACATATAAACAGATGTACCTCCAGTTATGGCCGTACAACTCTTAAAATCATGATTTGTCGTCATCTGCAGACCTTGTAAAATTTTGTCTGGCTTGTGCATCACGTGATAGTTATGAGACAGCGGCTACCATTCATGATTAGTCACCACTTCCAATATGTAAAAACTTTTAGCATAAAATAATAAACATTAAAAGGGATGTAAGGGTAAATATGCGTAACTATCTCATCCTTCATAGGCGCCACATCTCAGTGGTCACAGTTTTGGCTCACTAAAATGATTTTCTTCAAGCAAAAACTACCAGGCACCACCACCACCATGTGACTAGGCACTGTTACTACTGCATTGTAGTAAAGGAGTCTGTCTGACCAGACATGATATTCTTTCTTTCTTTCTCTCTTTTTTTTTTTTTTTGTTATAAAAAGGATGTACAAAGCAAAATGTCATAAACTGTTTTCATATGATTGTTTCCTAGATCAATCCAAACACCACAGTCTTACACTTATAAGTAAACACTTGTGTATGTATTTTGCTGTTATGTACTAGTTATGCCGCCCCTGCTGGTCTTCTGTTTCCGTCTCAGAGCATCCACCCAATGTATTCACTGCCGGTGGTCACACATGCTCAGTAGGTCAGTCCTCTGGAGACCTGAGTGATTTCTACTATTGTCAAGGCTGTTAAAGTGAATGTACCAGTGGTACATCGCTTTTCTGTTTTTACCATGAATACGCTGGCACGGCACCGTCCTAGTCTTGAAGCAATGGAGGCGGGCTGGCCAGCCCCCAGTGGGAGGAAACCCCCTCCCCTCTATGACACAGCTCCATTAGAATCCATGATGATCAAATGACCCAGTTACAGTAATTGTCCATTTACACAGATTATCTGACAGATTATCTGCCAAAGATTTGAAGCCAAAGCCAGAAATGGATTTGAAAAGAGGAGAAATCTCAAATTTTCCTTTATGACCTGTCCCATATTAATAGTCTGTTCCTGGCTTTGGCTTCAACTCTTTGGCAGATAATCTGTCAGATAATCTTTCTGTGTAAATGGACCCTAAGGGCCCTATTCCATTGAACGATTATCGTTTGCATAATCGTTAACGATCTCAAACGACCGCTATTGCGAAAGACCTGAAAACGTTCACTCATTTCCATGGAACGATAATCGTTACTTATGATCGTAATTGCAATAGTTTTTTTCTTCGCAATAGATACTAACGCAATAGCGAATAAATAGCTAACGACCGAACGATGTCTTATTCAATGCCAACGATTTGCAAACCAGCAACGATAAAAATAGGTCCAGGTCTTATAAAGCGATCAACGATTTCTCGTTCGGTCATTAATCGTTAACTGCATTTTAACCGAACGATTATCGTTTAGATTCGAACGATTTAACGATAATCTGAACGATAATCGTCCAGTGGAATAGGGCCCTAAGGGTCTAATTGGATTAAGCAATTTTTCGTTTCCACCAATCAACGATAAACAATCGTTTTTAGGAACGACCTGAAATCATTCACCATAATAAACAGAACGATATTCATTAGTTACGATTGCAATTACGATTGTTCTTAGAATCTAGTCTACAAACATTCATAATTACGAATAAACTTTGTGTATATACACCAAAAGATTTGCGAACAATTAACAGTGGTTTTATGGTTCGCTCCAAAGATACAATCAACGACATACGAACCAATTTTTGTTAGTGGTCTGATTGTTGCCTGCATACACATGTAAAGATCATTGACTAAATTAGAACGATTTAACGATTTTTTGCACGATAATCTTTCTGTATAATAGGGCCCTAATAAAGAACATAGATACTAATAACTGTAAGGGTCCTCTGACCTCTTCTCTGTAGTGCATAGCCTTATAACATGGGTCTCCAAACTGCGGCCCTCCAGCTGTTGCGAAACCACAACTCTCATCATAAACTCTAAAGCTTTGTATTTGGCTGTCCAGGCATGATGGGAAATGTAGTTTTGCAACAGCTGGAGGGCCGCAGTTTGGAGACCCCTGCCTTATAGGATTTATCCAGGATGAGAACAACATACTGTAGTTGCTTTCTTCCAGAAACAGCGCCACTCTTTGTCCTCGGTGATATTACAGCTCAGCTCCTTTGAGGTGAATGGAGCTGAGCTGTAATATAGCACAGAACCTGTGGCCAGGTATGGGTGCTATTTTTCATAGAAAGCAGCTATGTTTTTCTAATCCTGGCTAATCCCTTTGATGGAATGGTAGCTAAGCATTGACATTTATGGGAGATGTGGAACAAGTCAGTCAGCGGATATTCCTATGGATATGCCCTAAATGTCTAGAGTATGAAAACCCTTGTGACCCAGTTATAGAGATCTGTAACGGTGTCTCTCCACACGCGTGACCTCATTTACACACTCAAACTTCTGCTCCCTGCTGCATTATAGCACAGAATATATGAGCAGTTTATATCCGACTTCCCGAGCTCTGGCATTCATATTCCTGGTAACCTATATGACCCCTTAAACGGTAAAGCCTTTTCTTCAGGTAACCTGTGAAATCCATCTCCTTCATCGCTCCCTGCTCCTGGCTGTAGTCTTTTCTTCTCCTCCTGACCTCTTATTCAGGCTCAGCCGGCTGTCTGCTCAGGGCTTCTGAATTATTCATCTAACTATTTAGCCAGAAATCCTCCTGATGTGTGCAGCGCAGTGATCAGTGGTGATCCCGCTGTAATCCTGGCTGCTTACGGTGGACAGGACCCGGTTATTATATTATTACACATTCTATCTTTAGTGATCCAAGGCTATTTATTTGATGCCTTTATTATGCTATTTAATCAGCTGTGACACATACTTTATTATTGAAACAAAAGGGTTATCCAGGATTAAATCAAATAACATAGCTGCATTCTCTCCAAATCACCTCCACCCTTGTCCTCGGGTACAAAACAGCTCCATTCAGTTCAATGGAACTGAACTGCAATACCACACACAAACTGAGGACAAATGTGGAGCTGTTTCTAGAAAACTTTTTTTTTTTTTTTCCCCCTTTCTAATCCTGGATAACCCATATAAGATTGATGGCCTGTTTTTAGGCTAGGTTATCAGTGTTAAATACATCTTTCTACATACTCCAAAGTGTGGTTGACCATGTTTTTGTGTACATCAAAATTAAACATTATGTACTGGGAACACAAAAAGTAGTGTGAAATTACACCAACATCTATATTGGGAAACAGCTATCCTGTCTAATAATTTCTCCAAGGTGTAGTGGAAGGAGTGATGTCATGTGGAGGAAGAGATGTGCTAGTTAGGGGAAGGGGAACCTGGGACCCTCCAGCTGTTTCAAAAGTAGGATGCGTTCACACCAAGGAAAATAAGAGGAAATTCTGAGTGGAATCCCGTGGACTCCACTCAGAATTCTTTCAGCGGAGAGCCACGGAGTGCAAAGGTGCCCTATACCTAACACTGAGACACTTAGGCAGGATGAATTCCAAGCGGCGGGTTTCCACTTGGAATTTCCGCCTATTTTCCTGAGCATAATGTCATGAACAGTTAAAGGGGTACTCCAGCGAAAAGCTTTTTACTTTTTAATCAACTGGTTTCAGTACTTATCAGCTGCTGTATGTCTTGCAGGAAGTGGTGCATTCTTTCCAGTCTGACACAGTGCTCTCTGCTGCCACCTCTGTCCGAGACAGGAACTGTCCAGAGCAGCAGCAAATTCTCATAGAAAACCTCTCATGCTCTGGACAGTTCCTGTCTCCACAGAGGTGGCAGCAGAGAGTACCGTATAAGACTGAAAAAAAACACCACTTCCTGCAGGACATACAGTAGCTGATAAGTACTGGAGATTTTTAAATAGAAGTAAATTAGAAATCTGTATAACTTTCTGAAACTAGTTAATTTGAAAGAGATTTTCGCTGGCGTACTCCTTTTTAAAGCTTTTTCTGGCCAGGCATGATGGGAATTGTAGTTTTGAAATAGCTGGAGGACCACAGGTTATTCTTCTCTTTCATAGATCAATGAGGAACTTTTTTTTCTATTGCTATGTTTTTTTTTTTATATATTTTATAAAAAAAAATAAGTGTGTGTGTGTGTGTGTATATATGTATATAATATATAATTTTTTTTTCTTTTATGCAAGAGAGTTATTGAGAACTCCTATGTCTGTAAAGTGTTCATTATCGCTGTTTCATGAAACACAACTTATTCCCTTACAGATTGAACGGAAAGAGAGAAAGAGCAACTGCGATACGTTCTATGAAGTCATGTGCCTAGAAAGCGAATCAGAGAGGGAGAGGAGGAAAACAACTGCAAGTCCATCAATCCGTCTTTCACAGTGTGGACCGCAAGGAACCAACATACCCTCACCCCCTGAGGATGATGAGGAAGAAGGTGAGCCTACTGGTAGCAATCTACCACTGTTATCACAGTGGCTGTATAAGTACTGTAGCCACCTGGTCACCAGTTCATTGGTAAGAAAACAGGAAGGACTGGGCAGAGTCCTATTGTTGTTCTTCCTCAATTCATTCATCAGAATGGGTCAGGTTTGGCATCTGTATGACGGGATGTCTAAAATGACCCTGTGTTTGTGGTAAGCCCCTTCAAACTGGAAGGAAGGTATGTCGACATATACTGTGGCAAAGCTGCTCCAGATCCATTCAAAGTAGTTTGTAAGGTATACTGGTAAAATATGGGACTCCAAAGCACAGACAGCCGAGTCCTGCTTAGAAATGGACTGAATGTAGTCTAATGGTAACTATGTCCGGTTCATTTCTATGCATATACTTTTAGGGCGGGTTCACACTACGGAATTCTCACGGACAATGTCCGCGGAATTCCGTCAGCTGTCCGCCCGCACGGCTCCATAGACACCTTTCTATGGGCCGGCGTATTCTGCGATCCGCTAAAAGAAGTGACATGACACTTCTTTCAGCGTATAGTGGAATACGCCGGCCCATAGAATGGTGTCTATGGGGCCGGCGGAAAGGCGCCCAGATGTGCGGGCGGACAGCTGACGGAATTCCGCGGACGTTGTCCGCGAGAATTCCGTAGTGTGAACCCGCCCTTACTTAGCAAGACTCAGCTGTCTGTGTTTTGGAGTCCCACGGAATAACCGTATATGTTATAAACTACACTCGATCTCTTATACTGAATAAAGCCAACACAGGTACGCCACAGTATACCTCGGCATATCGCCCTGCTGGGGCATAGAGCCATTTTAGGTGTGGATGTTATCTAGCTAATGTTGCAGGAGAAAGCTCCCTTTTATGAAGGTGTGTTTTTGGTAGAAAAGAAAACTGCAGCAAGATTTATGGCCACCTGGAGATTGTGTATCTTGGTAGCCATTAATGAAGGGAAATAAAAACTGACAACCCCTCCAATTCCGATGCTACAATGAAAATTGAAGCCTTTTCTTCCAATGCAAGTTTGTTAGCTGAGGTGCCAGTGACCATGCGTCTGGCTCATTTTGGCGGAGAGCTCCTCCCCTGTAGTGGGTACGCCCGCCTTTATGTAGCTGATTGCAGCCTATGTTCACCTCCCACATCAGTGGAACATGATGCTCTGCAGTTTCTACATTGGTTATTTAAGCTACCCCCTACATTGGCCTTGCCTCCAACCCTTGAGCAGAAATATCTGCTCCCTTTTTTTTTTTTTCAGAAATCAACAGCAGTTGGGAGCGCAAGCAGTATATATATGTATGTGTGTGTGTGTATATATATATATATATATATAAAAATATATATATAAATATTGTAAGAAGGCGCACGGCACCGTCATAGATGGTAGATATGTCTCACCAAGGTTCCTGGCCTTGGTGAGGTGAAAGACTATCATTGCTGGTGTCAGCGGCAATAGGCCACTGGCACATGTTTAAAATTTCGTATGGCTGCAATGCAGTTTATTCCGGGACGGTCTTTCATGGGAGCATGCCAAAGAGAGGGCGGGTGGCTGCTCCCACACTCCAGGTCCAGGTTTTGGTGTGGCCTTTGTAAGTCTCAGAGTGTGCGGCTGGGGAGAAGGAGCTGTGTGTGGCTTCTCTGAGGCCAAAGGAGACTTCCAGGAACTGTTTGGTGTCTGGCAGCGCCTGTCCGGGTGAGAGCCCTCTGTGAACTAATTGACTGTTTTGCATAACTGCCAATGACTGTTTTCACGGACTCTGCTCCATACCTGGGTGTTGGCTGAAGAAAGCTGTATGTTTTGTTTTCTGTTGTGGACAATAAACCACTTATTTTTATTTAAACCTGCGGCTGATCTCATCATATCAAAAGACTGTTTTTGAGACTGATCCCCAATTTTATATATATATATATATATATATATATATGGGGGTGCTGACATTCCTGTCTTTCGGGACAGGTACACTTTAAATTGCATTCTGTCCAGTGCTCAGAAAGACAACAGAAGATGGAGTATAACCCAGTATGTAACTTGACTAAGAAAGTTGGAGAGCGGAATCAGTCCGTCATCATACTGAGCGTGCTATTTTACTAGTGTTCTCCCTGGCGGCACTGGCAAGGGAAAGGGGGCATCAATTTTTTATATGTGCTTTGTGCAGAAGCCACTTTGCAATGAATAACTAAAGTGCCAAATCACTTCTGGTGAGTGATTTTATTTAGGCTGGTACCCTGTCTGAGGTGGCTCCGGGCCGTCCACAAGTGATAGCAGAAAAACTCAGCAGTGTTTCCTTCTTTTCTGGAGAAGAATAATAGTATATTTTTAGGGAATAGTTTTAATTTGTATATTTTCTGATCTCTTTTATGGATGATGGAAGTTGGCACACACCCTGGCATTTTTGCATATTATCATATTGTTTTGGCTCCTCTCATTGCTGGTTTTCTGCTGCATTGGAGGATCAGTTACAATAGGCCAGAAGGGCAGATCTACCCTACAGCTGCAATACATGGGGGAAGATGGCCTTGTGGTGTTTATTGTAATGAATAGCGTGGGAGATGTGTGAGAACCTTTGTCTCCCTTGTAAAATTTCCTTTTTAATGAGTATTTTTCTTAGGTTATACTGTGTAATAAGTTCTGAATACCTCTTGTTATATTTCTAGATAATGATGAACCCCTTCTAAGCGGTTCTGGGGATGTATCCAAAGAATGTGCAGAGAAAATCCTGGAAACCTGGGGAGATCTCCTGTCCAAATGGTAAGAGCACATCTAGTAAATAACAATGGAGCTTAGAGATTTTCTTATTGTCTTTAAGAAGAATTTTTTTTTTCAAAACAACTGGTGTCAGAAAGTTATATAGATCTGTAAATTACTTCTATGTAAAAATCGGACGTTTTCCAATACTTATCAGCTGCTGAATGTCCTGCAGGAAGTGGTTTATTCTTTCCAGTCAGACACAATTCTTTCTGCTGCCACCTCTGTCCATGTCAGGAACTGTCCAGAGCAGGTGATTTTTTTCTGTAGGGATTTGCTACTGCTCTTATTGTTGAACAAAAAAAAAAAGAACTTTTATTATATACTGTACAGTAGTTGTCACCACAAACCAGCATAACCAGACGTACCCTGGTGGCAGCGGGGTTCTTATGTTGGGGGGATGTTTTATTTTAAGCTATCCTGTAAATCATCTACTATCTGCAGGTCATACAGCAGCTGATAAGTACTAGAAGACTTTGATATTTAAATAGATGTAATTTACAAATCTATATAACTTTTTGACACCAGGAAACACCCTATTAATGTACGGAACATGTGTAGAAGGCCTAAAGGATATTTGGCCTAAAAAGGTGGAAACACATGGGTCTACTGAATGGAGTCAGAGGTCAGGCTGGTGATGTCACTTTCCATCACGTTTACTTACTCCATTGAGCCCAAATAGGGAGGACACTGTTTGACCCATTTTGCTGGCTCCTACATGGCATAAATGGGATCAGAAAAAAGAGAACACGTGTCAGTATGGTCCAATATGATAAGTGATCTAGGTATAGTCAGTAAGCAGTCTGCCCCAATACTGAGGCTCTATACCAGTGTTTTTAGATGCCACATTGCAGCAGTGATGTGAGTAGATGAGACAGATGTCATAAACCATGTTCCCAAATACTATGTGTTCTACTATAACATGCTCGGCTCTGGGCCATATGTTTGTTGCAAAATACATCTGTCTGACCTGCTGGCATTGTGCTGTGTGGGTGCTTCTCCTGCCAAGGCCTGCTATGTTGGCATCTAGGTAGCAGTAGCTATTAGACCTTGACATATGTCCATTGGATCTGCCTATGTTTCATCCTCCTACTTGCTTAGATGTTGGAGACGTGCATGTAGGCAAGGCAATGTAAGCAGTGAACGTTATATTAATAATAAAATTCCAGCAGGCTGTTCCAGTTTTCCTTCCTGCATCTTGCATCTATAGCTTTATTGTGGACCTGCATGTACAGAGGGTTGGGGCTCAGTTGTACAGTTTTCCTTGGACACAATGAAACCGAACAGTTTTAGGAAAAAAGATAAGTGTATAAGACCAGCCATGGCATAGACCTGATAAGTGAACGTCCGCAGCCGGAACACACAATAAAGACTGCAGGATGTGTGATTAAGAACTGAGGGGGTAGGAACCGGCAAGAACTAGCCACTGGTTTCTAAATAAATAGATATTCTTCCAGTGTGTAATAAAATTCTTAAGAATCTGTGCTCTACTTTTCCTCCCGTTCCCTTATTTAGTATAACAAGTGTTTCCATAACAAATATTCCCATAAACCTAATCCTAAACCAGAAGGCAGCTAAGGGCTTCTCTCCCCATCACACTGCAGACAAACTCTATATTAAGTCTATTTAGCTTCTGCAGCAAGATGGCGGGAGAAGTGCTCAGCCGCGTGCTTCTCCCGGCAAATCCAAACAATGGGTGGTGGGCTAAACAATTAGACCCTGACCATCAAAAGTTTTAAAATGTCTATGTAACATGTCAAAAGTTTTTTAATGACAGGAACACTTTACATATATTTATACAGTTCAAATTTGTAAAATCCTGTTTAGATCGGTCTGAAGCCTGTCACTCTGCAACTACTAAAAAGCTACAGATCACAGCAATTCCAATCACCCTCCCCTCTAACCCACCAACGCCAACTATTCCCCTCCCAACCATGTAATCCTTTATGCTGTCATAGCTTCCAAGGCCTAATGTAGGCTTCCAGGTCTGCCATCTTACGATTGAATGCAAGAAATAGTGCCTGTTTATCCATACAAGTGACTTCAGGTAATTCACATGTGCTGACATCACTTTGTCCTTGCCAGGCACCTGAATCTGAGTGTGCGGCCCAAGCAGCTTTCTGCACTGGTGAGGAGTGGCGTGCCTGAGGCATTAAGAGGAGAAGTGTGGCAACTGCTTGCTGGATGTCACAACAATGACTACCTTGTGGAGAAGTACAGGCTGCTCATCACTAAGGTAAGTCCATAATGATTCTACAGGAACACTTTACGTGAAATGTTTTTTTGTATTAAAAAAAGTGTATGCCTATATATAATATAAAATATATATAAAATATTATATACTGTTTCCCAGAAAATAAGGCATAGTAGATGATTTACAGGATAGCTTAAAATAAGGCATCCCCCGTATGTAAGACATCCGCTGCCACCAGGGTTATGTCTGGTTATGCTGGTTTTTGATGACAACTACTGTACAGTATATAATAAAAGTTTATTTTTCTTGTTCAACAATAAGTGTGAATTCTTCACGGAAAAATAAGACATGCCCTAAAAGTAAGACCCAGTGCCTCCCCAAAAATTCATGTAAGACACGGTCTTCTGTTTGGGGAAATGGTGTGTATATATATATAATATAATATATAATATAATATATAATTTTAAGAGCAGTCTCCCTGTCTTGCTGCTGCTTGAACCTTCATTGATTGGTTCTAAGTTATAGGAAACCCAGCAACAAGTGTTAAGTTACCCTGCAGCACATCCAGAGGAGAAGAGAAGTACTACATGTCCTGTGAAATTTATTATATAATTGAAGGTCAGACAGTGTCCTCCAGAGAGATGTTCTTTGTCGGCTTATTTATGAAGATGTTGATTTGAGGGCTTCTCTTTTATCAGTTCCTTGCTTGACCTTGGTAGATGTGTATTTTTTAGCTATGAAGCTCAGAATACCTGATATTTTGAAAGTTTGAAACGGCAAACCGCTCCTCCTTATAGTGGATTTTCCTATAACTGAAAGTTATAACATCCACATGAAAGACTATAAGCGTCTGATCACTGGAGGCCTTGCCAATGACGAGAACGTGGTATGCAATTTGGTGTAGTGATGGCATTATGACAACTCAGCTCCCATTCGAGCGAAGGGATCTAAGCCACAATTACCAAATCCATCCACTACACAGTGAACTTTTTCTGGTCCCTTCTACTGTGTAATACGAGCTATGTGGAGGAGGTAGCGTATATCACCACCCACCGATCAATAATCAGTGTTTATTCCTGAGCATTGGCCAGCAATCATTTTAACTCGGAAAAACCCTTTAATATCAGTTTTTGGAAGACCCCTTTAAGTGCTGCATATCTATAGAGAAAAGAATATGCTATTTTCTAATACAGTTCCTTCCTGTTTCGCTACCCCAATGGTTTTGACTCGCACAATATTAATTCTGCAGTCACACTTTGTATAGCTGTGATATTTCTACTAGGTGCGGTGAATAATTCTGCCGGGCATGGAATGTCTGGGTGAAAGAAAACTAATGTATTCATATATTAAAGCATGACTTCAATTATTAATGGAAGACTTGGTAACAGGTCACTGAACTGTTCTGACTACAACCCCTTCAGTTCCTGGGTAAGCTAAATACAGACATTTTTAGCGTAGCCCCAGGATATTATAGGCGCTGTATATATTGTCTTGGTCCGTGATTTAGTTTATTCAGACTCCATTTGTTTTCATGCTTTTACATTGTGTGGACCGCGTTCTTCCGTTGCCTTAGCGCATATAAAAAGAACGATACAATACGACACGTTTAGCATAAAATGAGTAAAAGTAAATGAAGCGTTAAATGAAACCCATCTGTAGCAATGAAAATAGCAGCAGGCCAGATCTGGAGCACTGCTGATTCCTATAATAAAAATCACGGCTTTACATGTAAACATAGCGGAGTGCTTGGAAACACTTCTATAGATAAAACGGCGAAATTTAAATCTGTAAGGGCCGAGATTTCTAGTACTAGTTCTAAGCTACACGTACTAAACCATAACTAAACACCAGCTACCACTCCTGTGTAGGCTGCTCTCATGTAGAGACACTTACATACTCTCTTTGCTTCATCTACAACATTGCCTGACCCTTACTACAGTCTCCCTGTCAGTAAATGGAGCTGTCTTGCAGTTTTCTTTGCAGCAGTTGGCTGGAAGCAACAGGACAGAAAATATAATGTGAATGGTGCGTAGTGACAGCACCTAGAGAGCTATCGCAGTACAATACTTCAACTTGTTAAAGCGACTCTGTGCCCACAATCTGCCCCCCAAACTGCTTCTACTGTCAGCTGCTTTTAATCCAAGATCTGTCCTGGAGTCCGTTCGGCAGGTGATGCAGTTATTGTCCTAAAAAAACAACTTTTAAACTTGAAGCGCTTTGTCAACTTGGTGTGGCCTACAGTGTCTGTGCCCTAGGCCTGGGACGCCTCTCCGTCCCTCCTTCTCGCCGCCTTCATCATTAGGAATGCCCCTAGACAGGATTTCTCCTATTCCTCACTTGTCTGAACACTGCACGTGTGCCTTAACAATTCAGCACTTGTGCAGTGTACAGATAAGTGAGGAATAGGAGAAGTCCTGCCCAGGGTCATTCCTAATGGTGAAGAGGGTGGGGAGGAGGGACGGAGGGCTGGTGCGAGTCTAAGGGGCAGAAACTCTAGGCCACGCCAATTTGACATAGGGCTACAAGTTTAAAAGTTGTTTTTTAGGAAGATACCTGCATCACCTGCCGAACGGAAGCCAGGACAGATCTGGGATTAAAGCAGCTATCTGATGGTACAAGCGGTTGTGAGGGTGATTGTGGGTACAGAGTCGCTTTAAAGTTCCCGACAGGGAATAAAAAAAAAAATTAAAAAAAATTGAAACCAATTGCATAAAGCTTTTTAAACAGATTATACACACAAAAAAAAACAAATGAAAAAGAAATGGATAATAGTAAGAAAAAAAGTAGCAAAAGAGTATCACTGTACGTAAAAGCCTGAACAGTTATAATATATTTATTCATCCCATACGGAAAACACTGAAAACCTGAATAAATACAGTGTATAAACCTCATGACAATGATGTGCTCATTTGTAGTAACTTTTGACTGCCGTGCCAAGATATAGTTGAGGGAAGGGCGCAGCACTGCATATGTCCCCGACTGTTAATCATATCAGACTCTTTTGCTTTGGTACATTCCATGGACAGAAACAGTCAGATATTCTGATAGGCAGTAGAGTGCACTGCTGTGCTTTCCTTCCAGCCCCAGCTGCATCTCAAGATTGCAACAACCATTCTTATGCTAAGTTTACACGGAGCGATAATTGGCCCGATCGCACGATTAACGATTTCGAAGTAACACATTTTTTTTTATAACGATCAGCGTTTAGGCGGTCCGATATATCGTACGGAAAAATCGTTTTGCCATTGCATGCCCGCAGCCCGGCCTGCCCGCAGGCGGGGATGTCGATCGAAGCGCTGGCGCCGGGGATGTCGATCGGAGCGCTGGCGCCGGGGGTGGCGATCGGAGCAGCGGGGGTGGCGATCGAGCCGGCGCAGGGGGCTGCGGATGAGTGGGGGGCCGGACTTTGGGCGGCGGGACTTTCGCGCGACGACTGTTTACACGGAACGATCGGTGAATTTTTTGCGAACGACGATTTAAGATCAAGATCAAAATAAACGATTTCTCGCTCGTCGTGCTATCGTTTGAATTCGATCGTTATCGTGCAAATTCGCACGATAATCGTTCCGTGTAAATCCAGCATTAGGAGTGAGATCCACTGTGATTAGTAACTTACAATCTCCAATGTCATGTGAAAAGTTATTACAAATGACAGTAATGCTTTAAAGGAGAACTCCAGGCCACATCTAAAAATCCTAGGCAAGGGGGCCTAAAGAAGAATGTATACTTACCCATCCCTGTATCCCTGCAGCGCCAGGTCAACAGCTCACTGACAGCCGCTGGTCTTTATTCTCTCTCGGCTTCCTGCATTGTCACTTCCTGGTGGGAAGTACCTTCTCAGCCAGTCAGTGACTGAAGCAGTGTCCTGTCCCAGTCACTGATTGGCTGAGCAGGCATTTCTCAGCCAGGACGATGTGGCATTCCAGGAGCTAGAGGAGGCCAGTGGGGGGTCCATTATCGGTGACGATGCACTGTGGTGGCATGGGAATGGGTAAGTATAGATTGTTTTTATTACATCCCCTGCCCCCCTGGGATTTTTTTAGATGTGGCCCAGAGTTCACCTTTAATAGTTTTAGCAAAATAAAAAACGTATATGATTGTATAAGTTCAGTACTGTTGTTACTGTATCAGCCTGCAGGATAAAGTTGACGTGCCAGTTTTAGTGTGCAGTAAACCACACCAAAAACACCCAAACAATAATGTTCTACTACAAGAACATTTGCCCCCTTCTATCTCTGCTTTCGTGGACTCCTCTTTACTGCACGCTCCCAGGAATAAGTAAGGCTTTGTTCAGTTGTACAATAAGTTCCTTTTTAGTAGAGTCATAAAGTTGTTTGTAAAATTTACGGTCCTCCTATAGTGAATGACATAGCTATCTGCCGGTGACACTTGGCATTGGGTTTGGTTATATAACCAGATTGACCAATCTCACTCTGCGCTCATGATTATAGTTTACAGAACGTTTCTCCACAATCCCTGACTCTATTCTGCCGCAAGCCGAGCAAGGTTAATACGAAATTGGGGGTTTGAGTATGCGACTTCCACCCCTCCACTCCTCTCCTCCATCGCCCGTCATTTCTCCTGTCAGAGGTGTAATGTAATAGTATAGCCGCACACACCGGTGCCCACCTGATTACATAGCAGCCGGCAGGTCTCCACATAATTACTAGAGGTTCTTGTATTATTATATCCCATCTATGTTATTATTGGTATGGGATATAGACTTGTAGCTATGTTGCTGACTGCAGAGGAAACAAGACATGTATAGGCAGGGCTGAGTACTGGGGAGGAGTGCGTTATATAGAGACATGATACTTCTATAGCCTGGAATAATCCGGTCCCTGAATTCTGCTCTAGATTTGGTGGATGTGATGTTGGCGAAATGCAATAAATTCCGCTTACATTGTATAGAATGTAAATGAAGGTATATAAGCACCAGCTATTACTGCTGTATATTGGAGGCAGTAGTGGGGAGGAGATCCTTGTGCCGTCGGCGGTGGCTAGAGCTCTGAAGCCTGCTGACTGCTATCCTGCTGTGACAAAGCATTAGTTATAGGGCACTGAAATATTAATGCCGGGATCTTTAAGTAAAAAGCACTGGCTGGGGCTGTCATTGCTCATGCTACAGTCACCTTGATGTCCCTCTCCGATGCACATTGAAGGGCTCAAAGATTTAAAGCTGAAGCTACGGTTTAATGTGTTGCTTCGGATGCATGTCTGTGTGTGTTAATAGATTGGTAGAAGATGATGTAATTCTAGGTCTGCACTTCATATATTCCAGATTATGTATCTGCATGATTTGTAATTGTCAGGGTAATGCCAACATCTCATCTACATATCTAATTTTACATCTTGGCTGAGAGGGGAACGAGAGAAAATCTGCAAATGGTTCGATTCAATGATCTCTTCACAAAGAAGTGGAACTTCATTCAATTCGTAATATATTCCAGAGATGTAAAATCTTCACTTTTGTCCTGTCTTAACAAATTTTGAGGCCAGTTGCCCGGGTCCTTGAGGCAATATACTACCATTTGGTATGTTGTATACATAAGCTGTTGCAAAACTACAATTCCCATCATTAACATTGGCTGTCCAGACATGATGGGAATTGCAGTTTTCCAACAGCTAGAGGGCTGAAGGTTCCCCATCCCTGGTGTACGTCATGAGTCGAAAGTCTGGAACAACTTGAATATTGGTAACATTATTTGATCAGTCTGGTGTCCATGATGAGCGTTTGCCCCTCTGTCAGTAGATTATGATGGGGTCAGGCCCCATTTGCATCAAGTTTTCATCACCAGCACACATTGGCAAAAAGGTATTCTGACACACACAGCACAACACCCCATTGACTTTGAGACCAAACAAGTTGCCTTTAAAACTTAATAGTGTACCTGTATACGTATCTTCATCCTAAAATGCAGTGTGAATTGAGCCTTAAAGCAAATTGTTATTGATATCTTTCCAGTGGTGTCGCCAGCTTGGTAGGTGGTCAGAGGGGACCACCTACCAAGCTGGCGTCACCACTGGATAGATATCAATAAAAAATACTTGTATCTGTGTTCATTTATTCAGGCTGTTTACAATGTCAAAGAGGCATGGCCTAGTGTCTCCTGGGCCCGAGCACCGCAGTGCTGTCGTTTTTGCAGTTTTTGCATAGAATTAAAATTCCCTTCATTGAGGACACGAGGGGCACTGTTTCTGGAGGAAAGCGGATTTTTTTTTGTAAATCTGGTTAACCCCTTTAAATGCAAGAGTGTTGGATTGGTGTCAGATTTTGGTGCAGATTCTGTCAGTCACGTGACTGGACCATTACAAATTTTTATAATGGCACAGGATTTGGCTTGTGGTAAAGTTGTCCCTGGTATACATGTCTGATCCTTTGCATGAAATTTGATTGCAAGCTCCTTGTAGCAGTTATGCGAATAAATACATTATCTGTGCGAATCTGCTCCAAATTAATAAAGGTTTTTTTTTCTGTAAATAAACATTTAGAATGTTATTTGATGCCGATTTTTTTCATTTTTTTTAGCAAAAATGCTAAAGGCCCTATTCCACCAACAGATCTGACGAAAGATTATCTGCCAAAGATTTGAAGCCAAGCCCAGGAGTGGATTTGAAAAGAGGAGAAATCCAGTCTTTCCTTTATGACCTGTTCTCTGTTTATAGTCTGTTCCTGGGTTTGGCTTCAAATCTTTGGCAGATAATCTGTTGTCAGATCTGTTGGTGGAATAGGGCCTTTAGGCAAGTTTTGATTGGTTGGGGTCTGTGTGTTCAGACCTCAACAGATCTGACTTCTTGCAGAAGATGGCTCCATAGACTTACTGTAGCAAGTTGGGGAGTGAAGCCCTCCAGCAATCTGGGGATCTGAACACGCAGACCCTGACCGATCAAATCTTTTGTCAGTAACGGTTTGAAGGGACGCACAGCTTGTTACAAAACGGCTAGAACGCTTTACATTTAGATCACATCTCTTCTTATTTTTTTATTTTTATACAAATCATATGAAGCTGCGTGTCCTTCAGATTCTCAGTTGTTGTGGGTCTTGAGCAGCGTGGAGAATTGATGCAAAATGTGTGCCAGCCAATTGTATAACTCTCATGATACAAAGACTAACATTTATTTACTAAAATAGGAACATCTCTTTAATTTGGCATTTTCTGCTAGTAATATAGTAAACTCCTCAATGTCCTTAAGTTGCTCAGAATCATCTTTATTTCTTAGTAATATATATTTCCGGCTAAATTGGGTGGAGTTTATCGGCTTTGGTAATAGGTCACACAGGCAGTACCCCAGCTTTATGGCATAAATAAGATGTTGTTTTTTTTTCCTTCCTACTTCCGCATCTACTGGCGTTCGGACAATGTCTGTTTATCCACTTATCAGCACATCCTGACCCGTGCCCAGCCAGTCTCTGCATAGACAGGTCACCAGGTAGATACACTCACAGCCAACTCCTGAGAGCATGAATGTTAAACGTTACAAATGTTACTTATAACATATAAAAAAATAAAAGCAGATCAACCCATGTCGACCATGAGTGGGTCAGGATTTTCGAATTGTGGACACCTGGACAAGGAAGCGCTGATTAGCGGGGACTGGACATTGTTGGAGCAGTAGTGGCGGGGAATTGGGCCATTGAATATTCCTTATTTTTTAAGACAGCCCAAGCCCTTTTTTTAAAAAAAACAAACAAACAAAAAAAAACCAGGCCAGACAATCCCTTTTAAAGGGGCATTACTATTTTGACAAAGTTCTCTCCAATCCTCTAACTATCTATCCTATAACTACACAGGAGGTCTGAGTGCTGGGGCCACCGGAGTCTGGAGAATGTGGACCCCAGTCTGCTGTTAGAATTGAGCATGTCTGTCCCCGCTCCCAATAATCAGAACCCCTAAGATAAGCTTGTTATCCTGTGAACAGGAGATCACTTTGTCATATGGGAAAACCCCCTTGGTTCACTCAGCGTTTTTGTGTAACACGTATGTTTTACATGGGATAAAACCATATACGTTAACAGATGCTAATAATGGGTTCTGCCATTGATTTTCATATAAAAAAAATCTTGCTTTGCACGATAGTGTAGCTGACTGTGTGCAAAATAAGCAGAAAAAAATAAAATACAAAGAAAATAAAATCAACCACTCTGGAAGCAAACTGATAGTGTCCAGCTTTCCCAGGAGCAGATCTACCATAAGAAGTTGTGTTCTCTCTCCAAACATTCTGTTTGGTTTGTGCTCTGTAATACTGGATAGTTCCTATGTTTACAGTCATTTTGCAGTTTTTTTATTCTTGGTGAGGATAATTTGTTTTCCTCCTTGTAAATTATGTTGTGGCTATAAATTACAGCCAATAATATAAGGTGCAGTGTGCCGTTTTGTATCCCCTCCTTGGTATGTCGTATATATCCTGTATCTCTGTGCTCGGAGAGTCCTCCGCTGTGCCTTCTGCAATGACCTTTTAAGAGTCTGCAATATATTCTCAGCATAATAAGGCTTGTCTGATCTCTGTGGTCCCGTCATACATCTAGATCCTATATTGCTCTGCAATCGTGCCTCCCCTGTGCCTGCAGTCCCTGTGTCTGGGTGCTGTAGTGCAGGCTGGGATCCTGGCTGATCTTGGCAATACATGAGAGGGAGGAGGAGAGGAGGGTTTGCAGAGGACCACACTCACAAAGACATTCTCTCCATTCTGCAGCAAAGTGAGCTGCAGTCCTTCTGCGGGACTTCCTACAGAGCCGGTGACTTCTGCCTATTATCAGGTAAATAATCTGCCGCCGGGGGTGTCTGAGCTTTTATTGCTCCAGTATCTGCAGTCAGAATGTTACTTAATCTGCATGAAACCGACTAGGACTATTTGCCGGTGTTAGACTTGAATGCTTGTGAATAGGCAGAGATATAGGGCAGTGCCATCCTGTGTCCTATACAATCAGGTGTCCTTAATTCTGTGTCCTAGAAGAAAGCTGCAGTGGAGGGGAGCGCAGGGCTGCAGATGCAGAGCTCCTAAATGTCACTGCATCTTATTCTGGATAGCCTCATATTATTGCTGTGTGTGCTGCATGTGTCCATAAATCCACAGATAATAGGACGGTAAGCATGGATGTGTGTGTGGTGGAGGGGTTAGACCGTAAGCACAAGGATGCAGTGATGGGCTGGATACTGTACAAACATTGTCACATTCTCTCCTCTCAGCGGCTCTGATGTCTTGTGTGGAAGCGTAGCGATGGAGTGGGATTGCCTCGGATAGAGGACAGAGAACCCACATGACCCCAGCTTCCTGATGACTGCACCTTTTTATCCCAAGCTCCTTCCCCGAGCTTTTTCTCCTCTCTTTCTAACATGGCAGGAAATTGGCACAGCGTTGTTCTTCAGTGAAGTTAAAGGCAGTCCACACTGCAGACGCAGCACAGCTGGAGTCACCGTGGGGTTCGCTGAAGGACGGCACAGACGCAGGCATGATTCTGATATCTTCGGAGATCTAAAGATGAACTCTTCCCTTGAAGGAACTAACAGTAGCAGTCTTTTTTGCCTTTTGGGTGTGGGGTCTCATGAAGCCATTCCTGTTTGCCTCCTGGAAGTGGGGATCATCATCTTTTTGACTGTTCTCATCATCTCCGGCAATTTGATAGTCATTTTCGTCTTCCACTGTGCTCCCCTACTGAACCATCACACCACTAGTTACTTCATTCAGACCATGGCCTATGCCGACCTCTTGGTTGGAGTCAGCTGCTTGGTACCATCCTTTACTCTGCTTCATAGCACCGACCTCCTTCCAGAACAGATCGTATGTAAAATGTTTGGCTATGTTGTGTCCGTCCTGAAGAGTGTCTCCATGACATCATTGGCTTGCATCAGCATCGACCGCTACATTGCCATAACCAAACCACTCACGTACAACACATTAGTCACCGCCTGTAGGCTACGTTTTTGCATCCTCTTGCTCTGGATCTACTCGTGTGCTATCTTCCTGCCATCGTTCTTGGGATGGGGAAAACCCGGATACCACGGAGATGTATTTCAGTCGTGTGCGGACTCCTGGCCCACCAGCGCCTACTTCACTTCTTTCATTGTGGTGATGTTATATGCCCCGGCGGCTACGACTGTTTGTTTCACGTACTTCAATATTTTCCGCATCTGCCAGCAGCACAACAAGGAGATAAACGATAGACGCGTCCGTTTCAGCACCACCGACAGCGAACCCTCCCAGGGACAGCCCAGTCCGGAGAAGCGCTACGCAACCGTTCTTTTCCGCATTACCAGTGTCTTCTACATCCTCTGGTTGCCCTATATCATCTACTTCCTCCTGGAGAGCTCCAGGGTCTATTCCAATAAGACTGCCTCCTTTCTCACAACCTGGTTGGCCATCAGCAACAGTTTCTGCAACTGCGTCATCTACAGCATGTCTAACAGTGTTTTCCAGAAAGGTCTCAAGCGTCTTTCTGGGGCCATTTGTGCTTCTTGTTCCAGGCGAGGCGAAGGTCCCGATGGTACAGGTACTGCGCCTAAGAGACCCACGGCTGATGACAATCCTTAATTATGTTAGTACCACTAGTACACTAGAAAACGTGTTCACAGTATTAAAGATTATCGGCCTCCAACGGGAGCATTGGAGCAGCATCAGTGATGCCAGAGTCTATCTAGTGCTTTAGTCCCATTGTGGACCCAACATGTAGCTGCAATAAATGGTGTCATAATCTTACTGGAGCTTGTGGCTCTTCTCGTTTTCGGACTCATTATCACCTAGGATCGAGTCATCTTATGATTTTGCCACATTTGTGTCTCTATAGCGAGTTCCACAATCTTGAGGATGCATCGATGCCTTCAGAAGCGGAAACGTTACCGCCAAATGGTGCGCGCGCGTGTGTACTCTGCTGTCTCCGAACAGCGCCAAATGTTTGGATTGCCACGTGGGTTGTTAAAGGAATGGATTGTACTTCTTAGACTTGTTAGAGCCGCGGGAGCTCTTTAAACATACGGGACCCCCGTCTATTAAGGAACCCATCACACAGAGTCCGTCTCTTGTACTATAGTTGCAGTTTTATTTTGTTACATGCAATAGTTAGTTTGGTTCCGGGGGAAAAAAATTTAATGCAATATTTTTCTAAGTGGAAGAAAATAATATATTATTGATATTTAAATCGTTGACCACTGGAATTTTTTTTAAGTGTAATTTAAGAATGTTTTTGCTTAACGTGTTTGTAATAGTCGTATGTTAGGGCGGTCACATGATGTGTTTTCTACCCTTTTAAAGTTTGTCTGGTACCTGTAGCTTGGAGAGTCTATTTGTGGGCCGAACCAGTACGTCAGCCCTCAGTCTGCTAGGACATTGCTCAATGCCTAATACGTACGAAGCCTGAATTCTTCATCCCATTTCCCAGCAGACTGAGGCCAGTGTATCCAATAATATAATACAGCCTTCAATGTATCTAGATGCCAGGTATGCTTTAAATGGGGCAAAGGACACACTGCGACTTATCAGCCGTTGCCGTACTACATCCTGACCGTTACACGTTGGGAGTAGTAGTGCAGCACAGGCTGGAAGGTCGCAGCCTGCACTTAGTCTTCTTGTAACACTTTTGCCTTGCAAGTTCTCCTGGCAGTAAAACTGTTAACGCTGTGATGTCCCATACATAATGAATGTATTGTTTAGACTGTATAAAATGCAAAGCAAAAAAACATTGTCTCTGACACTGTTATTGAATAATGCTTTTTGAAAGATTTGCTCAATTCACATACAGACTTTATTCTGAGGACCATACACTATGTGGGGGGGGGGGGGGGGGGATTTGGAATAATATATAAAAAAAAAAGTTATGGTTTGTGTCTGTGCCCCCAGCCCCTATTAGTTAAGTTGCCATCAATTTTTATTTTATGCACTTAAAAGATTTTTACAGTTTCCAACACATGTCGCGAGGATTCAACAAAAGTTTGTGTACCATATCACTGCTGTGGGATGTTTCGGTCATTAAAGACAGTTATCAACATGGTATACTGTGCTCATGAGTTTTTGGAGACACCACAGGCGGCCGGAGCCATCACCCATTCCAATCCAGTTCTCCCAAAACTCATGAGTACAGTATACCATGTCGATCACTGTCTTTAATAACCGCAGTTATATGGTACACTAAAACTTTTGTTGAATCCTTGGAAACTGTAAAAAAAAAAAAACTTTTAAGTGCATAAAATAAAAATAAAAAAATTGATGGCAACTTAACAAATGGTGTGCAATTGATATTTCTCTATTTCTGACAATTGCTTCTACTGGCACCCCCTGCTCTGAGTGCGCAGACATAGCATTAATTATAAAGCCCCTATTACACAGGAAGGTCAGAGCTCGCTTACTCCCTGTTCCCCGCTCACTGACAGCGCTATTACACGTAAGCGGGTAAGTGCGGGGATGGGGGCCCGCAGGGAGCTGCAGGGGTGGGCTCCCTGGACGACCTTTAAATTGTGTGGGAAGCCCATAGGAAATAGCGACAGTCTGCTGCCGCCGCTCCTGTTGCGTGGAGCGACGGCATCAGATCGTTGCTATCGTTTGTTTTCTAATGTGTTGGAAGACGTCGTTGACGTTGTGCATGTCCGCTGATCGTTGCCTTCTATTACACAAAGTAATGGCCGATAATCATTTTGTGTAATAGAGCATTAAGTTGGCTTCATCTGTTCCTACGAGAATAATAATAACTAATGTCAATCCTGCTTCATGTCTTATTTAGATTTTCATTTCAGGGGAAATGCTATGTAAAATTGGTGTCTTCACCCATGGCACCATATTTTATTGTCCAGATCTATTTAAAATTAGGAACTTACAAAAAAAAAACAAAAAAACATTTAGTTAGATGTCTACAGTATTTATGCACACAAATGTATCCACCCTATTAGATCCAGGAGACACATGGTACCTCCTAAGGTTTTCCTAAGCTGCTGAACTGCTGCAAGCTGGAATATCCCCTCACTCCTCCGATCCTGGACCCTGCTTGGAGATCAGCATCCAGCTGTGACTGTCAATCAAGCAAGGATAAGGATGGCAGGGGGAGCAAGGAGGGATTCAACCTTGTAGCATTTTAGGAGCTTGGAAAAGCCTCCCTCACACTCTACACTGGAAAATAAAAACAATTTTCTATATTATGGAAGCATAGACAGATATCTGAATGGTACCATGTGCCTCTTATCACCTAACAGCTACAGTATCTAACAGTGTCAGCCGTTGAAGAAAGCGACGGTCTGCTGTTACACAGAGCAACGTGGAGCAGACTGTCGCTATTGTTATCAGGATTTTAGAACTTGCTAAAGGCAATGATCAGCCCAACTTATTGTTGCCTTTTGAAAGGAGCTATTACACCTAACAATTATTGTCTGGAACGGCTGGTAATCAGCCAAGTACAGACAATAATCGTTTGGTGTAATAAGACTTAGAATTATTTGGTGGCCCCATAGAAAATGAATAAGGCACTGGCCACGCATCAGTGGTGTGCTCCATTTATTGCAAGGACAATTTTGTCTCCATTCTCAGAACTGGTGGGGTCCGCTTGTTATGCCCTATCTTGTCGGTAAGAGATGACATCTTGAGATTGGAATACCCCTTTAGGGTACAAACCCACTTGCCGGATCCGCAGCGAGTCCTCTTGCTGGGTATTTGCAGCGAGACTCGCTGCGGATCCCGGCCCTATTCTTTCAATGGCAGACAAAATCGCAGCAGGGGTGTACATCCCTGCTGCGAGTCTGTCCCCAGCCCGCCCCGTTAACCCCCCGGCCACCGGAGCATATACTTTACCTGATCCTGGCTCCGGCGGTTCCCGATGTCTTCAGCAAGCCGGAGCCGGGATCAGGTAAAGTATATGCTCGCTCCAGCCGCCCGCCCGCAGCCCCGGCCGCCTGATCACCCCCCCCACAGCCCCGATTGTGGGTTTGTACCCTTAAGATATTTCTTATTGCATAGGCTTGTAGCATCACTTAGGATTTTCTAACATTTGCCTGTATTAATAATGTTCTATGGAGCGCTGACATTCCCAACACTTATGTGAACCTTACAGAAGCCAATGGTTCCAATCCTAAGTAAGTGGGATCCAGTGGCACTCTTGTCCATCATGCAGAGGAACCAGCACTAAAACCAAGATTGTTTTACATTATAGTTAAACATTCATAGCCAGTCCTGCTGTTGTTCCATCTATATCTTTGTATAGGAGGTGCTTTTAGGCTATATTCACATAATGTTATGTAAGGGAGCTCTCAGGATCTGGACTCCGTTACCTATGGGAGACCAAAGGGTTTCTATTCTGACACCAAAGGGGAGATTTATCAAACATGGTGTAATGTGAAACTGGCTCAGTTGCCCCTAGCAACCAATCAGATTCCACTTTTCATTCCTCGCGGAATCTGATTGGTTCTACTTCATACCAGTTTGATAAATCTCCCCCTAAATGTATACATACAATCTGCAAGCATCATGTTATAGAACAGAAGAAGCTGAGTAGATTGATATACTGACTTTTTTACCAAAAAATTATATATAACTATTTAGCGTATTTAATCCTATGTTCTGAGTCATTGAGTAAGCCCCCGTCCACTTAATAGCGCAGAACACAGGTTTATATGTATAAATTACAAGTGACTTATATATTTTATAAATCCAAATATTAATCTGCTCTGCTCTTCCTGTTGTGTAACGTGCATCAGTTTTAATAAATACCAAACCATTAGAGAGGAGCAAATTTACACTCAGATTTAGATATAAGAATGTAAAAGATTTTTTTTTCTTTGAACACAGCCGGTGTTGTCAATTTTGGTCTTTTTATGTTCTTGTTTACTTTTTATGTTCTTGTTAACTTTACTTTTACCAGCAGTATGCATGTGGCTTCATTCACACATGATGTTATGTGTTGTCATTTTTTTTTTTTTTTAAATCCATACAGTGTATATTCTTAGAAAGATTCCAAACAAATTGAATGTGCTGTTTTTTGTGAATGTGTTTATAGTAGTCGTATGTTAGGGGAGGCGTATGTCTTGTCTCATTAGTTTAGAGAATGTATTTGCGGACTGAACACGAACAGAAACCTTGGTCTGGGACAGGTGAATGGAAGGAAAAAACTAAAATATTTGCCTATCCGGTATTTCCATAAAAATTGCAAGATATCCAGTTTCTGATTGTGAATGTGTTCAAGCTGATCTCCGGTCTCCCCTTTGCGCTGTTTTGTATGGCTGTTACTTGATCAGCATTTCTGTGGTGGTGGTTTAGTTGCTTTTTATTTATAATCCTTGAGCTGTTGCTGTAATAGAAATCCACTCTTCACTGACTTTATGATCTCCCATCTATACAGAGCAGGTAGAGCAGTGTACAGCATGGGGGAAAGTCGCAGATCATCCTTCCTTTCCTTGTCACATTGAACATGTAAGGCCTTATTCCACGGGCCGACTGACAGTGCTCGTTTGCTCCTCGTTCCCCGCTCGCTGCTGCCGCTATTCCACGAGGCAGCAGCAAGCGGGTGAGTGCGGGGGGGCTGCCCGGGTGATCACTAGATCGTCCAGGCAGCCCATAGCATACAGCAGCGGTCTGCTGCCGCCACTCCTATTCCACAGCAGCAGATCGTCGCTGTAGGAGTCGTTTGTCTTTCAACATGTTTGAACGATGTCGGCTGATCGTTGCCTTCTATTCCACGGGACGATTATCGTCGATTGCGGGCGATAATCGTTCCATGGAATAGGGCCTGTAGTCTGGTCTGAATAGGGAGGATCTGAGAAAACTGATATATAACATTGTTAAAAAAGAGTCAGGAGACGAGTGGGTGGACCTATTGTACTGTAGTGACTGACAGCTGTCCACCTACTGGACTCTTCGGGCCCTATTACACGGGACGATTATCGTGCACAAAATCTTTATATCGTCTTAATTTAAACGATGATCGTTCTGTGTAATTGCAGGCAACGATCAATAAATCGCTTGTATGTCGTTGATCATTGATTTAGATCTGAACCTAAAATTATCGCTAATCGTTCTCTGTAATTCCACATTCGTTCGCTCAAGTTCCGCATTTTTTCACTAATTGTTCAGTGTAATAGCTCATTATTCCTTCTGATCCCAGAAAAACAATGAACAAACAATCGCAATAACGATCATAGTAACCATAATAACTAATGCCGCATTTACACGGAACAATTATCAGTCGTATTTTTGCAATAACGATCATAACTAACGATTATCGCTTTGTGTAATATGGTGAACGATTTCAGGTTAACGATAAACTTTCTCGTTTGTGATTGGTTATCGTTAGTCCTTAATCGCTAAAAATCGCTCTGTGTAATAGGACCCATTTTCAGAAATGCTATATATATTACACATCACCTTAGCTGCTCCTGCCCTGTAGCGTGATGCCCGTGGATTGGACTGCATTTTCATGGTGACAGGTTCCCTTTGCTCCAAGTATAGATACTTATTAGGCTAGATTCACACCTTGTTTTTGACCCTACGTCAGGCTATAGGTCAGAAACTTTTCAAAAAGGGGTGCCGACACACAGCTCGACTTTTTGTTTTACATAGTCATATTGGGGGAGATTTATCAAACATGGTGTAAAGTGAATGTAACATCACAGAACTGTAAGAATAGATGTTCTGGAATTATTGTTTACTAAAACAGACAGATCCGGAGAGGTCGGGGCTCCCCTAACATGCTCTGTAGATCCATGCATCCGCGTATGTGTGAATCTGCGGGCTGCCATCATGTATTGGTATTGGCACTACTGTGTCATTGAAGTCCGTCGAAAATGTAAACACTATCATCATATTGATACATGATGCTGGGCGTTCCTTTTGCCGCCTGCAACTTCACGCTCTGCCTCCCAAGTATGTTGTGTCACTTTTATCCCATATTAGTAAACCTGGGAGGGTTGTTCTCAGGTAATAGTGGATGTCAGAAAATCCCTGTTAAAGGGGTTATCCAGCAAAAATCTTTTTTTTTTTCTTTTTTTAAATCAACGTTTTCAGAAAGTTAGGTAGATTTGTAATTTACTTCTATTTAAAAATCTCAAGTTTTCCCATACTTATCAGCTGCTGTATGTCCTGCACTAAGTGTGTTTTTTTTTTTTTAGTTTGACACAGTGCTCTCTGCTGCCACCTCTGTCCATGTCAGGAACTGTCCAGAGCAGGAGAGGTTTTCTATGGGGATTTGCTACCGCTCTGCACAATTCCTGTCTCGGACAGAGGTGGCAGCAGAGAGCACTGTGTCAGACTGGAAAGAAAACAACATTTCCTGCAGGACATACAGCAGCTGATAAGTATGACAAGGCTTGAGATTTTTTAATAAAAGTAAATTACAAATCTATAACTTTCTGACACCAGTTGATTTGAAAGAAAAAGATTTTAGCTGGATAACCCCTTTAAACCTTCTGGAATAATGTAGGGTGGAGTTTACCTCTGGCCTTATCTGAGCTATTTTTTCCAACCCTGGCAGGTTTGATCCTCAGACTATGAGAACAAGTCATGTCAGGATGCTAATAATTTCGGAGAAGGTGGTCATTATGTGGACGGGGGTTAGTAATCCTCTGATGATACGCTGTCGGCAGCCATTGTAGGCCGGGAGCGTCTTCTTTTCCCACAATCCTTCATGTTCTCATATCTTATTAACATTCCATAATGCAGAGAAAAGTTGACCACACGGTTTTCATCTGATTTATTTTCTTCTTTTCCGCACAACGTTACATTATTGCCAAAGAACACTGAAGAAACTCGCCTGTGGGGCAACATCAGCCTTAAAAGGAAGAAATGTCTGAGGAAGCCAATTTCACAGGGGACGCTTTTATTTTTAGAAGCAAACTCTATGGATAAGAGGATCTGCTCCCTATACCAGCACACTGCATGTGACCGCCCAACAAGAGACAGCCCTATTTACTCCGACCTGTTTCTATAGGAATTCATAACAATCGGCGCTCGGGGTTAATTGTCCGTTTGTTATAGACGGACAAATAGAAATAAAGTCTGAACCGCAGACAAAACCCGGAAGTGGAGCTGATCTAAACAAAGTGTGGTGGAGAGTTTTATGTTTAGTCTCTGCCAGCCAGAAAGGGTCGGGCTACTAAATATAATTCTTACATGAAGTAGGGCGGCGTGTAGCTGGCGCACTTATTGTATTACCACTAAGTGATGGGCGCTTCATCATCATCATCATCATCATCACGTGTAAACAGTCACTAGTTAGTAATGGAGAGGACGGCTTCACACAGCTGCCCAGAATAGAAAGGAACTCCTGCATTGTGTTTTTTTTTTTTTTTTTTTTTAGATTATAGTTTCATATTTTATGCATTTTTATATGACTTTAAGTATACAGTTGTTTTATAATGATTTTACAGATCCATGTGCGGGCAATACTTCCAGGGAAGGAGCCTGAGAAAGACAAGACCTTGGTGCCGCCATCCCTTTACACTTCACAGCAGGATCCAGCCTCCTGCTGTGCTTTGGGGTCATGTAGCACAGCCCTGTTTAAAGGGGTAGTCCCATGTCAGGCTGTTATTCTCTACCCACAGGATGAGAAGCTGATGGGGGGGGGGGGGGGGGGACGGGACATTTACCAACCCTGAGAACGAGGACAAAATTATCCCCAGAATGGTGGGTGCACAGCCAGTGCTCAGACATTGCAGAGTTCAGCAAGAAGTGGTGATTGGTGACCCTATAGAAAATAAGTGGAGCATTGGTTACTGGCAGTGGCAGTGCACACCTTTTATTCAAGGGTCTCAACAGTCCAACTCCTGCCGATCACCTTTTTATCCCCCTCATTGATCATCTTCTGATTGGCGCCATGCTGCAGTATTGCTGTGCAGAGGGTCACTGGGTGATGCTGTACAGGGAAAAACTAAATCAGCATTGTGGTCCCTTCATTCTTAGGATCAGTTTTGGTCCCAAAGGTTAAAGCGACTCTGTACCCACAATCTGCCCCCTCCTAACCACTTGTACCTTCGGATAGCTGCTTTTAATCCAAGATCTGTCCTCAAATCTATTTGGCAGGTGATGCAGTTATTGTCCTAAAAAACAACTTTAAATCTTGCAGCCCTGTGTCCTAGAGTACCTGTGCCCTAGGCTTGCACCTCCCCACTTTCCTCACCATCAGGAATGCCCTGGGGAGGTTTTTTTTCTAGTCATAACTTGTCAGAACACTGTACAGGTGCCTTAATGATCCAGCACATGTGCAGTGTTCAGACATGCCTGGGGCATTGCTAATGATGAGGAGGGACGGAGAGGTGGTGCAGGCCTAGGGCATGGGTAGTCTAGGCCACGCCAATTTGACACAGGGCGGCAAGTTTAAAAGTAGTATTTTTAGTATAATAACTGCATTACCTGCTAAACGGACCCCAGGACAGATCGTGGATTAAAAGCAGCTATCCGAAGGTACAAGCATTTGTGGGGGGCAGATTGTGGGTACAGAGTCGCTTTAAACACCCACCGATCTACAGTGGTGGCATTTCCAAGCAATTCTCAATCATTTGATGAAATTGAAAGAAGTCTCTGGTGGATTAATTGTAGAAAAAAAATATTTCTAAATAATTTATTTTGCATACATTACATAATAAGACTGGGGAATTATTTAACAGGTTATTTAGTGTGAAACATTAGCAGTATAAAGGAATTTAAAAAAAGAAGGCTATCATTTGTGTTCATGCAATAAATAAATGATATACAGTAAATATCAGATTTATATAATTGGCCCAAATTTACCAATCTACCTAAAATACTATAGCTGAGCTGTGAGCTGGCTGTTATGGTTAAAGTTATTGCTGCTGAAATGTTAAATGTAGCTGGTCATTTAAAGGGGTTGTACACCAAAAAAAAATTTCTTTCAAATCAACTGCTGCCATAAAGTGCCAGAGATGTGTAATTTACTTCTATTAAAAAATGTCAAGCCTTCCAGTACTTATCAGCTGCTGTATGCCCAGCAGGAAGTTGTAATATTTCCAGTCTGGAGAGCAGGAGAGGTTTTCTATGGGGATTTGCTGCTGCTCTGGACAGTTCCTGACATGGACAGAGGAGGCAACAGAGAGCACTGTGTCAGACAGGAAAGAAAACACCACTTCCTGCAGGACACACAGCAGCTGATAAGTACTGGAAGACTTAAGATTTTTTTAATAGAAGTGAATTACAAATCTCTGCCACTTTATGGCACCAGTTGATTTGAAAGAAAAAAAAATTGGTGAACAATCCCTTTAATGGTGCGTTCACACCTACAGGGTCTGCAGCAGATTTGATGCTGTGTTCAGTTATTTAAATGAAATCGGCTGCAGAAAATCAGCTGCAGATCCTGTTGGTGTGAACGCACCATAAAAGTGTTTTCTGATTATTATAGAATTTCCTACAGGCTGGAAACCAAGGTTAAAAGAAAAAAAAATAATATATGGCTCTATACCTGCCATTTCAATGTGAACAGGTACAATGGTCAGTCAAACCAGAATCCCCTTCTATAGAAAGTGCCCCTCATCTGTTGTCAGCTTTTTGGTGGTCATGGCATGGTCTGAATTCTGGACTAAATTATTTTTACCCTCTGCACTAAAAAAATCTGCGTTGTGTGAATTTGTACTAATAGTCTAAACACGGTCATGGACCCTTTCTATGGAAAGTTTTCATACTTCCTCATTATTTTTTCATCAGAATCCATTGTCCATTCTTCCTGTTACATCTGCTGCTCATGAGGATTATCCCCACACGTTGCAGCCTGGTAGCATACGTCTCACCAGGGTCTGGTTCCCAGCAGTGTGTCTAAAACGTTCAGTCAGGTGTAATTTTTTTATTGCACATCATTCCGCCTCTTTATATGCTGCCCCCCCATCACAGCATCACCCACGAGTGGCTGTAAAAGATCACAGGATCACCGTGAGCGTGCTGCAACTTCAATGTTTTCTTTTTAGAGAGAGGAATTTATAAGGGGCCTTGTGACGGCAGTGATAATTTTAAAGGGGGGAAACAATGAGGTCTTGCAGTTCAGTACCATGTCACTTTGAAACCCTATCCCCATAGAGGAGGCTTGCTAAAATATCTCCACCGGTAATGCTGTACCAAATAGAAGAGCTTTATGGAATTAGAAATTGGCCATTTAAAGGGGACCTCTTGACCCATATCTTCTCAAATTCTCAAATTCCCCATTAAATAACCGTCACAAATCCTTTGAGACCTCACTGGTGTGGTGTTCGCCTGGTATCTCCTGTAGAAATTTCTGAATGCATTGATTTATGAATAAATCGACAACAGGGTGTTATCTTTCATTTTAAAGAATGGGTGGACTTAGTCTAAAGTTGTCACCATTGATTCGAGAGTGCCTTACTGTTAGGGCCCTATTACACGGCCAATGACTTTCTGTAAGCAAGCGCTGATCTCGGATTACGGAGCCCATACACTGCTTAATAATCAGGCCGCAAGGGCTACACAGACATCGTTAACGATGTCCGTGCAGCCCCTGTAAAAAAAACAAAAAACCCTACTTACCTCTCCACGCTCATTGATGTTCTGCTAGCTTCAGCCCGCTCCTGGCTTTGTGTAAAGTCACAGGCCGCTAAGCCAATTCAGCCGATTATTACTAAGTGTAACAGGGCCCTTAGGGTTCTATTAGACAAAGCAATTTTTAATGATTAACAATCGCAAATGAGAGCTACAGTACCTGAAGTCGCTCACTATATTACACAGAACAATAGTTGTTAATTGGTTTACTTATGTGATCCCAGCAACTGGACAAACAATGTGTAATTACACTGAGCAGTTAGTGAACGATTAGCAAACAAATATGGAATTACAGCGAATGATTAACAACGATTTGGGTTCATGCGATACAACGACATATGAACACATTTTTTTATTGTTGCCTGCATTCACACAAAGCGGTTAGCGTTTAAGTTAGAATTATATCATTTTTCACACGATAATCGTCCCGTATAATAGGGCCCTTAGGGACATCTCCCCAGCTGGTAATACACAGTTGTCAATTAACCTTCTCCCGTCAGTAATCTGTATATATATGTTCCTACTGCACATACCCCGTGTAGTAGGAATGTATATATATGCGTTCCTGACGGAGGGGCTTCTGATGTGTGCGGGACCGCTGCAGTGAGAGCAATCCCACACACATCAGTGTGTCCGGATCACGCAGCTGCATCTCATTAACCCCTTCAACGCTGCGATCGCTATAGATCACGGTGTTTAAGTACCAAAATATAATACTAGTAAACACTAGAGTTCATGGTGCAAAAATGACACCTCAACCAGCCCTGTAGGTGGAAAAATAAAAGCCCTATGGCTCTTAGAAGGCGCTGAAGAACATTGTATTTAAGGGGTACTCCAGCGTGGGGGCACTTTAGCGCTCGGACCAGGGACGAGGTGGCCGAGGGAAAAGACGTCCACTCACCTCTCGGTTCCAGCGGCAGGTCCCGCATCGCGGCGCTCCAGTTCCCGGTTCCCGCGCTTCCGGGTGTCTGACACTGGCCCGAGACGTGAAGTCTCAGGTCCGTTCAGCCAGTCAGTGAAGGAGGCGGGATCCTGCCTCCTTCACTGAGTGGCTTAGCGGACCTGAGACGTTACGTTTTGGGCCCGCGTCAGACACCCGGAAGCGCGCGGGAACCGGGAAATGGAGCGCCGCGATGCGGGACCCGCCGCTAGAACCGGGGAGGTGAGTGGACGTCTTTTCCCAGTGCAAAAGTGCCCCCACGCTGGAGTACCCCTTAAATACAATGTTCCTCCCCGCCTTCTAAGAGACATAGGGCTTCTATTTTTCCAGTTCCCCTTTAATTTGACCCGGACATCGAAGGGGTCTGTCTTGAAGGGGTTAATAACGTTCTTGGAGAATTAGAGGAACAATGCAACTAGGGATGGTTCGAACCTGCCGAGGTTCGGGTTCGTAGGAACCCGAACGCTCGGCAGCAGATTCCCGCTGTCTGCCCGCTCTGTGCAGCGGGCGGATGCAGCAGGAGTAACGCCTGGAAAACTGGGATACAGCCTATGGCTATGGCTGTATCCCAGTTTTCCAGGCGGTCCTCCCGCTGGATCCGCCCGCTCAACGGAGCAGGCAGACAGCGGGAATCATTACCGAGGGTTCGGGTTCGCACGAACCCGAACCGAACTCTGTTCGGACCATCCCTAAGTGCAACCTATGGTTCTAAGAAGAGAGGCTTCAGCATTGTTTGATAAAAAATTGTGGATACAGTGAAACCTGTCGGGAAGACCGCAGTTCAATATACATACCAGCTAACAGATAGAAATGTTATGAAAACTAAGAGATTAAAAGAGTTTAAACAAAAAACAAACCAATCGGAATCTGCACCCAATACTACAACTTAATACAGTTAAATTCCCCTGATGCTGTATTCTTCCTGCTCTGCTGTTAATGATCTGAACACATCACAGCCTCAATGATAGTGTAGTGTTTAGAACATCAGCAGCAGAGCAAGAAGAATACGTCATCAGTGGAAGTAAACAGTGGTGACGGAGCTACACAATACCAGCGGCGGGGTGGGAGACAGAGAAAGGAGTTCAGGTTATTGTTTTTATTCCCCCCCTTCCCAGGCATATCCCTTAAATCTCCTCCGCCCGGACAGCCCTTTATCTGTATCCTGTATGGATACGCCATAAATTATATTGGTATGGATTCCCAGAAGCGAGATCTTCCAGCCAGTTGCCCCATTCAAGGGGGGTGGGGAATGAATGAATGAAGAGTTGGGGTCATCTGTGTGTCTCCCTCCATTCCCTTGTATGGTTTTTTAAGGGGTTATTGAGGACAGTTAAAAACAGCACCACCCCTGTCTTCAGGCTGTGTGTGGTATTACCATTCAGCTCCATTCACTTCATTGGAACTGAGCTACCAAACAACCACATCCAAACTGAGGACAAGAATGGTGCTGTTTTTGGAAGAAAGTGGACAACCCCTTTAGGGGATTGTCCAGCAGTACAAAAAACAAAACAGATCCCCCACACACACACACAGAAACAGGTGCTGGTCACAGACATCGAAACCAGATCTGTTGTATATCAGAGATGAAAATATCCCTTTAAATCCCTACAAAGTGCTCTGTACATGTCACAAGATGTGGGGGCCCATGGGTGCCCATAACCCAGCAGGAATAGATAAACAGACTGGGAATTTGACACAGACCCCTGTGATAATGTCCCCTGGGCATGTTGCTGTGACATGGGGTCAGGGGTCGCCTTAGCATGGATTACCCCTCACAGGGGTCAGGCTGCTCACATACACTATGATTGGCATGGATAATGCATAGGTCTATGGATAGCGATGACATGGAGAGGCCTGTCCTGTGACGTCAGCCATTGGGAGACCCTTTTGATGTTTGTTTTGATGCTTTGCTCGGCTTCACATTTCTTCTAAATGAATTTAGTTTTTGTTTTTTTTTTCCTCTGGGAATTTAATCCCGCACCAGGAGCTGATTTCACATGGCTCCTTTAAGATCTGTTTATTGCTCTCGCTATCTTCCTGCCATTCTGAGTCTGCGTTTACACAGGGTGTGTGCTCCGAAAGGGTTTCCTTCAGTTCCCACTACCCTTCAAGCTTGAGAAATTGCCCAGGGAGCCAGTTCTCACAGAAAGGTATAAAAATAGGAGGGGGTTAGCCGATGCCTATGGCACAGTGCTCAGCCCAGGCCAAGCTCTTTGTTCCAGTCATTTCTGGGTTGTTATCGCTTCCTCAAGATGGAATCGAACAGAAAGACCCACATGTGAGACTTCTGGCTGTGCTTCCTCAGAGCCGAGACTGGTCACAGTGTGCGGTGCACGTGAGGTGACGGAACAATCGCTGCTTTATGGCTGCTGTGCAGAAGCCTTTGTGTGTAGTGAGTCTTAATGCACAGTCCCTTTTAATATCTCCGCTTCTTAAGACTGCGAGGGTTTTTATGTGATTCTAAAACGCAGTTCATAAAGAAACAGACACTTAGTTAAAAGGGCAGATGTTTTATTATTGGCTTGTGTGATACAGCAGTAATTGATTTTAATTATTTATATGACTTTAGTTTACTTTGATTATTTAAAGTGTTACTGTCGGTTTTTTTTTTTTTTTTATGCACAAATCAATAGTAGAGGCGATTTTAAGAAACTTTGTAAGTGGGTTTATTAGGCAGATATGCCATTATCAGCATTCAAAAAGACTTTCCCTAGGTCTCCCCCCCCCCCCCTTCTCTCATTCACTACTCAATATTAGGAAATCTCGACTGTTTTACATCAGTCGGGCCCTGTCTGTTCTATGGAGAGGGGAGGAGGGAGATTAGTCACCAGCAGAGAACAAAGGATTACACAGCGGGACCTGTGTGAAAGCCGATATTGAGAGGTCAGTGCTGACTTCAGAGGAAATAACCTGGTTATGTAGCTGTTAATTAACTCTTTGTTGTCCTGTTTTGGTGCCTCATCTCCCTCCCACCCTCCCCTCTGCATAGAGAACAATGAAGACAGGGGGGAGAGCTTCAAACTGATTTCTGCAAAAAAATAAAAATAAATAAATTAAATGACAGTGACACTTTAAACAATCTGTCATTTTCTCACTGTTTAAATGGGCTTTCTAAGCGTTTCACAAATTGGCACTTGTAGTTAGCATTCAGTTAAGTTGTGGGTCTAAAACACCCAGATCCTATCATTATATAGAGAGAAGCATAGGGCTGTGCTCTTCATTCCCTGGCTCGCTGTCTTTTAAGTCTCTCTGCAGGAGAATTACAATGGAACCCACCTCCTGCAGCAAAACTGAGAACGCTGTGAGCTGTGAAGTAAAGCACTTAGCCATGCGCTACTTCTGTCTTATTCTAACAATCGTTGGAGGTCTGGCATGTGAACAAATCACAGGGACACTTTAAATCTAGCTTTTACGTTAAAAAATTTTTTAAGACGTTTTGGGGATTTTTTTATTTTATTATTTTTCAATTTTATTTTATTATTTTACACTTGCCACTAAGTCTAATAATAAACTGAAGGATTATTAGTGAAAGTGCCACCAGTATATGGATAAGAAGGGATCAGGGCATTCACAATATGTGAAGATCACAGCTCCCTGTCTAATGACCTCTGCACAGGTTACAGAGCATGCCTAGAACACTCTCCTATAGAACTCAGTAGGGTCCCCTCTAGTCTGTGTTATAAAACATATCTTTAAATTGCTTTTGAAAGCCAATCAACCTAGATTCCTGCACCTATAATAATGTACTAAAAGGAAAATAAACATTTAAGGGGGAAATTTATCAAACATGGTGTAAAGTGAAACTGGCTCAGTTGCCCCTAGCAACCAATCAAATCCCACCTTTCATTCCTTACTGACTCTGTGGAATCTGATTGGTTTCTAGGGGCAACTGAGCCAATTTCACTTTACACCATGTTTGATAACTCTCCCCCTATGTCCGGGTTTACATTCATGCAGCGATCCGGCAGAATTTCCTTCCAGCGCAGTAGAGAAGCACGGAAGGGTAACACATCTTTGAACTGATCTCATTCATTTCAATGGGACAGTTTAAAGCTTTTGGCATTTTAATAGTGCTGCCAGGTTGTGTTTGTTTCTATTGGGCACAAAAAAAAAAAAAGAAAATGCTATACTTACCTTGCTTACTATTCCCACCCCACACACACACACACACACACACACACACACACACACACACACACACACACACACACACACACACACACACACTGGCAGTGCACAAGCCAACACCACACACAGCAAGACACTCCCACACAATGAGATTGACTATGCAGGGACATGGGGGTAAGTATATGCTTTTTTATGTTTCTCCCCCATTCTGAGTACATTATAGTAATAAACAGCTCACAATACTTTTTTTTTTTTTTTTTTTTTTTAAAAAGGAGTCTGGCCAGTTTCATAATGTGGCATGGGAGAACATAACAAAGAAGCGTTGCTTGCCTCTCTTCGTGCCCACAATGTTCCATCTGACAGGCTTGGGACCCCGTTTAAAAGCATTCCCCTACCTGGAAAGTTTCCCCCCTGTCCCTACAGTTTGACATTTTATTTTCTCATGGCCGGACTACTCCTTTAACGCTACAGTGTTATGTGTGGGACTTTGTAGACTTATGATGTGATTTTATTTTCCCAGGAATCTCCACAGGACAGCGCCATCACACGGGATATCAACAGAACGTTCCCGGCTCATGACTACTTCAAAGATACCGGAGGAGACGGACAGGACTCTCTTTACAAAATCTGCAAGGTAATGAACCATATCAACGAAAGATGTAAAATGTAATATAAGCCTGTATTCCCATCTCCTACATTTTTGCGTATTCACTGTATATGTTTTATGGATTTAGAATTTCAGGGTTGTTTAAGGGGGTACTCGGGTGAAAATCTTTTCCTTTAAAAAAAAATGGTTTCAGAAAGTTTTATATCGATTTGTTATTTGCTTCTATTTAAAAATTTAAAGTATTCCAGTACTTATCAGCTGCTGTATGTCCTGCAGAAAAATGTTGTTTTCTTTTCAGTCTGACACGGTGATCTCTGCTGCCACCTCTGTCCACGTCAGGAACTGTCCAGAGCAGCAGCAAATTCCCATACAAAACCTCTCCTGCTCCGGACAGTTCCTGTCATGGACAGAGGTGGCAGCAGAGAGCACCATGTCAGACTGGAAAGAATACACCACTTCCTGCAGGACATACAGCAGCTGATACACACTGGAATACTTGAGATTTTTAAATAGAAGTAAATCTATATAACTTTCTGAAACCAGTTGATTTGAAAGAAAAAGATTTTCACCGGAGTACCCATTTTAAGGTGTTATCCAGGCTTAGAACAACATGAACACCTTTCTTTAGTAAACAGCACCAGTCTTGTCCTCGGTTTGGGTGTGGTATTGCATAGAACTCCTTTTCATTGAAGTGAATGGAGCTGGATTGTAATACCACACCCAACCTGAGGACAAGGATGGTGTTGTCTTTAGATGAAAGTAGCTATGTCTTTTTTAATCTTGGATAACCCCTTTAACTACATAAAGTGTATTCATTGGGCTAATCCACCAATTTCAGTGCATGGACCACCCATCACATGTGTACGGTGAAGGGCATGAGTCGCTGTATAGACCCTGTTGTTTTTAGACCATAGGTTAGTGGCGGCATCAGTCTATTTAAAGGGAACCAATCACCTAAACTACAGCTATAACGCTATGGAAATGTGCTGCAGCAGCGCCCAGCCCACTTCCCAGACGTGCTTTTTTAACTTTCCTCCCTGCCATCGGCATCTAGTCACGGTCCCCTGGGCGTTCCTCCACGTCCATTATGCCCAGGGGCGTGATTGAAACAGAATAATTAGCCTGATGTCATTCAGGGGCGTGCCGTGCATCACGTCGGCGTGCTGCAGCTTATTTCAGAAGCGTTATAGTGGTATATTTAGGGATTGGTTCCCTTTAATAACTGGAGCTTGAGCCTTCTTGGCCATTTAGAGAGGGCCATTATTTCACTCCTGCATGTAGACCCATTCATGAAGAACCTGTTGTGTTTCTGCAGATAAGACTTGAGCGCTAGCATGTGTTCATTCACTTGTATGGTATCAATCATAGAATAAATATGATAGGTTGTGGGATGTCTGCCATGTACTTATGAATAATTTGCTTTGAAAAACAGAACCACTACTGGCTATGCTTGAAGTTTATGACTTGTTTTAGGAAGTTATGACTGTCTGTCTGCTGTCATTTTTTTCCCTAGGCCTATTCTGTGTATGATGAAGAGATCGGGTATTGCCAAGGACAGTCCTTCCTTGCTGCAGTTCTCTTGCTACACGTACGTGTATTGCCGTGTTATATTCTAATGTCTCCCTGTATATCTTCTCATTCATCAGACTGGACACCATGTATTATTCAGTCCTATACTGATAGTAAAGACCTGACCTGTCATGGCCTCTGGGATAACGCTCATCTGGGATGTTTCATACAAACATGTGTCTGTGGAATAACGGTAGTGTTTATATAGAAGAGATCCGGCAGGAAGATTGCATTTTTTTTTCTACTTCCACAGATGCCTGAAGAACAAGCTTTCAGCGTCCTGGTCAAAATCATGTTCGATTATGGACTCAGGGAACTTTTCAAACAGAATTTTGAAGATCTGCACTGCAAGTTCTATCAGCTGGAGCGTCTGATGCAGGTCAGCATATAGTTTTATAAGTAATCTGTAGAATCTATATTCTGCCAAAATTGGACTTTACAGGGAACCCCTCACTTTCATGCTGCCCAAACCAAGGGCAGCCTGACACACTGGCATGCTTGCTCTTCTCAATGATTTAGGATCTTTTCTGAATGACTTCAACATAGTTGTAACTTTGGCTGTGTATGAAGCTTTGGGTCATCTGCATAGTCCATCGACCCTGTCAGATAGTACCACTATATGCAGATAAGAATAGATCTATCCAGAAGGGCTGGGGACCACTCTCATGACTCAGAGACCCAACCTGGCCCAAGGTAAGACTATGATTAGAGGGGTTCATAGATCACTGTGATAAGGGAGCTTGTCTTTGGGCCCTTTTACACGACCTTATCTTCCTATAAACGCTAATTTGGAAAATAATCAGTCCATTTGTGTGATCAGGGAGCGTATCGGTCTTTATGCGGCCTGTCTTTTGGCAATGTGAAACTAGTGACAGGTTTCCTTTAAAAGCAGGATACAGCTTTTCAGCAAGTTCTACCTTGAAGTGTTTTTCATTGAAAGCCACTCTGCACACAGTTTTGCTGTGGTTTTACTTCGATTGCGGAAAACGGCAACCACAGTACCACATGTAAAGATACACTTGTTGCTGACAGTCAGGTAGTCTCCATAGACAGACATTAGCTGTAGAGTGAGTAATTCCACAACATTCAGTAAATGTCAGTTTGACAGGGCCATAGGATGGCAGATTTCTTTTATCATATATTTGCCATTGTGGAATGGAAAAATCGAGGAATAACAACATTGAGCATCACTCTCTGCAGTGTGTCTGTTTCTTACCTTAAAGTGCACCTTTGCACGGATTTTTTTTTTTTAATTTATTTATAGAATACAAAATTAAGATGATAACCTTCTAAATAGTCTTCATTAAAAACCCTAACATTTAGTTGCCACTTAAAGAAGGATCGTTCAGACCTGCTTTCTGTGCTCTCAGTAGAGAAAGCAGCAGAGAGGGGGGAGTAAGAGTGTGTTTACACAGAGAGATTTATCTGACAGATTTTTGAAGCCAAAGCCAGGAACAGACTATAAACAGAGAACAGGTCATAAGGGAAAGACTGAGATTTCTCCTCTTTTCAAATCCACTTCTGGCTTTGGCTTCCAAAATCTTTAAGCTAAATCTCTCTGTGTAAAGACACCCTAACACACCAGCTAGATGGGAGGAGGGAAACCTTAATAATCATATTGCACAGGCTGTAGATAGAGAGCAGAGCATACAAAGGAAGCTTATAGCAGAGAGTCCTATAGCTGCATATCAGCAAAGGTAAACTGAATTTTTAACAAAGACGTGTGAAGAAAAAAGTACAAAGCAAAAAAATAAATAAATGAATCTTTTCAGATGTGTCCATGATTTTTAAAGGGATTTTCTAATTTAGCCTTTTCTCAAGATTGAGAATCTTCTTATTGGTTGGACCCCTTACAATTTGCCACTTACACCTATCATTTTTATAGGGTATAAGGCCTTATTCACACAATCCACGCCGCGATGACTGGAGGAGGATCGCGGCACGAATCCCCTAGAAATGCAGCCGCCCAGCAGGGGGGGGGGGGATGACAGAAGCGTATATGTGCTCCTGTCATTGCATCTGACAACTACTCACCTACTCCCCCACTGCCTCCCGGCTTACACACAATCGCCGGAAGTGGCATGGACTACGCTGCTTCATGCTGGTGTCGGGAGAAGAAGGCAGCATGGTCCACGTCACTTCTGGTGAACATGTAAGCTGGACAGCACTGGGGGAGTAGGTGAGTAGTTGTCAGATGCGATGACAGGAGTGCACATTATGCACTTCTGTCATCACTGCTGCTGGGCGATCCGCACTAGGGCATGCCCTATTTTTTTTGCAGTGGGGGCCGCAGCATGGATCGTGTAAATGGCTGCATTCACTTGAATGGTTCCTAAAATTGGCCATGGTTGCGGATCCACGACGACGGACAATTTTAAGAACCCTTCAAGTGCATGCAGTTCACAATTTTACGGAACGTGTGAATGCACCCTGAGTGTTTTTATTTGTCAAACCATGGGCTGCAGCAAGATATATTGATGCAATATGAACACATTACACCTCATCTATTCAAATGAAGGACGTTATGTGTTAAAATGTTTCCTTATGTTCAGCTACTTACCAGCATGTTACATGTTACTAAGGACAGAGGAGACCTAGAGATACACAGTTGTACAGCACTGTATGACCTGCTTCTTTCTTATTGATTGTGACTGTTCCTTTTACAAGGAGACATCTACTTCTTATACCCTGATTACCTGAAGCCTGTTCTCCGGGCCTCTTCATGTACGACGTCTTCTATCAGCTTCTGCTTCCAGTAATTAGCTTTTTTTCGGACACAGCTGGTGCACCGCAGGGCCGGCCGTCTCAGCGCTTATCAGTCTGTTTCTTCACCTGGAGACATTCCTGTTTAGCCTGGTTATTTTTAGTAGCAACAGAAATAGTTGAATTTCTCCCAAAATTTCATTGTGTTTGTGTGAAAATGTAGGAATTCAGGGGTAGGCATGATAAGAACAATGTTCAGCATAGTCTGCTCCCAGGGGGCTCTGTGGTTTGGAGGCTTGCACTTAAAATAGGAGTCATGAAATATACAGTATTATCTAGGCGCCTGAAAACTTTGGAAACCATATATATTTTTAGCCTCTAGACTTCATGCCAGGGAGTGAAGCGCTAAGCCAAGTGCTTCTCCCACTGGGGGTCTAAACCCTCAGATCTTGACGGATCAAAACTTTTGACATGTCTCTAGGACACTGCCCATTTAAGACTAGTTTGTCAGTATGTAAAACAAACAGTCTTCATAACTCTCCCCCCCACCCATAGGCCAATCATTGGCTGAGCCGGCAGGTCCTGCTTGAATTTTTCATTTCAGAAGCAGGCAGAAGAGATGAGTGGCGGGGGACCAGAAGCAGCTGCATAGACATATATGGGGGGTTCAGTGTGAGTTGGTGGTTAAAGCGGTACTCCGGGCTGGGGTTATTTTTAGGGTATGGCCGGGGAAGGGGTAGAAATAGAGGCCGCCGGTCACTTACCTCCCCGGTTCCATCGCTGGGTCCCGGATCGCGCCGCCCTGTTCTCCCGTCCCGCTGCCGCTTCCTGGTCTTAGCTGTGGCTTGAGACGGGACATCTCAAGGCAACTCAGCCATTCAGCGGTCGTAGCGTGGTCCCGCCTCAGTCGCTGAATAGCTGAGCTGCCTTGAGACGTCACGTATCAAGCTGCAGCTCAGACCAGAAAGCAGCGGCCGGAGGAGAGAGCGGGGCGTCTCGATCCGGGACCCGACGCTGGAACCAGGGAGGTAAGTGATCGGCAGCCTCTATATCCACCCCTTTCCCGGCCGTACAATAAAAAAATAATCCCCGCCCCGAGTACCCCTTTAAGTGTGTGTGATAGATTATTATTATTATTATTATTATCATATTTTTATTTTATTTATTTTTTCCCTTTTTTACAACAGCATTAATTTTGATAATAAATCCCGGAATACCCCTTTAAGTTAGTTTCTCAGTCGGGCACCTTGGGCAATCGTGTGTCCTCATATTCAGTCAAACAGGGGCAAGCATACACATGCTCAGTAAATATCAGATATACTCTCACTAATCCTCATACATACAGTATATGCTTACTGTCATTTTCAAGGCATCTACTGTATGAGACACTATGAGCAGGTTGTTTCTACCCTTCACAGTATTATTTTTGTCCCTTCTTAGGCTTCCCCCTCTCTTCTCCTACAGCTCCATCTCCTCCCTATCCCCTTTCATCACCACATCTTACCCGTCACAGTGGCATCTCCTCCTCTTCTCTCTGTGCAGAACCACTTCTCCCCCCTTAAAACATTTTTCCTTTTCCCTTACAATGTCACAACTCTTCCACCCTGGCCCTTTCCTTCCTGAAGCACCACATTCCCCCCCTCCCCTGGGATGATTAGTACCCCTACCAGCATCTCTACTACCTTTCTTCCCTTGTAATATAACTTGCAGAAGCAACCAGCAGCTTGTCAGAGGGTTCTCTGAGTATCTTTTTAGCATTAACATGCAGTGTAATACTATATTGCAGTGCCAGTGCCATGTTTGATAAGTGGATATGTTTATATGTAACTATGTGCTATGCTTTACTGTTGATAATGTTATTCATGTATCACTAGTATATATGAGTATGAGACAACCATTATTCCGAAAAACCTTTAATCCATCTTTTTCTGTTTTTCAGGAATATATTGCAGACCTGTACACTCACTTCCTGGAGATCAGTCTTGAAGCTCACATGTACGCTTCTCAATGGTTCCTGACGCTCTTTACTGCCAAGTTCCCGCTATACATGGTCTTCCACATCATTGACTTGCTCTTATGTGAGGTTGGTAACCAAAATAAATCTATTAAGATCTATGATCCCAGAACTCCTATGGATCAGTTATTCACTCATCACTCATCCTATAATAGTCATCAAAATTCTAATGAGGTAATTCTGACCTTTATCTATAAGACCTAGCAGACAGCAGCTGTAATAAGCATCTCTCACGCTGAAGAACCAAAGCAATCCAGCAGTGAGATGGACTGTACATTCCCCTGTCCATCTACACTTCCCTTGTGAAGACACCGCTGGATTCTTCAGAGATCACTTGTGGTCCCAGCAGCTCGACATTTCCTGGTCATCATTTGTTGAAGGGAACCTACAGCAAAATGAAACAACCCCTTTAAAACATCTTAGACAATATAGCATGTTTTACTGTCACCCGTAACATACTGGAATAACTTCATTGGTGTAGAGACTTAAGGATTTAGTTTTCATTCTTATTGCTGGGCATATTGGTGAAATCAAGTCTTAGAACAGAAAGTCTGAACCAAGCTGTAACGCTGTAAGTCCTGATTTGTGGGCATGTACTGCCCTCTGCTGGACACATTAGAAATATCCGTGCTGAGAAATCACATTATCAATAACAGCACAACAAATATGGCCCAAAAATACTGTATGCATGCAAGACAAATGTCATGCCTGCTAACCAGGTATTATAATAAAGTTTTGAAAATTATACGTTTTTCAAACTTTTCCTTCAGTTTCCTGGATTAAAGGGATTTGAAGTGTCGTCTTGGACTAAGGTTTTTATTACATTATAAAAAAAAGACTGTTCATGTATTTTTATTTTAAAGGGGAACTGACAGCATAGATATGCATATATCCTTGCTGCCGGTTTCCAGATCACACAAGCATCCAATACTTGCCTTTGCCATGCTCTGTGATCCTGCATCTACAGTGAAAACATTCTTTATTGCAGGTCTGTGACACTGTCAGTTTCCGCCTCACTCTTTAGCTGCTCCTGTGTCTTCAGGCCGCCCCCTCCAGATTGATTGACAGCAGGCTCCAGTTATTGGAAGATGGCGGCCTGAAGAAACAGCGGCTGGAGTTGGGGCATTTGAATGCCTGTCCCGGGCGATGGACTGGCCGCTCAGCCAATTAGTTACTAGAGCTGCGCCCTGTCCCAGTTACTGACTGCCTGAGCAGCCAGTCCATTAGCCGGGTCATGACGTGGACACCCCAGAGATCCTTTAGCCTGACGGGGGTTCCGCTCTTACCGCAGGCACGGGGGGAGGTAAGTGTTTACTTGAAAATAATTTCCCTCTACCCTGCAGGCTGCCTTCTTTTAGAAAATGCCAGACTTCTCCTTTAATTACTATATGTGTACATCTGCCTAACCGTTCATTTTTTTTATTGCAATAGAAAGATAAAACCGTCATGAACAACACACAGCACAAGTTTTATTTTTATTATAATACTTAATTATATTTAAATAATATTGTAAATTTATTTATACATTAACTCTATTTTTCCATTTTCCAAACTTAGTGCGAAAAAGATCCAAATAGTTCCACAATCCATGATCAGTAACATTTAAACTTTATAACCCTTCTTTTTTGGATTATAAAAACCATACAATAAACACAAATTACATCTTTACTCCCCCCCCCCCCCATTCCCTCCTACCCACCCTGAGGGAGGGAGAAAAAATGTATATATAACTATATAGTAAATTAATATTGTACCTGTGGCCTCAACTGACCTGAGCCTTGATTTTTGACAGGTGAAAATGGCCCAATCAGCTAAATGCTAGCTTTATTGCACAGGGTGATGTCAGCTACGGTCCAAAATCCCATATCATATAGCGATGGGAAACTGCTAGGAAATTCCATGATCAGTGTGCAACCAACCTCCAGGGACCCTGCTGATCCTGAGAATTAAAGAGATGTATCATTTCTACAGTATAGGCCCTAACTTTATTACTTTAAAAAAAAAAAAAAAAAAACTAATACCTAATCCAGTATCCCAGTTTCATTGCATAGAATGGGTTTAAAGTAAACTGTGTTAGTTCTTTGCTGTAAATAATTCTGAAATGTTTTTTTCTTCTGTTTACAGGGAATAAGTGTCATTTTTAATGTTGCACTGGGATTATTAAAGGTAGGTGCATCTTTTTTTGCTGTTTATAATTTGTGACTTGTATAATACTTTGCCACTTATAGAAGTAACAGCCATGAGACAAGATGAATATGGACTTGCATTTACTTTCTCTATTATTTCCCATTGATCCAGAACCAATCTGCTCTAATTTCTCCTAGACCTCTAAGGATGACCTGCTCCTTACAGATTTCGAGGGTGCTCTAAAATTCTTCCGCGTTCAGCTTCCAAAGAGATACCGTTCCGAGGACAACGCTAAAAAACTGATGGAACTGGCCTGCAACCTAAAGGTAACTCTCATGGGCAATCTATGACTCTGATACATCACCCATTGAGTTATTATTTGTCATTATGAATCCCACACTGCGGGATATTTCAGAGTTTTACCTATTTGATGTAACCTTACTGCTGACTGAGCTCAAAGCTTCCCATTGTAGTTACGGCACATGAAACCGCCAGGTATTTGTGCACTTCCAGTGCAGTAAATCTCTGATTTGTCCTTTCCTGCACATTACTGATCACAAGGATATTCTCTACTTCCACTTTGATGTCCTAGGTGCCTCTGGGGGGATATTAAGGCTTTCCTGACTGCATGAATATGTTAATCTAAGAAGTTTCTTGTAGTGCATGATCAGACAATAAAGCCATCTGTTATTCCTGTTAGCACAATTTCCAGGATCGTTCCACTGTTCCGGATCATTGCTCCGTCTCATTACGGCATCAGGGGAGTCCATTGTAAGACTTAGTGCTAGTCCTTTCTTGTGTGATTGTGTATTTAATGTTAGCAGGAGCTGTGGTGCATACATGTAACCAAGTGTCTTCAAAGGTATTGAGAGTTAATTTGTATTGCAGCTAGCGTATGGTGAATATATGCAAATCATACAATTATGGAAGCCTCTTTAGCAGGGTGTAATATTAGTATATATGCCTTTTTGTATTTTCATGGTTTATGTAAAAAAACAAGACACCCAAAAATCTTCATAAAAATGCTAAATATTGTAACCAGTTTTAAAGCCAATTGTCCAGGTACAGATCGTCCAACAGCTCTGGATACTCATATACACCTCCAATGAGCTTTCATGTCTTCTGAATGTAGAGGGGGGGGGGGGGGGGTCAGCCACTGTCTGGTCTTCTCAGGAACAAAAGCACCGAGTGTTAATATTTAACATGAACCAAGATTCAAAATGTAAATGGGCACTGTCACTTTAAGGCTATGTTCACACTACGTATTTTTTATGACAGGAAGGGCCATTATTAGCAAATAAAACAATGGCCATTCTTGTCATAAAATAATGAGCAGCACTGAAATCAATGCAAACAGCAGCTGTTGTTCACACAGTGTATTGAACAACGGCCGCTGTTCGCTATGGCACCACATATTATTGATATGTCAATTATTTGTGGCCGTTGCTCTGAAACAGCGGCCGCAAATAATTGACAGTTCACACACAGTTGGCCACAGTGTGCCTGGAAATCAATGGTTAATGGACAGATTTCAGTGATTGTAAAATATTTTTCATCTGGCCGATAATGCTGGATCGGCTAGATAAACATGTAAAGCAGCGGCGGTTGTTTGGCGCTGCCAGGAGAAATGTATGCTAAGCGCATTCTCTTCCCAACTTTGTGCTTGTGGTCGAATCCTAAACATAGGTGTTTGGAACGGTCTTGTGTAGTGCACACAGAAGCAGGATCGCTTCTCCGAGCAATCTGTGAGCCTCTGAACACCCAAACCCGCACCAATCAATACTTTTGACGTCTCTGTGACAAGGCAAAAGTTTTTTTTTGTAATTTGGTCACGTGCTCAGGGAGTCAGTAAGCCCTGTATACATATTTGACATTTGACCGATACTCCCACTGATCGGAAGAATGAGCTGAGAAAAGTCCACAGCGGTCCATTTCACTCCCCTGCCCTCAGTGATCTCCATTATAAGTCTATAGGGCTGTCTACACAGATTTCATTGACAGTGGAGAAGTGCAGTACTCTGCCCCCTGCTAGTTTTGATTTGTGGGGACTGCCAATAGACATGAATTTTTTTTTTTTTATGACTGGTATGTTTTAAGAATTTCATATAGTACATTCACGGTTACATATTCAGAACTTATCTGAGGTGCTGAGTTGTTTTCATGCTAAAAGCTGTAGCTGCTTTTCTTACCCTGGGGATGGCTCAGCTTGCATGTCTACCTGTATCTAACCCTAGAAGATGGAGTTAAACAAATCTACAGTGAGATTCAACAAACTCGAATCTAATGCTGTTGATTCTTTCAGGCTTTAAAAGTTCTAATGGGAATTGGGAAGTGCAATGACTTTTATAATACTGCATGAATAGACAGCTGATTTATTAGCTTTACAGTAGATTCATTCAACTTCAACATATGAACACAATGTTCTCTCTCTACGGCACACAATCACTTTGCTCTCTCTTTATGTTGTAAAATGATTTGTCTGTCAAATTAGTAAATGATGCTCTGTCTGAGGGGTTAAAAAGGCCCTATGATCTGCAGGTACAGTGATTAGTATCAGAAAAGTAGGTCACTGCTGGCAGGTAAGGGCAGGACAAAGAGGATCCGGGACGTCATAACTGATGAATTCAGGATAACTGTTACTTTTCATTGCATTTCAGTATTGAACCACAAGTTAAAATGCAATGTTTAAAAGGTTTACCCATTATGATTATAGCATGTTATTTTAGAAAAATGCACCATATGTCAAATAAAACACAATTCATGAATATACAATGTAACGTGATTGGAATAGGGAACAGGATAAAGTTAATAGATAGTTATTTCATGTACAACACTCCCCCTAGTGGAGGTTTGTTAAGAAAAAAAAAAAGAAAAAAAAAAAAAAAAAAAAAAAAAAAAAATATATATATATATATATATATATTATATAGATAGAGAGAGAGAGATGCACGCACTGTGGTGCATTTTCTGATATTTCCTTTACGTAATATTGTAATGTTCATTCCTCATTGTTTACATATTGTTACCCCCAACTTTTTTAATTAGATTTTTCTCCTTTATCCTACGTTCACACAACATATTTTTTTCGTATTATTACGGCCGTTGTTGATACGAGAAAATACGTTCGCCAGGTGTCTGTGGGATCCCGGCCAGAGCAAATACACATAGTATACGCTCCGGCCGGGACCCCTCGCGCCGCCGCAAAGAACTGACATGTCAGTTTTCTGTGGCCTCTATTCAGTGAATAGCGGCCGTAGGAAACCATGTCAGTTCACACTCCGGCTCGCTCCGGCCGCACGCTTCATAGTGTGCAGTGGCAAGTTTTGATGCGGGTGCGCGCTGATGCGCCCACATCAGAATTCTACGGCCATTAAGATCATCCGGCCGGTCTCGTACGCCATGTGAACATGGCCTTATACTGTATTAGGACTTGTCTGTATACCTCATGAAGGAATTGGTCAGATTGTAAAAATGCATTGTGTGAAAAAAAAAAAAAAAAAAGTTGTTCAGAACCCACACTACACAGTGAGTGATGCTAAGGAAAAAACCTTTAAAACTAGCTCAGCAAAGATAAATTTTTCTTAATAATGTACTAAAAAAATATACTAAAACAGTTTTTAATTATTTAGCTGTATTTTTTTTTAGTAACAAGTATCTCTGCGTTACACGTTTAATAAGATCCCTGTCATGTACGATGAACGATCCCTTCCCTATGATCACCAGTATATCTCACATATATTGAGCTATGAAGGACCTCTTTCCATACCTGTGTATGAATGATATTGGCAGCTCTTTACTTTGGCGCTATTACTTTTAAGTAAAAGGTGAATCAACACTCAAGAGTCAACAGTCCCTAAGCACCATAGTGAACCATGTGAAATGTTTCCGTTTTTGCATTCTGAAGCCTTAGTGAGGACACCCTCCCAATGGTCGATCTGTGGCGCATTTAACTCTCTGGCCCACGATCAGTATCTGTAATTGTTCGCTTAGCTCCGCGCTCCATGCACAATGTTAGTGAGCCCTGCTATTCGGGCAAGTGGTTAATAATGCAAGAGGTTTTGTTTCCATCAAGGATATCCTGTCTGATCTCTCAGTATGCCTGGGGAAAGCTGCATTCTGTGGCTGCTCCTCTTTGCTGATTCACGTTTGTAAGTATCCTGCAGATTATTGCATTCTGTCTCTTATCTGTGTTATTGTGGAACCTTTTCTCACTTATCGGACTCTTTCACATGTTTCTGGTGTTCGACAATATATAGCAGAACATAAAGCCCTGTAGATTAAAGCGGTATGGAAAGATTCCAGGACGTCACTCACTTCCCCCCTAATCCAGTCTTCATAGACATGCATGGAAATAGTTTATCTATAGTTATCTATTGAAAGACAGTGATATACAGAGAATTTACAGGAAGGTTCAGGCTCTGTTCACACACACGACTTGTGGGGTTAAAATAGGTAACAGCGTATTAATAGTTAACTAGTACATATAGACATCAGCTTAGAGGCCTAAACGCTATTAAAGGAACACTCATCTTAGAGATGAATGACAAATGTACGCAGGAGATGAACTTGCCCACAAGGTTTGTCAGTCTTTAGGATGTTGAGCATTTTTCTGAATTCTTGTCAGTATCCTGCAGAGAATACCAGGGTATTTTCCTGCTTATCCTTTTTGTTTCCCCCCTGGTATGCAATCAAAGGTGTGGGGCTAAAAGGGAACCAGTCAGCACGAATGTGCTGGTATGGTTCCCTGCAGCACCGTATAGAGATACTGTGCAGCTAGCAGCACATACCGGCCGTGGCTCCCCTCCCACATGACTAGTTGCCACACCTCTCGCTGCCTCGTGTGGCTGGTACGTGCCACGAGCTGCACAGTAGCTCTATACCGTGCTGGAGGAAACCATATCTTTAATATGAATAAAGTCAAATAGAAGTACAACCGCACTCACCAATGATAGCGTAAGTGATGCTTTATTTTCAGAAAGGGTGATACATAGTAGCAGGTGCGTCCCACAGAAAGAAGCAACAAACGTTTCGCCCTTGCGCACTGCTGCACAGCTCCCATTTAATTTAGTGCGGTAAATCACACCGCTACACAATAGTGGAGATGACCGCAACTGAAGCATGCTCTGGTCCATCCAAGCCCCATCGTGTGGCATTTGGTTAGAGGTGGCTGGAAAAGTCAAATGCAGCCCTAAGACTGCCTAGAAAACATGGATACAGTCATAGGCCATAGGCTGTATCCATTGTTTCCCGGACTCTTCGTCAGCCATCGCTAATCTAGTGCCACAGGCTCAGGTTTGGAGTATGCTCTAGTTACGCTTATCTCTACTACTGTAGTGCACAAGGCTTACGGCTCTGTGCGCTGTGTATAGGCGCGAATGCAGCGGCTCAGACAAACAGCTGATAGGCCATTACTGTAATAAACGCAGAAAACCACTACCTAACAATTTAAGCTCGAGCTGTGCAGGAGATTATAGGAAAAAACAGTATGGTTCAGCTTAAGATAAAATATAGTAACATAAAGGCTGGGTATTTTAAGGCTCGTTTCCACTTATTGAAACCAGACACAGTTCTCCCCCAATATCTACATTATGTTGCCGGGATTATCCCCAGCGGCTATTGGCAGGGGTGGTTTGCACATTATTTGGATAGGAATCTGAACACATAGGAATCTTTGCAGTAACCAACTCTCCTGTACCTTCTCACCTCTCCCTGCTTGTGTGGTGGGGTGGTCCATCTGTTCAATAATCTGCTCCCCTGTGCCTTCTCGCCTCTGCCTGCTCTGCCGGGGGCTGTACCATGTGTCTTCAATAATTTACCCACCCCTCCCTGCTCTGTGGGGGCTATACCATATATCTTTAATAATCCACTTACCTCTCCCTGCTCTGCATGGTTGGGTGGGGTGGTCCATCTTTTTCAGAAATATACTCCCCTGTGCCATCTTCATGCTTTGTGAGGGGCTGTTCCATTGTCTCGTCAGTAATCTACCACCCCTCTGCCTTCTTACCTTTTCATGCTCTTTAGGTATTGGACTATAATTTAATAATCTACTTACCTCCACCATCACACCTCTCCCTGCTCTGCGGGGGCTTTACCATGTCTCTTTAATAATCTACTCCCCTGTGCCCTCCTGCTCTGTGGGGGCTGTGCTTTTTTCCATCTCTTGTTTTTCTATCACCTTCATTAGCCTCCTAAGCTCAATCCCCATTTCTTAAGTTTACAGAATTCACCCCAAGCATTTACATTAACCCTATAGATGCTGTGGTCATAGCTGATCCCAGCACCAGTGTGTTTACAGAGTTTTACCGTTATAGAGAAACACAGAAAATGGTTATTGCTACATGTCTTAACTACCTGTACCACAAATCCATCCCCAGTGGTTGGACCCCATCATTATTCTTATGTATGTACTGGAGACATAAATTCTAAATTTATGTATAAATAATCCTATAATATCATATGTTGTTGTTGTTGTTACTGTTATTTGGGTTAAGAGAAATATTGAAAGGCTGCTGTGCATCTGTTTTTTTGTTTCTTTTTTTTGTTTAGTTTTTTTGCTTTTTGGGGAAATTGCTATGTTTAGTTGTCCTTTAACAAAAGCAAAGAGCAGCTCGTGATATGGCAGGCCCTGCCCATCCATGTATTACTGTGTTATTAATGTGTGGCTGACTGCAGCTTCCCCTGGCCTTAATAGCTAGGGATTTTGAAGCCATGACCCACTGCTGATCTCAGTCTGAAAAAAGGTCCTGACAAAACAACACTTTTAAAATCCTTTAAAAAAAAGGACATCTAGTAAATGCGGATTTCCTGATAGAAAAAAAATCCAGATAAATTTCTGGACCCAAAGGGTTCTAGTAACCGCAGACAGCAGTCAGTATTTTTCCTGAAGGGTCAGAAAATAGGTAATTTCAGCCCATGGGAGCATCCAGATTTCCAGACAACTCCGGATGCGCATTCAGAAACCGCACAGTGTTCGCTACAAGTGCTGCGCCTTGCCCTTTAACTGTATGTGCTCCTAATCAGGATGCATACTGCGGCACATTAGTGACATCACTCATGCACTCGCAGGGCAGGAAGGGAGAGGAGTGTCTTTGGAGAGCAACGCTGCAGCTGTGGTGCAGGTGAGTACGGCTTTTTTTTTCTTTTCTTCATTACGTTCAGAAAATACTGATGATTTCCTGAAGCCTCCTGAAAAACTTCCTAATGATTATTTCCAGACTGTAAAAGCTAGCATGGACCTTTGCATGCAGCCTTAGAGTAAACTTCTGAATTCTGGGATTTCTGACCACCACATAGGTGTGTGGAATACCTAAAGAGAATTTATCGCCTGGATTTGTTTTTACTGATGAGAACTGGATATTGGAACATGTTCTTTTTTTTTCTAATCAATTTCTATTTTCTAATTGTAACTTCTAAAATTTATTTTTAGTTCATTATCATGGGGGCTGCCATCTAGCCGGGCTGTTGCCGTTGCATCTAGTCACATGCTTTACAGCAAGCCTCATGGACATAGACACAATTAACATATAGGCCACATTTATAAGCATGCTCTGTGGGCTCATTCCACAGAAGATTGTGTGTACAGCAGGGCTGTGGAGTCGGAGTCTGAGTTGGAGCTAGCTTTGGCTGGAGTTGGAGTCGGTAAAAAAATGTTCCGACTCCAGCTTTAAAAAATCTTTAAAAATGTAGAATTGAATTTTAATATGAACTTTACAAGTTTTGCTCATCAATATATTTTATGAGCAACATTCTAATAGGACACTGGTCCTATTACATAAGGGTGGTCAGGAAAAAGTTGTCGGTCACTATTTGGCAGTTTGTTTCTGAGCTGGAAGAATCCATTGTGTGGGGGGAGATCCGTGCTGTTCTCTTCATGGATGCTTGATGCAGTATATGAGCATCAGTGTAATATGAAGATATCCTGTGTAATATAGAGGAGAAGGAGGAGAAGACTTAAGTAGTGTAGCTGTAACCTCTGTCCTCAGTGTGGTGTTTTCTCTCTGGGAGAAGATTGTGTTTTTCTTCCGTTTTCTATGGCTGCAGCTGTGTGTGTGTGTGTGTGCGCGTGTGTGTGTGCGCGCGTGTGTGTGTGCGCGCGTGTGTGCTATGGCTGCAGCAGGCTGTGTGTGTGCTATGGCTGCAGCAGGCTGTGTGTATGTGTGCTACGGCTTCAGCAAGCTATGTGTGTGTGCTATGGCTGGAGCAGGCTCTGTGTATGTGTGCTTCGGCTGCAGCAAGCTGTGTGTGTGTGTGGTGTGCGCTATGGCTGCAGCAGGCTGTGTGTGTCCGCTATGGCTGCAGCAGGCTGTGTGTGTGTGTGTGTGCGCGCACGCACGCGCTATGGCTGCAGCAGGCTGTGTGTGTGCTATAGCTGCAGCAGGCTGTGTGGGTTTGTGTGTATGCTATGGCTGCAGCAGGCTGTGTGTGTGCGTGCTATTGCGTGCCCCCACAGTGACCTTCTATATAACTGTGTGATCCCTCTCTATATCACTATGTGACTATGGCTGACCTCTATATTACAGGGATCTGGCATTGTTAGCAGTGTTTCTTGTATGCTGAATATTTAGTTAGAAACATAGAAGATTGTCAGGGAGAAAAGACCACCTGCTCCATCTAGTCTAGTTGTGAGTAGTTCAGGACATGGAGGCTGGAGACTGGCTGCATCCACTGCACACAGGAGAAGCTGCTTTATATCTTTCCTTATTCCCTCAGAAATCGCCCCAGGATCATGTAGGACAGGGGTCCTCAACTGGCGGACCGCGGTCCGAACCCGGACCGCGGAGGCCAGCTGTCCGGACCCCGGCTGCAGCGGGAGAAGAGGGAGAGCGGGGCAGCTGGGAGAGGAGATCGCTGCAGAAGGGTTGATGTCAAGAGAGAGGGGGAGGAGATGCAGCTGTGAGATGGGGGAGGCCGGGACTGTCAGGACCCTGCTGGTGCGGAGATCAGTGATAGTGCGGTGGGAATCACATATCACCACACTGACAGGGAAGCAGGGTCTGTGAAGAGAACGCTGCTGAACTGTGTGCCGGACAGGTCATCCAGACATGAATCCGTCTGCTGTGTGTGTCAGCTGCGGCGGCATTCTCTGTAGAACAGGACGTGCTTCCCCATCAGTGAGGTGACCTGTGACCTGCCCGGCCGTGTGCGTCCTCCCTCCTCTTCAGCCATTGTGCACCCAGGATCCTCTGCCCCTGCTGTAAGCCTGATGATTCTTCTCTCCCTCCCTTCTATCTCCTGTCTTCTATCTATCTATTTATCTATCGACCAACCTACTTACCTATCTCCTGTCTATGTCCCAGCATCCCTAGCTGAAACAGTACATAACTACTGCCCCAGTATACCCCAACAGCTGAAACAGTGCATAACTACTACTCCCAGCATCCATCATAGCTGAAACAGTACATAACTACTGCCCCCAGCATACCCCAACAACTGAAACAGTGTATAACTACTGCCCCCAGGATACCCCAACAGCTAAAACAGTGCATAACTACTACCCCCAGCATACCATGTTATCTGAAGTGTTATTGTCGGAACTATAAAAGGATCTTATTCCCAATTTTGCACGGTAAACGGTGTAATCGCAAAAAAAAGGCAAAGTCCAAATTTCCTAATTGTTAGTGAAATCACATCCCAGATAAAAATTCAAAAAGTGATAAGAAGGTCACATATAACAGTCGGGAAGGGGGGGATTATATTTCTATAGTTGTGTTTAGTGTTACTAACAGTAACTTTGAGCGCTCGTAACGAGCACTCATAGTTACTGAGCATCAGCAGCACTGACAGAGAGGGGGCCATTGGCTCCCTCTCTGTCAGTCACCCTTGTGGCCGCAGAGGTCACATGAGGCTGCACTCCCCTTCTGATGTCTGCGCTCAAGTGATGTCACTGTGCTGGCGCCAGGACAAGGGAAGAGTGGCCTTTTGTGACCTCTGCAGTGCAGCCACAAGAGGGGAAGAGAAGAGGAGACGCCCGAACCCAGGTGAGTATAAGTGTTTGTTTTTTTATTTTATATGCTGTGTGGGAGGGGAGAGCGCACAGGGGGGCTATATACTACTGGGGGAGAGCGCACAGGGGGCTATATACTACTGGGGAAGCAACAGGGGTGCTATATACTAATGGGGGAGAGCACACAGGGGGGCTATATACTACTGTGGGAGAGAGAGCACACAGGGGGCTATATACTACTGGGGGAGAGCGCATAGGGGGCCTATATACTACTGGGGCAGTCATCCCCTTTGTATCTAATTTCAAAGGGCCGGTGAGAGAGAAAAAAATGCCAGTTTTCCCGCTAATAAACATCAATTCTGTATGTAAATAGTTCAACGTCGTTTGTGAAAAGTAACAAAACACATTTACTACTGATGTTCAGCTCGGACCTTCACCTGTCAATAGACCCCGGTAACTGGACCCTCACTAAAAGTTGTTGAGTACCCCTGATGTAGGACATTAGGGAGAAGCTGCTGAGCCAGTGTGATAAATAACTCCCCTGGTATATGAATTTATGAAGGAGCAGGAGTCTGAGTCGGTCCTGATAAAATTCAGGAGTTTGAGTCGGAGCTTCGGCTTACCGACTCCACAGCCCTGGTGTACAGTACCTTTGTTATCTATATACGGGTGTCACCTCCAGGAAACAGGACACTGCTTCTCCACTTTGAGGTCCCAGCAGTCGGACCTTTTGCCATAGGTGTCATTAGTTGATAAACACTATGTATTTTTTTCCTATATTTTCCTATAGTAAAAATATATAATATTATTGTATTTTACCTTTCAGATTAGTCAGAAAAAGCTCAAAAAATACGAGCGAGAATATCACATGATGAGAGAGCAGCAGGCACAGCAGGAAGACCCGGTTGAGAGGTTTGAGGTGTGTTATACCATGCTTTATGCTTCACGTACATTTCCTTCTGGTTTCTGATCTTCCAGGCTGAACCTCAAATCTTATTATACAGTTACACCTATAACCAGAATGGATTTACCTTATTGCTATGCAGTCTGGATCATCAGATGTTATATGTTGTGCCACATATTAGAGAAGGCAGGTTTACTATTTCTCAATGATTCATACATACCGTATATGTATAATGTATATGTATAAGTATAGTATATTCCATGCATGTCAAGTAGATTTCAGAATAAATGGCGGATGGGAAGACATTCATCCACCTGGTAACATTTGATGTTGAGTTGCTCTAATAGAGAAGATCCTTTCATTATGTACATTTTATATGAGCTCACATATGCCATCAGCCTGTTCCTTATTTCACATGGCTGAGCCCGCTGTAGTTAATATCTACCCTTGGCGTCCTGACAAGTCATACGTTTGTTCAGGTTGACTTCATGTCTAACAAACCTTACTGGGACTCGGATTAATCATTTTACCCTGACAGCCTATGTATACAAGGGGAACATGACAGAACAGTATATACCTGCACCTACATCCGACGCGTAAGGCTTAGACAAATATGAAAACTCTGCTTTGTTTTTTAGCGTGAAAATAGACGGCTCCAGGAGGCAAACATGAGGCTGGAGCAGGAGAACGATGACCTGGCTCATGAATTAGTTACCAGCAAGATTGCCCTGCGCAAAGACTTGGATAATGTAAGAAACCTATCTGTCCATACCAACACTTGTATGTGCCTCAACCAGTATCGGTGTTATCAATTATAATGTATTATTAATCCTCAAAGTACTGGTCTGCATATAGTTCTGTAAGTAAAAGCTGTATTACACTTAGCGATATTGAGGAGGAAGTCAGTGCCGGCATGTCAGATCAGCACTCACTGCCTTCTCATTCTCCGCTCGCTGTCTGTGCTATTACACACACAGACAGCGAGCAGGAGGGGCCGGGGGAGCTGTGGGAGGCCTGTCTGGACGATCTAAGCCTGCTCATTGAAGAGAACGGCAGTGTCGTGATGGCTATTTTAAAAGACCACGTTCAGCCAACATTGTGTTTATTATGGAACTACTACACCAAAGGTGCTTTTAGATTGTCCAATACGAGGCCGTCTGTGGGAGAAAACAAATGCTGATCAGCCTTTACACAGCCCAGCTAATAGAGTGTCCTTGCCGCTTTAGCCATCCCTGTATCATTCGTCTGTCCATTTAAATACATTGCCTTCGGCCCCACCTATCCTATGTACCCAGGGAGATGTGCGGCTGGTAAAGGATGATTTAGTGGCCTGCTCAAAAGAAAGGATCAGCTGACAACTGAATGTTTTCCTGCTCCTGGACTGATCGCTGACACTTTTAAAAGGGCCGACTATCGGACAAATTTTTTTTTCTAGCTTATTGCAGATAATCGACCCGTGTAAAAGGGCCTAAAGATACTGCTCTTGCACACTTACCAATCCTAATAAAAAAGAAGGGGCTATTGCACGTCGTCTTCAGTCTAGGTGTCTGATCCCTGGTCTATCTGCCGTCTTTTTATGGGATGCAAATGTCCTTCACATATATCCTAGTCAGTAATCGACAACTCTGATAGATATGGACAATAAAATTATGTTGAAAAAATATATTAAAAGTCCCTATATTAAAAGTTGTTTCTGAGCTGCTTTAAAACTAAAACTTGTACTGTGGTGAGGGTGGAAGTCTGGAGACCACTGCTCTATGGCATAATGCATCATCCGCTGCTACGTGGTTAGCTATAAGCTTACTCAGCCTAAGGGCCCTATTCCACCGGACGATTATCGTTCAGATTATCGTTAAATTGTTCGAATCTAAATGATGATCGTTCGGTTGAAATGCAGTTAACGATTAACGACTGAGAAATCGTTGATTGCTTTATAAGACCTGGACCTATTTTTATCGTTGCTCGTTTGTGAATCGTTCGCATTGAATAAGACTTCGTTCGCAGTAGATACGAACGCAATAGCGAAGGAAAAACGATCGCAAATACGATCATAAGTAACGATTATCGTTCCATGGAAATGACTAAACGTTTCCAGGTCTTTCGCAGTAGCGGTCGTTTGAGATCGTTAGCAATTATGCGAACGATAATCGTCCGGTGGAATAGGCCCCGAAATGTATTATGCTAAAAATAAGATGCAGGGTTTTTTTGTTATTACTTAGTTACCAACATCACTAATGGCCAAAAATATACTGCAGCTATTTGCCAATAGTGAACTGTGGTATTTCTCAACTTGACACCATTCACTAACATTGGATGCAATGTTATGACGTCATCTTGGAAACCTCATGTTCCATGGCCAAAGTAGCCATGTAGTCCAAGCCAAAGCCTGGAGAGCAGTGTTTCCCAAGCAGTGCAAGTTCTCAGGCCTGTGCATGTGGCTCCCCCATCTGGTGGTAGCTGCACATACACGTGTTCACTTGGCTTTTTTTTCTTTCTCTATTTAGTAGTAAGCTGCAAAAGAATAAAACCATTACATGCATTTGTTTTGGTCTGAAAACCTTTTTTAAATTTGTAATAAGCTTAAATATATATATATACAGGCCTGTATTTAGAGTTCATGCTGCCCTAGGCACTTTGCACGCAGAGGCGCCCCCCCTCACCCCCCCCCCCCCCCCCCGCCGCGCCGTTACTGTACATGCATGGTATATACCCTGGCACTTGGGTGCCGCTCTGCTTGATGCCAGCTGTTCTCATCAAACAGACGTGATGGAGGAAGGAAGGAGGCCGGGGGACTGGTTCTGTCCAGTGTTGGACTGGGGGACCTGGAGCCACCAATATACAACCAGTGAGACACGACATGCTGACCCGCTCCTTTCCTGAATTCATCTGTATCTGTGACAAATCCCTACATTTATACAGCTCTCAGGGTATGCTGGGAGTTGTAGTCTCTGAGAGGACAACCCTGTAATAAATCACTGTGTGCAGAGGCTCCTGGTGGCTGCAATCTGTGGGTGACAACCATCAGCCCTGAGGGTCCAGCAATACATCTGTCTACAGCCGCAGTTATCATAGGATTGTACTTTACTACAACTCCCAGCATATCCTGAGGGCTGCAGACTGTCAGTACATGCTGGGAGTTGTAGTGCCTGCAGCTGTTGTAGTTGGGTCCTATACACTGAATGCTTTGTGGCATATAAGAATAAAGAGATCTGTGGGGGCTCAGTGCAGGGAAGTGACCCCAGAACATTACTAATAGGGGATAGAACAAAAACATCTCCCCCAATATCTTATTAGTGATGTTCTGGGGTCACTTCCCTACACTGAGCCCCTACAGATCTATGTATACTTATATGCCACAAAGCATCCAGTGTATGATGCACCTAGGACCCAACTACAGCAGCTGCAGGCACTACAACTCCCAGCATATCCTGAGGGCTGCAGACTGTTCTGGGAGTTGTAGTGCCTACAGCTGTTGTAGTTGGGTCCTGGAGGCGTTGCGAGAGATCAGAATACATAGATCTGTGGGGGCTCAGTGCAGGGACGTGACCCCAGAACATCACTAATATGGTAGGGGGAGATGTTGTTGTTCTATCCCCTATTAGTGATGTTCTGGGGTCACTTCCACACACTGAGCCCCCACAGATCTATGTATTCTTATATGCCACAAAGCATCCAGTGTATGATGCACCTAGGACCCAACTACAACAGCTGCAGGCACTACAACTCCCAGCATTTACTGACAGTCTGCAGCCCTCAGCATATGCTGGGAGTTGTAGTGCCTGCAGCTCTTGTAGTTGGGTCCTAGTTTAAAAGTTTGCACTAGTGTACTGTAGTGACCGCAGGGCTGTGTCAGTACACTACCGCAAACAATAAACTGACCCTTATAGACCCCAATGGTACACAGGCTCTGCACACTATAGAAGTGATTACAGTGCAGTTACTAATGACTCACAGGTGACGTCTTCTCGAATTGCTGTCGCTAACTTTTTGCTTTCTTCTCCATCTGGCGCAGCATCATGAAGACTTCTCCGACCACAACTTGTCTGCAGGGGCAGCTGGGGGTGACTGGGGCAGGAGGGCAGCTGGGGGGGGCTGGGAAAGGGAGGCAGCTGGGGGTGACTGGGAAAGGGAGGCAGCTGGGGCGACAGGGGGACTGGGGAAGGGGGGCAGCTGGGGGTGACAGGGGAAGGGAGGCAGCTAGGGGTGACTGAGGAAGGGAGGCAACTGGGGGTGACTGGGGAAGGGAGGCAGCTGGGGGAAAGAGAGAGCAGCTGGGGGAAAGGGAGAGCAGCTGGGGGGCAGGGGACCAGCAGGGAGGGGCAGCTAGGGTGGCAGGGGAGAAGCTGGGGTTCAGGGGGGGCTGGGGCTCAGGGGGAGAGGCTGGGGGTCAGGGGGAGCGGTAGGGGGGCAGGGAAGAAGCTGGGATTCAGGGGGAGAGGCTGGGGTCAGAGGGAGAAGCTGTGGGTCAGGGGAAGGGGCTGGGAGGCTGGGGAGCAGCTGAGAATGCAGGGGAGAGAGGCTGGGGGCAGGGGAGAGGCTGAGAATGCAGGGGGGAGAGGCTGGGGACCAGGGGAGAGGCTGGGGACCAGGGGAGAGGCTGAGGGTTAGGGGGAGAGTCTGGGGGGGCAGGGGAAAGGCTGGGGGGGGGCAGGGGAGAGGCTGGGGGGGGCAGGGGAGAGGCGGGGGGGGGCAGGGGAGAGGCTGGGGGGCAGGTGAGAGGCTGGGGGGCAGGTGAGAGGCTGAGGGGCAGGTGAGAGGCTGGGGGGGCAGGTGAGAGGCTGGGGGGGCAGGTGAGAGGCGGAGAGGCTGGGGGGGCAGGGGAGAGGCTGCAGGGGGGCAGGGGAGAGGCTGCAGGGGGCAGGGGAGAGGCTGGGGGGCAGGTGAGAGGCGGAGAGGCTGGGGGGGGCAGGGGAGAGGCTGCAGGGGGGCAGGGGAGAGGCTGGGGGGCAGGTGAGAGGCGGAGAGGCTGGGGGGGCAGGGGAGGGGCTGCAGGGGGGCAGGGGAGAGGCTGGGGGGCAGGTGAGAGGCTGAGGGGCAGGTGAGAGGCGGAGAGGCTGGGGGGGCAGGGGAGAGGCTGGGGGGGGGGGCAGGGGAGGGGCTGCAGGGGGGCAGGGGAGAGGCTGGGGGGGGGCAGGGGAGGGGCTGCAGGGGGGCAGGGGAGAGGCTGGGGGGCAGGTGAGAGGCTGAGGGGCAGGTGAGAGGCGGAGAGGCTGGGGGGGCAGGGGAGAGGCTGGGGGGGGGGGGCCGGGGAGAGGCTGCAGGGGGGCAGGGGAGAGGCTGCAGGGGGGCAGGGGAGAGGCTGAGGGGCAGGTGAGAGGCGGGGGGGGCAGGTGAGAGGCTGGGGGGCAGGTGAGAGGCTGAGGGGCAGGTGAGAGGCTGGGGGGGCAGGTGAGAGGCTGGGGGGGCAGGTGAGAGGCTGATGGTTAGGTGGAGAGGCTGGGGGGCAGGTGAGAGGCTGGGGGGCAGGTGAGAGGCTGGGGGGCAGGTGAGAGGCTGGGGGGGCAGGTGAGAGGCTGGGGGGCAGGTGAGAGGCTGGGGGGCAGGTGAGAGGCTGGGGGGGCAGGTGAGAGGCTGAGGGGCAGGTGAGAGGCTGATGGTTAGGTGGAGAGGCTGGGGGGCAGGTGAGAGGCTGGGGTTCAGGGGGGGCTGGGGCTCAGGGGGAGAGGCTGGGGGTCAGGGGGAGCGGTAGGGGGGCAGGGAAGAAGCTGGGATTCAGGGGGAGAGGCTGGGGTCAGAGGGAGAAGCTGTGGGTCAGGGGAAGGGGCTGGGAGGCTGGGGAGCAGCTGAGAATGCAGGGGAGAGAGGCTGGGGGCAGGGGAGAGGCTGAGAATGCAGGGGGGAGAGGCTGGGGACCAGGGGAGAGGCTGGGGACCAGGGGAGAGGCTGAGGGTTAGGGGGAGAGTCTGGGGGGGCAGGGGAAAGGCTGGGGGGGGGGCAGGGGAGAGGCTGGGGGGGGCAGGGGAGAGGCTGGGGGGGGCAGGGGAGAGGCTGGGGGGCAGGTGAGAGGCTGAGGGGCAGGTGAGAGGCTGGGGGGGCAGGTGAGAGGCTGGGGGGGCAGGTGAGAGGCTGGGGGGGCAGGTGAGAGGCGGAGAGGCTGGGGGGGGCAGGGGAGAGGCTGCAGGGGGGCAGGGGAGAGGCTGCAGGGGGCAGGGGAGAGGCTGGGGGGCAGGTGAGAGGCGGAGAGGCTGGGGGGGCAGGGGAGAGGCTGCAGGGGGGCAGGGGAGAGGCTGGGGGGCAGGTGAGAGGCGGAGAGGCTGGGGGGCAGGGGAGGGGCTGCAGGGGGGCAGGGGAGAGGCTGGGGGGCAGGTGAGAGGCTGAGGGGCAGGTGAGAGGCGGAGAGGCTGGGGGGGCAGGGGAGAGGCTGGGGGGGGGGGCAGGGGAGGGGCTGCGGGGGGGCAGGGGAGAGGCTGGGGGGGGGGGGCAGGGGAGGGGCTGCAGGGGGGCAGGGGAGAGGCTGGGGGGCAGGTGAGAGGCTGAGGGGCAGGTGAGAGGCGGAGAGGCTGGGGGGGCAGGGGAGAGGCTGGGGGGGGGGGGCAGGGGAGAGGCTGCAGGGGGGCAGGGGAGAGGCTGCAGGGGGCAGGGGAGAGGCTGAGGGGCAGGTGAGAGGCTGGGGGGGCAGGTGAGAGGCTGGGGGGCAGGTGAGAGGCTGAGGGGCAGGTGAGAGGCTGAGGGGCAGGTGAGAGGCTGGGGGGGCAGGTGAGAGGCTGGGGGGGCAGGTGAGAGGCTGATGGTTAGGTGGAGAGGCTGGGGGGCAGGTGAGAGGCTGGGGGGCAGGTGAGAGGCTGGGGGGGCAGGTGAGAGGCTGGGGGGCAGGTGAGAGGCTGGGGGGCAGGTGAGAGGCTGGGGGGCAGGTGAGAGGCTGGGGGGGCAGGTGAGAGGCTGAGGGGCAGGTGAGAGGCTGATGGTTAGGTGGAGAGGCTGGGGGGCAGGTGAGAGGCTGGGGGCAGGTGAGAGGCTGGGGGGCAGGTGAGAGGCTGGGGGGGCAGGGGAGAGGCTGCAGGGGGGCAGGGGAGAGGCTGGGGGGGCAGGGGAGAGGCTGCAGGGGGGCAGGGGAGAGGCTGGGGGGGCAGGGGAGAGGCTGCAGGGGGGCAGGGGAGAGGCTGGGGGGGCAGGGGAGAGGCTGCAGGGGGGCAGGGGAGAGGCTGGGGGGCAGGTGAGAGGCGGAGAGGCTGGGGGGGCAGGGGAGAGGCTGGAGGGCAGGGGAGAGGCTGAGGGGCAGGTGAGAGGCTGGGGGGGCAGGTGAGAGGCTGGGGGGGCAGGTGAGAGGCTGAGGGGCAGGTGAGAGGCTGGGGGGGCAGGTGAGAGGCTGGGGGGGCAGGTGAGAGGCGGAGAGGCTGGGGGGGCAGGTGAGAGGCTGGGGGGCAGGTGAGAGGCTGGGGGGGCAGGTGAGAGGCGGAGAGGCTGGGGGGGGCAGGGGAGAGGATGCAGGGGGGCCGGGGGGAGACGGAGCGGCCGGGAGCAGGATGGGCAGGCAGGCTGGTTCCCTCCCCCCATGCAGCGCCGAGGTCCGAGGTCCGGGGTGCAGGGCTGGTGTTGAGCTTCCGGCACACACAGTGTGACAGAGGCCGGAAGCTCCCAGCTGCAGCCCCGCGTTCCTGGATCTTCTCTCCTGCTAGGCGATGACGTCACATCACGTGAGCGCCGCCGAGCAGGAGAGAAGATCCGGGACCGCGGGGCTGCAGCTGGGAGCTTCCGGCCTCTGTCACACTGTGTGTGCCGGAAGCTCAACACCAGCCCTGCACCCCGGACCTCGGACCTCGGCGCTGCATGGGGGGAGGGAACCAGCCTGCCTGCCCATCCTTCTCCCGGCCGCTCCGTCACACCTCCCCCCCCCCCCGGCGCGGACTAGGCACCCGTGGGCCGGTGCCAACGGACGTTTTTTTTTTTTTTTTTTTTTTAATAATAATAAAAAAAGTGTTCCCTGCGGGTGCCGCCCCCCCCAGGGCGCCGCCCTAGGCACCGGACCACGGGTGCCTAGTGACAAATACGGCCCTGTATATATATATATAACATAAATAAAATGTTGGGTACCTTATTGTAACAAGAGCTAAGTTACGGGCAAGAACATAAGGCACTGAATGCAAATAGGGAAGGTTATGTTCACTGACTGCAAGCTGAAAAGGTGCTATTTGGACAGAAAACAACACTGCAGCCGCCTATAATAAATACACATAAGGCATAATAAATACATATGAGGAATAATACATATAAGGCATAATAAATACACATAAGGCATAACAAATACACATAAGGCATAATAAATACATATAAGGCATAATAAATACACATAAGACATGTAGTACTAATAATACTCTGATCTTTTTTTTCAGGCAGAGGAAAAAGCAGATGCTCTAAATAAAGAATTATTGATGACTAAGCAAAAACTGATTGATGCCGAGGAGGAAAAGAGACGACTTGAAGAAGAGTCTGGTCAGGTAGGGCTTTTCTGTGATGTACTATCCATATGTGCTACACAACATAAAAATTGTATTTACTCTGAAACACCCAATGGCCCCGGCAGATATTTAGTATAAGCAAACTGTGGGACCAAATGCAACGTGAAGATGGCGGTGATGTCTTAGTTACTCCTTTATTATATATGATGGTCTCCTATCTGTTCTATGACCGCTTATGTTTGGGGGAAGCAATAAATCGCTTGCTAGTATTCAGTATGCCAAATGATGTGTTCCTCTGAAAGATAAGCTGCAGTCAGTGGTGTCTGGCAGTGTTGCCAGGATTAGATAAACCTGACTGCTTTATTCTTAAAACAGCGCTACTTCTATCCACAGGTTGGGTGTGGTATTACAGCTCGGCTCTATTTACTCCAATGGAACAGAGCTTCTATGCATCACCCTCTGAGGACAAGAGGAGCTAATTCTGGATGGTGAACAATTCATGTGTGTTAATAGATTGGGGTAGTCTTCCTTAGGGCAGCATATCTGTAAGAGAGCAAAAGATCTGACAAATGATGAAATCCAACATAAGGAGTCATAAGGCTTCCATGTACGTTAGATGACCAGTTGGTCCCTGCATGTTTATTAAGGCCTATATGCTTTTTCTATGTAGGGATGCTTGAGTAAGCTGAGCGTGCATATTCACGGATAAGTTGGAAAGTATAGTGAGGTGTTCACCTAAGAGCAATCTGAGATTTACAAGTCTCTTCAGTCCTATCCATCATGCCCACCCCTTGTCTTTGCTGACATCATCTGTCAGAGAAGAGTCGGGAGGCCCCCATACACCTTATACGGTCGGCTGCACCTTCCGGTGGTGGTGGGTTTGGGTGAAATGTTATGTAACATTTTTATAGTTTTTTTTTGCTTTTGTTCATGTAGGTTTTCTATGGCATTGTCATCCGCATTAATTGATTTGATATATACTGAAATCTCATGCAGATTTTACTGTAAATTGAATAATAGCCTGTTCATTTTTTCACTTAAGATGTACAGAAGTATTATTAAAAGTGTCTTTAATTTCTATTTTCATCATTCCCTCTCCGGTGATGTATTGACGTCTTAAACATGTGGGTAGGAACATCAGATGAGATCAGGATTGATTAATGGATTTCATAGAAACCACATAAAAAAGTAATTAAGGCTGGATACCACCGAATGCCTTCACTTAACCCAATACTTCCCAGTCTGCTTCACGTTATTTAAGTTTCACTCTTTCGTTTGCTGTCTTAGTAGATTTTTTTTTTTTTTTTTAGCTTAATGCCATAGCCGTTTTTTCAGGGACAGATACAATACTTACATAATCTTGCTAGTCAACACCTTAGATTTTAATAAACATAGGGGTTGGGGTTAAAAGTGTAGGGTTAATTCATACTTGTACACCAACTATTAGTTGTAATAAAAAATAAAATAAAAACAGGAAATGCTAGCTTTTAACCACATGGTACTATGAGTCTATGAATGTATGGTATAGTGGTACTTTGTATATGTTGGGTATATATGTTACATTATATTTTATAGGGGGTAGCTGGAGTAGAAAAATAGATTTCAGAGAAAAGATACATCTTACTATGAGCATTAGATCTCACCCCAGAGCTGGATTTACAGCTTTCTCTGATCACTACTACTCTATAATGTCCTACCTGCTGATGCTGCCTTTTGGAGTGTATTTAGAGGCATAGAAGAGCAGGACCCCCCTTTTGTGTGTACAATGTATGGGTGACACCATTCAGCTTAGTTTTTACCACCAGCTGAGAGTTGATAAAGATATTAGAGATAAAGAGAAAGACTAAAAGATGAAAAATGACATATACAAATTAAATAATAATAACAAATAGCGTCACTCCTCATGTACACACACAGGACAGCTTCCTCTAATAGGTCACCTCATGTGAATGGCTGTTGTGGTACACCATGGCTGCAGAATCTCATGTGCTTCCAGGCTTGTAACCTACTTCTCTTGTTTTCCAGTTGAAGGAAATGTGTCGAAGAGAACTTGACAAGGCAGAATCTGAAATAAAGAAGAACAGCTCCATCATTGGAGATTACAAACAGGTATCTTGTCAGTCCCTGATTCTGTGTGTGTTCTGATTATTGACGGATGCAGGTTCAGTTTCTTTAGTATATATTCATTTAAAGGAACAGTGCTCATTTATCAGCAGTGCAGAGTCTGTGCAGGTCGAGCATGACTACAACTACACAACTACAAACAACAAAATCATGCCTGGCCTCCTTGGGCCCTGTCCTTGGCATATATTTTGCCCAAAGTGTTATCCCTGTACATCTAAGGGTGATTTATCTCTAATCATATTATTACTAACTAGAACATCTGCCAGTCTGTGCTTTTTAAGTATTTTGGAGCCTTGGATTATAAACTCATGAGGTAAGTATATCAGAATTATAGTTTATTACCTACTTAGGTGGTCTCTTAGATGCTGGATTATCTATTTTACTGTTCTGTACATTATTTTTGTACAGACTCTAAAATTGTTGCCTTTGGTTTGCTGAGGTTTGTCCTTTATTATTTATTCATACTGGAGATATACAATGGGGGATAAATATTAAATGGGATCTTCTGAGTCGCTTAAATGCGTTATTTGTCATGACATTTGGTAATAAAGAGCATGCGCTCTCCCCTAACACTATGCTGCACTTGTGTCGTCTTCTTTATGATTTATTAAACATAGTTTCTGAATGAATAATTAATTGGATAAAACGTTGTATGTGATAAACAGATTTAATGAGCGTCATGGTCTCCTAGAAGGGCTAGACTCACAGGGTCACATCTCTGTATAATTATAAAAACCTAAAAAAAAAAAAAAAAAAGTTATAGTCTAAAGGAAAAGTCCGGACATTTTTAAAATCTTGGGACCCCCACCAGAAGGCTTTTTTTCCCAGAGTTGTGATGACGTCCTGGTCCTGGCAGTAACTGGAGCGGCATCCTGTCCTAGTCACTGAGTGGCCAGTCCATCGGCTGAGTCGTGATGTGTCTGCGCCAGAGATCCCAAAGCCTGGCAGTGGTCCCGAGGCTGATCCCTCCGCTTACCGCGGGAACAGGGAGAGGTAAGTTTGTACTTCTGATCAAGTTCCCCCTGCCTCTGCCGGCTGCCAGATTTTAAAAATGGACGGACTTCTCCTTTAAGCAAGGAGGTTAATGTTTCTTTCTGACACCACTTTGTGAAGGTGCCTTTCCCTTGAAGTCAATATTTTACTTGAACTAGAATTCTTTGATCATTGACTGGGGATATATGCCAAGGTAAATCTCTCCGTGCCCATCTGTAGCTGTCCTGGGGTTATTGCCCCTCTGCATATGGATTTCTTTTTTTTTCCTGTTTGAGATATTGTGAGAATTGACATCTATCCCTAGTGAGTGTTTTAAGATTCCTAGATGAAGTAAAACACTGACTCTAAGGGAAAGCCACCTTCCACAGGTGGTATGAAAGCCATCTTCCCAGCATTCCCGGTGGAGCAGGGTCTCTATGAGACCTCCTTAATTATTATCCTTTGGCTCCATTGTTAGTTTAAAAAAATTTCTAAGTAGGAAATTTCCTGGGAATACTCCGAGTAGACAAATGCTGGAGGTACCGACTGGCCATATACATTAGAATAATTTGGGCCAGTTTCGCAGGCACCAGCCAACCATTAAATTTACATTGAGGTTTTCCTACTCCCTGTCAGAATGGGAATGTCTCACATATTTGATTGTAGCGCTTTTATTTCAAAATTTACTTGGGGGTGCCAACTTTGGAGGTGCACACTTCCTGGATTATCAGCTTAAACAGTGTAGCAGTGTGCAAGCTTTATGGCATCTGTAGTGAACGGGAGTCAGTGATCAAAGAAATGGAGTCTCCAGTGATAGAGTGTAGTGGCTCCTCCAGAGAATGACAGGAAGAGGAATAGAGAACATGTCTATGTGTATATATAATGTTGTATTTCTTAGACCTCCTAGCCTAGGTCTTGTGTCCTCTAATGATGATGACATGAGTGTGCACATTCTGTTTCAGTTTGTACTGCAAAGCTGACAAAGTGACCTGATGCAATTGTCAGACTATTGGGTATGTGCTCTACTAGGGTAGTCATGAAAAGCTGAACTATGTGTAAATGTTAAGTTATGAATCAGAATTTCTTTAGTGTTGCTGTTTTACCACCGATACCTTGGCTGATTTGGGCTGCTGGGAATATTATCAGTGTTGACATGTACAGTCTTTAATCAGCTGAGTAGCTCAGTGATGCTGTACCTCATCACCTTAAGATGAGAATTAGGCACTATTCATATGTCTGAATGAGGTGAACAGGTGGGTGTGAGGGAGCATGGCAGACATGATTTGTAGTCCTGTATGGAATACATATGTACTCCAATCCATGCAGAGTTATAAGACATCCTTTCATGGTGTCTGATGGTGTGATATGCCGATGGAGTCCTACCCACACATGCCATAATATGAGCTGTGCATTTAACTATAAATACAAGTAAACCTCTGGACTCAATAGAGAGCCAATGCGTCGTCTATTACTGATGAATTGACAGCAGAAATATAGAGAGCACTGATTCCACTCATCTCCTGCCAGTGCTCCGTGTTACTAGGTATTCCAAGGAAACCTCTCATATAAGGAAATTCAATTCTGCCGATGTAAGCTGTTGACTAATAAAGCACTGTGGGAGCACTTATTTTCTGTGCAGTCCTAAATACACCCAGCTAGAAATACTCTGATGAAATATAGCACACACTTGTATCATATTCTTCCTAAATTGATGTACGTGTAGCCAAGCGTGCAGCGGCAGCGGTCACTCCAAGCAGCTACTTATCACGGCTCCCTGAATTGCGTGGGCCATCTGGACAGAGACAGAAAACACGTCTGACTCTGAGTTACTGATCAGAACTGAAAATATAATCCGTGCCTGTATAATAGGAAATCAGAAGCTTTGTGGGTGCAGATGGGACCGGTTGTCATTATGGGGATGGCGGATTGCGGAGCAACAAGTTCTTATTAAAAGTAAATCCCTTAGTGCAGAAATCCCAGATCAATGCTTACATTCATTTTTAGTCAATGCTCGAGTTTATGGGTTTGAGAAAACAGGTAGTGCTGGTCCCATAGGACCTTACAATAGGTCAGTGAATAGGTAGTATATCAATAACAGGTCAACAAAGAGACCTTTATCCTGCTATCCACCCATCACACTGAACAGTTTTTGCAGAAACTTTTTTTTCTTCTATATGGGGTGGGGGGTCCTGACTCAGCACCCGATCCCCTTGGATATGCTGTCTGGTAGCCGTTCAGTCCATTCTCTATAATGAAAATTATGCAGACTCGGCCAAACCGAGTAAACACATGTATCAGGACAGTAGGAACAGCTGTCAGAGGGACAAGCATTTGCACCAGCAGCTAGCTATTTAAGGTATACTTATAGCAGCACATTAGAGACCAACAGTAATAGGAGTAAAGGAAAATGCAGTCCAAACATGACTTCTGTATACAGGTGTAAAGGGTAAATTTTGCAGTTTTCATACCTTATTTTAAATCATACGTCATGGTGCTTGTTCCAGGAAAAACTGATCTTTTATCATCTGCAGATTGTGCCACCTGGGCGGGGCTTCACGGGTGCAGCTGCATTTAGCCACACCTACATCGCCATGAAGGGGGCTATTGGTATGGGCCAACCTAGAGAGGGTTGGGCCTAAACCTTAACTTAGCTGTCAGTCTTTGTGATTTTAGGAGTCCACTGGGCGGTCCTAAACAATGGGCAGGGATTTCAGTGAGTACATTACATTACTTTATATCAATCTGCTCAGCTCCTCCTACTCTTGTGTTATCTGTAGACTGGACTGCAATTTCATAATAGGTTCCCCATAACAGTAGGAAGGTCCAAGGCAAATGATGTACATAGAAAAAGAGAAAGAACAGACTTGAGAAAGAGGAAGAAGGTTTTTGAAAGGGATTTGCAGAATAAAAGGAGATACTTGAATTCTGCAATATCACAACAAAGGGCAGAGTCCTGCCAGAAATGTGGCCCACTTGAACCTTTAAGGGGTGCTCCAGCAATTTTTTTTTTTACTTCCAGTACTTATCAGCTGCTGTATGTCCTGTAGGAAGTGGTGTCTTCCTTTCAGTCTGACACAGTGCTCCCTGCTGCCACCTCTGTCCTTGACAGGAACTGTCAAGAGCAGGAGAGGTTTACTATGGGGATTTGCTACTGCTTTGAACAATTCCTGTCAGGAACAGAGGTGGCAGCATGGAGCACTGTGTCAGACTGGAAAGAATACACCACTTTCTGCAGGACATACTGCAGCTGATACGTACTGGAATACTTGGGATTTCTAAATAGAAAGTGCCACAGATTTGTAAATTACTTCTGACACCAGTTGATTTTAAAGAAAAAAAATTGCCAGAGTACCCCTTTAAGTAAGCATCTGAAATTCTAGAATTGCATCCAAGATTTGGATATTGCACATAACCTCTCATTGTCTCTAGTGCTTTCTGCAGAAAATTCTTCCATACGATGCATTTCCTATGGCTGTTCTGCCATGTTAGCGATACGTGTAGAACGCCAGGTGGAGTGGAATAACTGTGTACGCTCCTGTTAGGCAGAATCATGAGATGATTTTCTTCTTCGAGCTTATCGTACCTGGCATTATGACAAGAAAAACCATCAGGAGCTATTAACTCTTTCCTGCGAATCAGACGTAGAGAACACTTCTTCATTCCCTGTATTGTATTTAAGCAACATGGTATATGGAGTGCACAGTAAGCGTGAGCTGATCAGTGACTATGTAAGTATTAACAGTAATTGGTTCTGATCATATCTGTGGAATATAAAGCATGTGTTACAAGCTACAGGGCCCATACGCTGCTCAGGAGCCCATCTATTACTACTATACAGGGGCTAACAGGTTCCTAAGGAGGAATTTACACTTATTTATATTCATTTGAATCCTACCAAGAATGTAGGTTGTACTGATATTCAGTGTGTATAATTGTTTGACGATCATATTTCTTGGCCTACTCCACACAAGTCTGTACCATGATGTATAACTGCTGAGAGGCTAAAGGGGTGGGTTCAGAAAGAGAGAAATTACACTGCAACACTGTGGACATAAAGTAGTAGATATACAGGTATTTACACAAGGGACTACTGTTCTAAGCTTTAGTATTGGTTAGATGACCTTGATTTACCTTTCAGTAACACTGAAAATCATCTGTAGCGGGCAGATATTCTAACACTTTGTATGCACACAGCCTAGCCTTTCTCAGTCTCTCTCCCTCTCCTGCACATAGCACATGCTAAACCCAGTCCCACCACCTTAGACCGCTCGCCCATGCTACCTGCGGCACCAGTCCCAACACCTTATCCTATGTCTTGCTGTCTGTGTTACTAGAGACAGATTTCTCTTAACAACAGGCAGTGGATGGCAGATTACAAGGAATTAATAAAAAAAAATTAAAGTAAACTGTAGAAGGTATCTGCTCCTCGGGGGCAGGGCCAGAGGAAACCATTCCCTTCAAGAGTCCAAGCAACAATTAGTGCAATGTACCTGGTGGCTAAGACTTAGAAGATGTTTTGCCATTTTTGTTAATTTAAGTAATTTACAAATATATTAGAAACATCATTGGCTATCACATGACGTTGTTTGAAATGACTATTCAAAAACATTTCATATCCTCAAACCACAATTATTTGGTTAGGGTATAAACCTACACACCGTATACGCAGCGTATTTACTGCTGCGATATGCAGCAGATTAGATCTAAATAACTGAACACAGCATCAAATCTGCACCATCAAATCTGCTGCGTATTTGTTGCGTATACGGTGTGTGGGTTTGTACCCTTAGAGTGAGAACATTTTAATTGTTCTTATTCTCTGAAAAATGTGTGCATTTTTGGGTCATGTGACACTAAATCAAGGGGTTTCTGATTGATAGATATTTGTGTCTGTGTTCTCACTCCACCTAGCTAAAGTCTTGATGTGGCTAATGCACTCGCCTTGTATTCTAGAAGTAACTTGTATCACGCCACGGTCCCAATAGAAAGTCTGGGCTTATACAATCCCAAATAAAATCTCCATTTTCTAAGTACATTGATCCTTTGCGGCAATCTGTTATTCTCCACCATCAAATGAAGGATTAAGAATTTGTAAGAATTCTGATTTTAATCTGTTTTCCACCGTTCCATCTGAATGCTGGTGACAAACACCTACGGCTCTGAGGCAGTACCACCTGCTGCACCTGTTGTCAGGCAACGGGCAGCATATTCAGACTGCTTAACAAGCTCAGATAATGAAATATTATTTAAATGGAGACCAGAAGGACTCGTTACAATGGGAACAATTTATCAGTATATGTAAAAGGACCCTTAAAGGGGTTGCGTTGCCTAGATTTTTCTCTTTACTGATCAGAGCCAGATACGGGAATGTGTTAGGCTGGGTTCACACTGCGTTTTTGCAATCCGTTCAACGTATCCGTTTTAAATTGGTTACTTTTAACAGACAGAAAAATGTAGCCAACACTTTTTGTTCTGTCTGTTAAAAAAACACATCCGTTTCGATATGTTTTTATAATGGAAGTCAATGAAAAAACAGATCCAAACTGATGACCCACAATTGCATCTGTTTTTTCCATAAAACATATATGTTACACGGATTGCAAAAACACTGTGACCCCAGCCTTATTTTTCTCCAATTTGTTCCTATTTTCTGATCATAATTGTTTTATTTAACTTATTTGTTATTTATTATACAGTATGACATCTTGCCTGAGCTATTTAGTGGTATGCTTTATCAAACCTCATTGACCAAAGGCAACAAAAATGGTTAAGATAAAATTTGATTTAAGCAGTAGGTGATTTTCCGGTGAAACACTCTCTTTAATATTAAACTTTTTTTAGCATGTCTGGCAACGTATAGGCTAAGGCTTGTTCATATTCTGTAAAACACTGGCCGTTCTGTGACCCGGCCGGATCACAGAATGGCTGGTGTTTGAGAAGATCATCCCCGGATGATCTTTATTGCGCCCACATCACAATATGCAGCTGCACACAATGGAGCGTGCGGCATGCTTCATTGTGTGAACTGACATGTTCTCTGCGGCTGCAGAAAACTGACATGTCAGTTTCTTGTGGCACCGCTAGCGATCCCGACCGGAGTGCATACTATGTGTATACACTTCGGCCCGGGTTCCAGACGGCAGCCCAAGTAAGTGGCATATTAATCACGGCTGTTGTTGCGAATCTGCAACAACGGACGTGATTAATATGCTACTTATGTTGTGTGAACATAGCCTAAATCAGTATATTTTTTGCTTATCAGTCATTGTGTCCATCAGCTTCATGTGCGCTGTCGACATGTGCCAGAAAATCAGAATGTATTTAGAAAAATAGGTTAACTGGTGGGTGTCTTATTTGACAGAACCAGATAGGATGTGCAGTGGATGTTTGTGCTCTGAGTGGGTCATGAAAACATTCATTATTCATGTGAAAACCTTACCATTACAGGGCTTAAACAATGTCAGCCAAAAAAAGCCTAGATGAAGAGCCGGGCAAAGTACAGAAATAAACCTGTGGTCAGAATGGCTCATAAATAAGTCAGGGCCTACACTGATGTCACTAGTAAATGAGTCGCCGGCTGGATTATTGTGTTCTCAGTCTTGTTTGTATTGGACTGGTCCATTTTAATGTTTCTTACATTTTATTTATGCATTTAGGGTTTTAATTGTTAATTTTATAAATTCTGTTCACGATGAGATTTTGCACTATATATCAAATATATAGCCTAATGTATTTAACTATTCAGTGCTCGGAAACATTGGAGAATAAATTGAGGGCAGGCTTGGGTAAATGCGCCATTCATTGTAAGGGGTGATTGTGTCTCCATTTTTGTGATCAGTTTTTGACCCTGTGGTTGAACCCATAGGCATAGGCTACCTAACCCCTATGCTGTGGATAAGAGATAACTTCTCAGGATGGGAATACCCCCTTTAAAAGGCTATTGGGTGGTGTTTTGATTGTCCATATAAATATAATGCAGGGCTCCAGATGGCGACCAAAATGGTCGCCAATGCGACTGACATTTTGCAAATGGCGCCCAGATTTATTAATCTGGGCGCCATTTCCGACTGGCCCCGGCGGCGGCGCGCTGTCTCTTTAAGATGCGCGGCTGATGCGCGGCTGCCGGGGGTGTCCCGTCCTATCCCCGGCAGCGCGGCGCATCAGTGAGCTGCCTGGGGCCCTGACTTCCGGCACAGGAAGCGCGCGTCAGAGACGCTTCCTGTGTCAGAAGTCACAGCCCCGGCGTACAGGGAGCTCACTGACGCGCCGCGCTGCCGGGGATAGGACGGGACACCTCCGGCAGCCGCGCATCAGCCGGGGACAGCGTCCGAAGAAGAAGAGGATCGCCGGGGGAGCGGGTTGTCAGGTGAGTTTGTGTGTTTGTTTTTTTTAAATATTGCTTAGCATAGAGGAAAGGGGGGGCTTTATAATGGGGGGAGAAGAGAGTGCCATCTATAATGGGGGGAAGAGAAGGGGGGCATCTATAATGGGGGGAGAAGAGGGGCCATATTCAAGGGGGGGAGAGGGGGCCATCTATAAGGGGAGGGGGTATCTATAAGGGGGGGAGAAGAGGGGGCATCTATAATGGGGGGTAGAGGGGGCATCTATAAGGGGAGGGGGTATCTATAAGGGGGGGAGAAGAGGGGGCATCTATAATGGGGGGGATAAGAGGGGGCATCTATAAGGGGAGGGGGTATCTATAAGGGGGGGAGAAGAGGGGGCATCTATAATGGGGGGGAGAGGGGGCATCTATAAGGGGAGGGGGCATCTATAAGGGGGGGAGAAGAGGGGGCATCTATAATGGGGGGGGAGAGGGGGCATCTATAAGGGGAGGGGGTATCTATAATGGGGGGAGAAGAGGGGCCATATTCAAGGGGGGGAGAGGGGGCATCTATAAGGGGAGGGGGTATCTATAAGGGGGGGAGAAGAGGGGGCATCTATAATGGGGGGTAGAGGGGGCATCTATAAGGGGAGGGGGTATCTATAAGGGGGGGAGAAGAGGGGGCATCTATAATGGGGGGGAGAGGGGGCATCTATAAGGGGAGGGGGTATCTATAAGGGGGGGAGAAGAGGGGGCATCTATAATGGGGGGAGGAGGGGGCATCTATAATGGGGGTAGAGAGGGTCATCTATAAGGGGAGGGGGCCATCTATAAGTGTAGGGCAAACTGGCTGCAGACACTGGGAGATAGATATATGCACAATTATTATTATCAGGGCCCCTCAGGTGTCTGTATTGTAGGGGGTCACTTGCATTAGTCACTAGGTGAGAGATATAGCTATCTATATACACATCTTGTGGGGGGTCACTATGGCTGCAGTCATAAGTCTAGCTCAGTATGTATAGACTGTTGCAAGCTTTTAAAGGGAACCTGTCACCCCCGGTGCCGGGGTGACAGGCTCCTAACCCCCCGTTAGAATCCCCTATACTCACCTCATCGCGCCGGGTCCCGCTTCTGGAGGTGGTCAGGTCACGGAGATCTCAGCCGCTGCAGCCCGGCGTGCACACTGAGAGATGAGTCCAACACTCAGAGAATGACGGAGCGCTGGACTCTCCCGTCATTCTCTATGAGCGTTGGACTCATCTCTCAGCGCACGCCGGGCTGCAGCGGCTGAGATCTCCGTGACCCGACCATCTTCAGAAGCGGGGTGAAGATGAGGTGAGTATAGGGGTCTCTAACGGGGGGTTGGGAGCCTGTCACCCCGGCACGGGGGTCGACAGGTTCCCTTTAAGTTCAAGTTCAGAAGAGTAAGCCTCATTAAAAGGCTAGCCAAGTGAAGCTGAAGTACTGAGTCAGACTGTATATGGTTGTCAAGTTGCAAGTTTCCATGTTGAACGTTTTCAAACTAAGAAAAGAAAGGATCTAAAGGAGGAGGAGGCTGCCGTGGCCTCTGCACACAGTAAGTCCCATTTAACATAACATTAATTTTACATGGTTTAAAATGTTGGCGACCAAATATTCTATTTGGCGCCTAAATTTTTCAGGTCAGGAGCCAATGGCTCCTAGGTAAATTTTTTAGTCTGGAGCCCTGTAATGTATGCATAATCTCAGACTGGTGATCTACTTGTAATTATTGTTTTAGAGAGGATTTCTCCTTAATGGAGAAGTCCGCAAAATTTTTTATAAAAGTATTGTATTACCCCCCAAAAGTTATACAAATCACCAATATACACCTATTACGGGAAATGCTTATAAAGTGCTTTTTTTTTCCTGCACTTACTACTGCATCAAGACTTCACTTCCTGGATAACATGGTGATGTCACTTCCTGGATAAAATGGTGATGTCACTTCCCGGATAAAATGGTGATGTCACTTCCTGGATAAAATGGTGATGTCACGACCTAAGTCCCATAGCTATGCGGGCTGTGGCTGCTTGAGAGGATGATGGCAGAGGGAAACTGAGGGACACTGAGCATCCCTCTCATCCTCTCCAGCAGCCACAGCCCGCACAGCTATGGGACTCGGGTCGTGACATCACCATTTTATCCAGGAAGTGAAGCCTTGATGCAGTAGTAAGTGCAGGGGAAAAAGCAATTTATGTGCAAATTCTGTAATAAGTGTATATTGGTGGTTTGTATAAATTTTGGGGGGCAATACAATATTTTAATAAAATTTTTCGCCGGACTTCTCTATAAAGAGGACCTGTCACCCCCAGTGCCGGGGTGACAGGCTCCCGACCCCCGTTAGAGCTCCCTATACTCACGTGATCCCACCCGGTCCCGCTTCCTGAGCCGGTCGGGTCACATAGATATCAGCGCCCGAAGCCTGTCACGCTCGCGCTCACAGGAGAGTCTGATGCCCATAGAGAATGACGGAGCATCGGACTCCCCATTCGTTCTCTATGGGCATCTCACTCTGCTGTCAGCGCGCGTGCCGGGCTTCGGGCGCTGATATCTCCGTGACCCGACCGGCTCAGGAAGCGGGACCCAGCTCAGGATCACGTGAGTATAGGGGGGTCGGGAGCCTGTCACCCCGGCACGGGGGGTGACAGGTCTCCTTTTAAGGTAGAGCTAAGGGGACGTTCACATGTTTCATGCACAGTGTATACATACAGACAATGTGCTACAGGGCAGAGTAAAGACCTCCGGGCATCATCATTCATGATGATGACAGGAGCTTTGAAACTGTTTAAAACTTTGCGTTACTGTGCTGACACAGCCTTTTAGTATAGTAGCGTGAAACTGTTTTGGTGCTCCCAGCATCATAATGAACAATGGTGCCGGGAGTTCTGAATTCCAGTCGATAGTATTGTACACATATTGTTTGTACAAAGGCTGTAATTACGGTATGTGTTAATGCCCCCTTAGTATAAAAGTGAACAATGAAGGTAAGAAGAAAAAAAGTTTGGATATGTAGAAATCCTGTATAGAACATGTGGGTTAATGGGTTTCCAGGATTAGGGAAAGCATAGCTGCTTTCTTGCAAAAACACCACCCCTGTCCTCAGATTTTGTGTGTAATTACAATTCAGCTCAATTTATTTCAGTAGAACTGAGCTGCAAAACCCACCCAAACTGAGGACAAGTGTTGTGCATGTTTTACTAAAGCATAACTGTCTTTTCAGGGTAATTTTTTAGAAAACAATAAATATCAATAGTACAAGTGATTTTAAGAAACTCTGTAATAGGTTTTATTTAGCAAAAGAGTTTCCTTCTGTACTGAGAAAGCTGTTTTCCTAGCTCCCCCCTCACTTCAGAAGAAGCAGGATTTCTGTGTCCATTATGCTCTATGGAGAGGGGAGGGGTTGAGAGGAGTGAGTAAGCACTGAGGAGAGAAATATCAGTCCTGCACAGCACAACACCCTGCAATCTTCTCTCACCAAGTTCCTAGATAAGCACTGACCTTTCTGACCCCTGAATCCAGTGTTTTAGATGCCCAGACAGTCTACAAACAGCCGACCTTCATGTCTCCTCTTCCTGCTCACTCATTTTCCTTGCCCCCTCCCCCCTCCCCAGGATATAATGGACACTGCAGAACCCATCTTCACTTTGCTTCTCTGTAATAAAGACTGATTTGCCTGATAATCAACAGATAAGAAGTGAGGAGGGGGGGGGGGGGAGGCTGGGAAACTGCTTCTTGAGTACAGAAAGAGGCTTTTTTTGCCTAATAAAACCTATTACTAAAATTGCTTGTACTATTGACTCGTGCAAAAAAAAAAAAAAAAAAAAACATGACAGTTACACTTTAAGTCTTGACAACCCTTTTCATTACCCGCTGTCCTCTCCTATTTTCAGCAAATAAACTGTTGATATAGGGGGGACTGAGCCAAGGGGCAGGGCTTTACAATATATGAAACAGAGCAGTGGGGGGAGGCTCCTTCTGCAGCTAGTTGTCTTAGGGTCCTATTACATGGAACGATTTTTAACGACTAACGATAATCAATCACAAACGAGATTATCGTTAACCTGAAATTGTTCACCATATTACACAATTACACAGAACGATGGTAGCTAGATATGATCGTTACTACCATTGTTATTGTGATCGTTACTATGATAGTTTATACCTTCTGATCCCAGCAAAACAATAGACAATGTGCAATTACACTGAACGATTAGTGAAAAAATACGGAACTTGAGCAAGCGAATGTGGAATTACAGCAAACGATTAACGATAACTTTAGGTTCAGATCTAAATCAATGATCAACGACATACCAACGATTTTTCAATCGTTGCCTGCAATTACACAGAACGATTATCGTTTAAATACGAAGGATGTAACGATTTTTCCCACGGTAATCGTCCCGTGTATTAGGGCCCTTATAGCCAGACACAGGGTTGTAATGGAGCAAAGGGAAATGAGCTCATCTCCTGGGGGACACACCGAATTTTGTTGACTGGGATTTCCATTTGTTAATCAAACATTTGCTCATTTGCAGATATGTTCCCAGTTGAGCGATCGACTAGAGAAGCAGCAGTCTGCAAACAAAACGGAAATTGAGAAAATCCGGGTAAGTTCAGGCTGGCTGAACCACGGCCTGTTACTTTCCGATAACAGAGTATTTCACTGTGTGCATTTTCCTAATATACTTTCATTAGTGTAATTGTTCCTGCAGCAATAAAGCTTGCTGCAGCTTGTTAACAGGCTACAGACCTTATATACGGCACTGTACCTACCTCTGTAGACAGCTCTGTGTTGTCTGTGTATGGGGGATTGGGGGGCACCTTCTACTACTGGTCTAGTAGGAAGTTTAATTATATGTAATTAATCTCTTGGCAGTGCAGTGAAGGGCGGAGTCCAGATTGCGTCTTGCTCTATGTATTCAAGGTAATTCTTATAATACTTTGTCCTCTTTATCCACTTAGCAAAAGGTAGAAGGTTGTGAACGCTGCAGAGAGTTCTTTAACACAGAAGGGAGAGTGAAGTTGGTCAGCACTAACAAGGAGAATTCTGAGGAGGAGGACACCGATGAAGAGAAGGAGACTTTGAAGAACCAGCTACGGGAAATGGAGCTAGAATTGGCTCAAACTAAACTGCAGCTGGTAGAAGCAGAGTGCAAGATACAGGTAATCCATCAGTGAGGAATTTTAGTAATAATACTCTTCATGGCTGTCAATCAATCTTCAGTCTGATGTAGGACGCTGTCAGAGAACGAAAGCATTAAGAGCTGCTTGTTGTATCTTTCTGCTTGTATATGGAGCTATTTGTATCATCATTTATTAGGGCATTACTACCTTGGTGGTTTTAGAATATGTTCTAGTAGTAGGTTGCTATTACACTTAAAGCGAATGTACCACTAGATTTACTTAAAGTGTCACTATCGTTACAACTTTCTAAATGAACAGTAGATGTGATACAATTCATTATTTTATTTTGTTTTTATCATGCTGTAAAACAAAGCTGAACTTACCAGAAATCCAGGTCCAGTCTCCAGAAGGCAGATTTTTCCTTCTCTCTGTGAGCGCTCAGATGGCCTGGGTTACACAGGACTTCCTGTTTTCTGACTCTTTCCTGTTCTTTGAGAAAAAAACCTGAAAACAGGAAGTGCCGTGTTTTCCATGATAACTAAAAAAAAAAATAATGAATGTAAGTTGCAAACTTACTAGTTTGGTCCACTGGAGGGGGGCCCAGCATCCCTTCAGAATGAAGTGTGTCCCCAGCACGGCATTTCACAGAAGGGGGAAAATATCTCTCCACTGGGAGGTGACCTCAGAAACCGGGCAGAGATGTGAGGAATGGACTGCACCATCACAATGTGTGTGGCAGCACCGATCAGGTTATATGGAAATCTTTGAGTAAATCTGGTGGTACATTTGCTTTCAGCTATTACAGATGAGTTAAAAGTTGTCCGTTTTCAATAGGATCGGATAACAATATCCGGTGTATAGGTGATGCTACCCGTCAACCTCTCCTGTCAGGATGGGAGGTCCTGATACAACTTAGATTGTTGTACTTTTTTACGCCTTTGTGTAGCGAGGCTGTAGCTGGCCAAATTCCAGTTTTGTTAACTGTCCTGTGATGTACTCTTTATAGCAGACAGTGGCAACTGTATATAGAGGGTTCAGTTTCTTTAAAGGAGTTATCCAGCGCTACAAAAACATGGCCACTTTCTTCTAGAGACAGCCCCACTTTCGTCTCCAGCTTGGGTGGGGTTTTGCTGCTCAGTTTCATTGAAGTGAATGGAGCTTAATTGCAAAGTGCACCTGAACTGGAGACAAGAGTCATGCTGTCTCTGAAAGAAAGTGGCCATGTTTTTGTAGCATTTGATAACCCCTTTAATAAAGTGGCCATTAGAGATAAGCGAACCGTGTTCGGGTTCGAGTCGATCCGAACCCGAATGTTCGGTATTTGATTAGCGGGGGCTGCTGAACTTGGATAAAGCTCTAAGGTTGTCTGGAAAACATGGATACAGCCAGTGACTAGATCCATGTTTTCCACATAGCCTTAGGGCTTTATCCAAGTTCAGCAGCCACCGCTAATCAAATGCCAAAAGTTCGGGTTCGGATGGACTCGAGAATGCTCCAGGTTCGCTCATCTCTAGTGGCCATTCAATGTCTAAGGCCAACTTTAGACTCATCGTATGCGTTTTACATGTTTCTGTTTCAGGATCTGGAGCACCATCTTGGTCTTGCCCTAAATGAAGTGCAGGCGGCAAAGAAGACTTGGTTCAACAGGACCATCAGCTCCATAAAAACAGCCACTGGTGTGCAAGGAAAAGAGACCTCTTAACACCCCAACTCTTGTAAAATAATTCGTCTTTATGAAAACATGATACCTTCTGTTGCCTTCCTTGGCCAGATATTTTGGTTTGCCTATATGTAAGAGGACCAGGAGTGCGGCATGGCAGGATGGTAGTAAGTCAGTGCTTGTCAGATGGATATACGATTAGGCATCTCTGGCCCCCCCTATTAACACCTCCAGAGATCACGTATTAAGAGTCATGAAACTAACTGAAAAGAAAAGGGTGAAGAAAAAAAACTAGCTTTCCATTATTCCCACAATGCACTATGGGTTATATTTTGCCCTTTTTAAATGACAAGGAATTGTTTTTAAGATTACAATGAAATGACGAGTAATCCTTAGGCCCATGTCTATATACAGGATCATGATATTTAACATGAAGCCAATGAACACACTAAGGGACTTGTATCTAGTGGAGTCATGAGCTGATCAATGCATGGCCGTGAACAGTGATGGTTCTTAATGTATCTTCATTTGACTTAATACCAAAATGAATTGGTTAGGCTTCACACTATTACAACACATTCTATTTTTTTTCGTTCTTACATGCTAAAATGGTGTTATAATAGTTATAGCCCAATGGTCCTAAACCACATTAACGAATATTGTATTTTGAGCTGCTGTAGGGTCAACATAAGGGTAACATGCCTTCGACTAGAAAAGCCCAGCCCTTTTAGGCCCTAGATATTAGGTTATATGGCCTTGTTACAATGCCAAGACGCATCACTATTGTGTACCGAAACTGTAGAGATCACTGGTTTAGTTAAGAAGACAAACAATAGGTCTTTCATGCCAACCTCACGTCTAGAGCAGTTGACTGTTATCTCTGTAGCCACCATCACGCTGAGCAAGTCGAGTAAGACCATGTAGTACGTTGTCCTTTTTTTTTTTTTTTAGCGGCCAGTTTGCAGCCACAAGGCACTGTCTGCACCGTCTAGCTGTTCAGCGTATTTATGTATTGCACATAGTCTTGAAGATAACTCACAGATGATGAAAAAAAGAGGTCATGGAGAAGCAGTAAGATGTCTTGAGATCCAGGCAAGTTCCAGCACTGATCGGGGCTATGTGCTCTGCTTTCTTTGACTACCCCGGGTTTAAAGCACTTGTCTTTGTCTTTCCGCCGACGTTTGTTCATTTCAGCTCTCACGCCTCACTGCTACTGCTATAGAATTTGTATTTAACTTGTTAATCCGTTAACTCTTGTCTTGTCTGAGGCCCCTGTGGTACATTGGACGGCAATTTATTGAATGCCTCATAAGGAGCAAACAACATCTGGAGCCATCAATGGACTTTTCGTAGAAAGAACCCGGACAGAAGCCACATTTTCCATCTCCAGCAACTCTCAGAAGAATGGTCTAACTTTTTCTGCGTGTAAAAGAGGCTTTCTGGAATTGCTCCACTTCTAGGGCTAGTATGCAGCAGTATGAGATCTGCACTTTAGGTGCTAAACACAAAGCACGCGTCATTCCTTTGGAGTTCCAATGTCGTGTAGAAATCAGATGTAGAATGGCAGTTTTGCACCTTGTAATTTTTTTCCCCCTTTTTTATTTATACTTGTTTTTTGTTTTGCTCGCGGTTGTTGCATCAGTGATAACGTTGTTTAAAGTGTAAGCAGGTTACACTAAGAGGCACTGGTTTGTGTATATATACAGTATATTAAAAAAAAAGTTTGTTTTATTTTGTATATCTACTTTTTTCTTAGTTCCTGTACTAACGCTAGCTACTGTAAAAGTTATATATCTGAAACCTAACATGAAATGCTAAAGATTTCTTTTCCATATCCGCTACAAATGTCCTTTATTGTTTTAAACATAAGGAGATTGCTGTTTTTTATTTTGACAGTGTGCTAATAGTGCTGGTGTAGGTGCAGTGTGTAAACCCTATGTACTAAAATATAAAGTACTATTAAATTTGACAACTGAGCACGAGATTTCATTGCACTCAACACAATCTCACTGTGTGATTCTATGGAAAATGGGGATTTATACACACATGACTATTAGAGGGAGCTGAGCAGTGGAAATTGATGAGGAGTATGTGTTGCTTGTGAATATCATGACCAAGTCTACATCACAGCTATTGAAAAACTACAATTTCCAGCATCCCTGGACAGCTAAAGCTTTGGCTGTCTTGGCAGGATGGAAATTAGTAGTTTTGCAACAGCAGGTCTGCGTTATTTGCTGCTAGTGATGCAATTGCCGATGACTGGTTACGTGACTTGGTCCCAGAATCTACTTTGCTTTGCTGTATATTGGACAAAACTACTGCCCATGTATCTCTGAGACACTGAACAGCAGAGGTGCTTTAGTCTAATAAGTCTAATGGGCTGTCACCAGAAGAGCAACAACATCAGAACAAGAAAATAAGGCAAAGCTTTGGAAGATAGACCTTCCGACGTAAGTCTGGTACCTTCGTGCCAGGTATACAACAGTCAAAGTGGAGTGCTTCTTTAATCCCTTAAGGACCGGGCCTGAAATGACCTTAAGGACTGCACCAATTGTCACTTTTTTGTTTTTTCCTTCTGGCCTTCTAAGACCCATAACTCTTTCTGTTTTCCATCTACAGGGCCATGTGAGGGCTGTTTTTTTTTTTTTTCAGGAACAGGTGTACTTTGTAATGGCATCTTTCAATCTGCCATAAAATGAATGACGGAACTCCCAAAATATCATGTATGGGTTGAACTTGGGTCAAAAAATGCAATTTCCGCTAATTTTGGGGGGGTTCCATGTTTACGTAATGCACTTTACGGTAAAACTGGCATTTTTCCTTTATTCTATAGGTCAGTCTGAACACAGTGATATGCATGTTTTCTAACGTTTTACTATTTTTATTAGCAGTAAAACTTTTTTGCGAATAGGTGTATTTAAAATGGTCCTATTGTGACTCTTATAGCACTTTTATATTTTCACCTATGAGGTCATATGGGGCATCATTTTTTGCGCCAGGATCTTTAGTTTTTATAAGTAATGTTTATTTCTAGATCAGGCGTATTGATCACTTTTTATTAAATTTTTTTATACATGAAAAGTAATTTTAAAAAAAGCAGTCCCTGCGGTTTTTTTTTTTACCACTTTTTGTTCACGCCGTTCACCGTGTGGGAACAATAATGTTTTATTTTAACCCTTTCCCGCACGAGGACGTAACTGTATGTCCTCGCGCAGGTGCTCTGAACCGCGGCGGTCTCGGGTGCCGCTTGTAGCCCGGGACCGCCGGTATTAGCGGGCACGGTCCGATCTCCGTGCCCGCTAATACAGTGATCAGATGCAGCTGTCAAACATGACAGCTGCATCCGATTACCGGATACAGCATTTCCCTGGTGTCTAGTGGCGGAGATCGCTCCCCCGGGACGTTGTCCTGGAGGATCGATCTCCATTACTGAAGCCGGCAGCACCCGAAAGCAAACGAGTGCCGATCTCATTGATCTTTGCTGTATATCTATACAGCAAAGATCTCAATGAGAGATCAAAGTGTATATGCTAGAAGTCCCCCAGGGGGGCTTCTAGTATATGTTTATTAAAAAAAAAAAAAGGATTGTCATTAGTAAAAAGCCCCCTCCCCTAATGTCTGAATCACCCCCCTTTTCCCAGGTTTTAAATAAAAGTAAATAAATAAATAAACATGTTTACTATCGCCGCGTGCGTAATCGCCCGAACTATTAATCACATTCCTGATCTCGTACGGTAAACGGCGTCAGCGCAAAGATATCCCAAAGTGCAAAATTGCGCATTTTTTGTCGCATCAAATCCAGAAAAAATGTAATAAAAAGCGATCAAAAAGTGGTATATGCGCAATCAAGGTACCGATAGAAAGAACACATCATGGCGCAAAAATTGACACCTGACACAGCCCCATAGACCAAAGGATAAAAGCGTTATAAGCCTGGGAATGGAGCGATTTTAAGGAACGTATATTTGTTAACAATGGTTTGAATTTTTTACAGGCCATCAGATACGATATAAGTTATACATGTTATATATCGTTTTAATTGTAACGACTTGAGGAACATGCACAAGTCAGTTTTACCCCAGGGCGAACGGTGTAAAAACACATTCCCCCCAAATAAAAGAAATGCGTTTTTTTTTTTTTTTTTCAATTTCACCACACTTTGAATTTTTTTCTGGTTTCGCAGTGTACTTTATGCAAAAACTCAGCCTGTCATTGCAAAGTACAATTAGTGACGCAAAAAATAAGGGCTCATGTGGGTCTGTAGGTGTAAAAATGCAAGTGCACAAGGAGGAAAAAACGAAAACGCAAAAACGAAAATTAGCCTGGTCCTGAAGGGGTTAATAGATTGGATGATTGCGCATGCTGCGGTATATTATATGTTAATTAACTTTATTATTTTTATGTATCTTATGTATAAAATGGGAAGGGGGGGGGGGTGATTTTTAACTTTTATTGGGGCAGGGGCTTTGGCACATTTTTTAAAACTTTTCCATGATTTTTTTTTTTTTATTTTACACTTTTATAGTCCCATTAGGGGACTTTTACTTACATACAGTAGATTATATACACTGATCACTGCTATGCAAGGATTAGACCTCCGGCAGTCAGGCAGTGTGATCGGGACCCCTGCAGACACGATGTCGCCCGCCATTGAGGGTGAGGGCCTGGCTGCAGATAGCAGCCGGTCCTCACCCGCTATGGGGCGAGCTCTGCTCGTGAGCCTGTTCTATAGCCCGGGACTTTTCGGCCCCCCGGGTAGCCGCTGTCATGTATACTTACAGAAGATGATCACTGTCCCGTTCCCGTAGGTCAGTTCCCGTACCGCGGTGCCGTTAAAATCCGGCGCGCTCACTTCCGCCGGCTGCTGCGAGTCCTCTTCTCTGACCAGTGATTATACGCCGGAAGTCACTCGCTTCCATGCATTCGCTATGGAAGCGCGTGACTTCCAGTGTTCAAATTACAAGGCCGAGAAGAGGAGTCACAGCGCCGGCGGAAGTGAGCGTGCGCCCGATTTGAACGGCACCGCGGGAAGGGACCGGAGCTGCGCCGCGGGACACCGATCATGTATACATGACAGCGGCTACCCGGGGGGCTGAAAAAAAACAACTGAACTGCTTCTTTAAGGCCCAGGCAGCGGGTGCGTAAATTTACACCCGCGGTCCTTAAGGGGTTAAAGGGCTTCTGTCTCCTGTAGAACAATTTTGGTATGTCATAGAGACATATCAAAAGTTTTTATCAAGTGCTCAGACCACAATCAATCTAAAGTTCTTTGGTCAGTACTTTATTTCATTGCCCTTTGTCACGTGATCAAGACGGCTACATAATGTAGGTCTATGGAATAGGGCTGTCTCACTCACATTGACACAGAGAAAGGAGAGAGGCCACACATATCTCTTCCTCCTCATTCTCCCGGTCAGAACAATGAGATCGATGAAGTAATAAGGGACGTGAATAGCACTGTGACAACAAGGTTTCAGGCAAATGTTAAAATGTCTGTAATCCCGAATGCAGGCCCTGAACATCCAAAGAAGAAATCCAACAGCATACAGTGTTGTGCAGGAAATCTTCAAATCAACCCACAAAATTCCAAAAAGACCCTTGTGGGTCGAAACACAGCACACCTGGTTATGCAGTAAAAATTTTAATATTGCTTTCACAACATTGGATGCTGTTTGGAGATCCTCTTTGGATGTCTCTGTGACTAGTTAAAGGGGTTGTCCAGCGAGAGTTTTTTTCTTTCAAATCAACAGGTGTCAGAAAGATTTGTAATTTACTTCTATTTACAATTCTCAAGTCTCCCCATACTTATCAGCTGCTGTATGTCCTGCAGGAAGTGTTTTATTTACATTCAGATACAGTGCTTTCTGCTGACATCTCTGGCCGAGACAGAAACTGCCCAGAGCAGGAGAGGATTTCTATGGGGATTTGCTGCTGCTCTGGACAGTTCCTGACATGGACAGAGGGGGCAGCAGAGAGCGTTTCTAAATGTAAATAAAACAACACTTCCTGCAGGACAAATAGTAGCTTATAGTATTTTATGGAAAGACTTGAGATTTTTAAATAGAAGTAAATTACAAATCTTTATAACTTTCTGACACCTGTTGATTTGAAAGAAAACATTTTTTGCTGGACAACCCCTTTAAAGGGGCTATCCAACATTACAAAAACTGGGCCACTTTCTTCCAGAGACAGCATGACTCTTGTCTCCAGATCAGGTGTGGTTTACAACTAAGCTCCATTCACTTCAATGGAACTGAGTTGAAAAACCAACACCCAAACTGGAGACCAGAGTGGTGCTGCCTCTGAAAAAAAAAAATTACATCTTAAGGGCCAGTAGCCCAAAATAACACACCCTAAGTGGGACCCACTTTGGTTGTGTTTTTTGGGCTGTTGGCCCTTAAGAGGCTAGTGCCTCTTTTTTGGCACGTTTGTGTAGTAGTCTCTGAAAGAAAGCAGCCATATATTTCCTAACATAGGATAACCCGTTTAACAGGTGTTTTATGACCGGTATACTTTAAGTAACTGCAAATACAGTGTAGTACTAATCTGATCTTGAGTCGCAGTCTGTATTATGCTCTAGAGCTGCATTTATAGTTCTGCTGATTGTTGGTCAACAATTTAGAAAGAAGCACCTCTTACAGTTTAGCTGTGGGACTATTCATTCATCATACAGTATATGTGATTATTGTACAGTGTTTGGTGTAAGGCCACAAGTGCCATAGTACAGAGGAGAGCAGTCAGCAGGCACCGAGCCAGTTAAAACAACTGAGAGAGTTCAGCTCTGAAGGCTACAGAATTGTAAATGCAGCCCGATGCTATAACACAACACAGGCTCAGTTAAGCAATACAGCGTGTTCGCCAAATTAGTTGGCTTTTTCCTTAGATTAATTCTCAACATGATCTGTAAAATTCTACTGAAGCCTGCACATAAATACTATAAAGGGATGATAACCTAAATTATGGTTTATCTATAATTGCTGTGCAATCTATTGTATGCAAATGCTATTTCAGGCTTGGGAGACTGTTTAAAGAGGATTTTAGTTTTTTTTCCAGAGAACAAGCTAAGGATGGGAGCGATGGCGTCTCTGGGAAAGGTGAGAAATGCCAAATGAATGTAAATGAGGCGACTGGCTTTCCACTTTATGCATGTTGCTTTGTCTAATGTTTTTGCACATTATACACCAAGAGTAGACAACACAATCAATGCTTATAGTAGAATAGGATTCAGGATAAGGGTCCCGTTAGATAGGCCGATGGCAGCCCGATCAATAATGTAAACGAGCGCTGATCTAGAAGATTACTGAGCCTATTACACGGCTTGATGATCATTTAGCAAGGGCTGTGTGTGTGTGTGTATGTATATATATATATATATATGTGTGATATGTGTACCATTAGCAGCCCTTGCCCTAAACTGTTATACATTACCTCTCCACGCTCCTGGTCTTCTCCTGCCCTCTGCTTGCTTCCCAGCGCTGCGGCCAATGGTTGGCTGAGTGGCCTGCCAGCTCAGAGACTGCTCTGAAGCCGCAGCGCCGGGAGTAAAAGCTGGGGGCCGGAGAAGACCAGGAGAGTAGAGAGGTAATGTGTAAGTTTATTCAAAAGTTAGCCGTTGGCCGCACATCGCTATACGTAGCGATGTGCGGTTGGCGGCTGATTATTTTAGGTCCGGACTTTAAGACATGATCAGCCGATGATTGTTGTCATTGGCTGATCATTGTCTCTATTACATGGAGCAATAATTTGGCCTATTATTACACGTGTAATAGGGCCCTAAGGTTGTCACATCTTTGGGTGCGGGGACATAATACAGTATACTTACCCATCCTTGTGCCCTGTAGCACTGCTCCCGAGTCCTGTTGACAGCCACCGGCTAGGATGTTGCAGCTGGAGGAGGCAGTCATGTGACATACCTGGAGTCCAGGTGAAAATCAGTAAGACTCTGGAGCGGCCCAACAGAGGCAAGAGGATGGGTGAGTATACATTTCCCGCACCCCCTGCCTGCCTTTTTATTTCATGGGACTTATCTTGTAGTGATTATGTTATGTATACTTTTGTTGTTTTTATGTTATTTTAGCTGCCCGTTTAGTGCCCTATTATGCTCTTCAGCCTTCTGTATTACACTGAGCTGGTGGGCAGGTCCTAAGACTAGTTTACTCATCTGCATCAGTGCACGGCTGCTGACCAATCAGCATTCATCTTTACTGGGCCAACTGACATCACTTCCTGCATTTGGGCTTTTTTTTTTTTCTTTACTGTTACTAAAGACTAAACGGTCTTAGTGACGGAGCCTCAGCTGCAGTTGTCCAGTAAGTGAGACACCTAGTGGCCAAATGTATAACATTTTTAATTTAGATAGAAAACGGGCTAAAATTTGTAACAACAGCGCCCTCGTAACATCTCCTTTTTCTTGGCTGCACGTCCTCTTCAAACCTCGCTTTTATAATATCACAATGTAAAGCCTAATGTTTTTTTAACTGCATAATGATAAATAGGATGACTCCTTTTTTAGTCATCTCTGCCATTATTTGATAGCGCTGACATGGTGACTAATATAAATCTATTTATACTGACATTCATGTTAAAGGGTTTGTATGTATTTTAAGAAGGAGCCTTACATAATTCATCAGTTAAAAAAAAAAAAGAATGAAAGACAAGAATATTTTTCTACCTTCCTGATGCTATCAGCGTGGGCTCACATTGTAGCTTTTCTTTCTTCTAATTTTTTTTTAATAGTCTGCTCCAAAGCCGCTGCACTAAAACCTTTGTGAGCCCTTCACCAGGCCCAGGCCGGTCTACCAGTTTTACTTGACTTGTTTCTTTATAGCCTGGTTGCTCTATGTATCTAAGCACCCTCTCCTGCCTTCACACTTGCAGCTACAGGGTGCTGCAAATGATGACGGCTCAGGGGGCCGAGTGTATTGCAGGAGTGGGCCCTGTAGCAGTTGCTCCTGCTGCCCAGCTTCCCTGCCTTAGGTCTGGCCTTCCTCCTCCAGTTCTGCTTCTCTCTCTGTGGTTGTGCTTCCTGCTCTGGCCCATAGGGGCATTCCACACTGTCTCCTGAGCCTGACCTTTGCCTGTTTACCTGGAGCTGGACCACCAACTCTGATCCTGTACCACCTTCTAAATCTCTTGTGCTTATACCTGATGCTAAACCTGTGCCGTCTGCTAAGACCAGGGCTGGCCTTAGGGTAGACTGCGCGCTGTGCAAAACTTTTTTCGGCGCCCCCCCCCCCCCCAACACCTACCGCCAAACCCCACTCTCAGCTGCAGTGCTGCATGACCACAACCCCATCATACCCTATCAGGGTACAAAAATCCAGTAATAGTAGCAAATCCTGGCACTACTTATCCTCGCCGGTCATCCAGCCAAGCGTACAGGCGCTGGGGCACAGGAAGCTCATGCAGGTAAATGGTGGTATTACAGTGACACACAGCGGTGCTCAGTCCATTAAAAGAGGTACTTACAAGAATACGATGTAGAAAATAATAGCGAGACGGCACTCACTGGATTCAGCTGGATGCTGTTTATTTGCAAGGCTTCCCTGTATGCCATTGCATTTGTATTCAGTGATTTTTGCAACTAAACAGCATCCAGCTGAATCCGGTGAGTGCCGTCTCGCTATTATTTTTTACATTATGCCCTATCAGGGGATGATGGGGGTTGTGTTCATGTAACACTGCAGCTTTTAGGGGATCATGGGGGTTGTAGTCATATAACACTGCAGCTATGAGGGTATGATGGGGGTTGTGGTCATATAACACTGCAGCTATGAGGGGGGTTGTAGTCATGTAACACACACCAGCTACCAGGGTATGATGGGGGTTGTAGTCATGTAACACACACCAGCTACCAGGGTATGATGGGGGTTGTAGTCATGTAACACACACCAGCTACCAGGGTATGATGGGGGTTGTAGTCATGTAACACACACCAGCTACCATGGTATGATGGGGGTTGTAGTCATGTAACACACACCAGCTACCAGGGTATGATGGGGGTTGTAGTCATGTAACACACACCAGCTACCAGGGTATGATGGGGGTTGTAGTCATGTAACACACACCAGCTACCAGGGTATGATGGGGGTTGTAGTCATGTAACACACACCAGCTACCAGGGTATGATGGGGGTTGTAGTCATGTAACACACACCAGCTACCAGGGTATGATGGGGGTTGTAGTCATGTAACACACACCAGCTACCAGGGTATGATGGGGCTTGTAATCATGTAACACACACCAGCTACCAGGGTATGATGGGGGTTGTAGCCATGTAACACACACCAGCTACCAGGGTATAATGGGGGTTGTAATCATGTAACACACACCAGCTACCAGGGTATGATGGGGGTTGTAGTCATGTAACACACACCAGCTACCAGGGTATGATGGGGGTTGTAGTCATGTAACACACACCAGCTACCAGGGTATAATGGGGGGTTGAGAAATACTAGCAGCACTCAGCAGCCTGACAGACAGCACATTGATGATGACACTCACTGACAGAGTTGCTGCTGCTCCTTTTCATAGTCCAGTCCCTGGTAGGAGGCCTCCAGCTGCCGCTATCACTTCCCCTCCTCTCTCCTCACACACAGCAGGAGAGGGGGAGGGGCCGTCAGCAGCTTCGTGCAGCATGTGAGTGTGAGGAGAGAACCAGCCTGGGCCAGAGGCGGCATCCGGGGGCTGAGAGGGCCGCACTTGCCAGGTACTGATGGTCTGACAAGTGCCTGTGTGGCCCAAGGGCGCTGTCAGGAAGGCAGGAGAGGGGAAAGGAACAAACCCCTGCGGGAGGAAGAGGGCGCTCCTGCAGACAGAACATCTAATAGCAGGAGTGATGCTGCGCCCTATGCAACCGCACTGGCTGCACACCCCTAAGGCCGGCCCTGGCTAAGACCCCTCTGTCTGAAACCCCAATCTGCTACCTGTTTACGAGCCTAGACTGGGTTCTTTCTTTAAATATCTGAGTTTTTACTTTCAGAATTGAATGTTAATTTACTATTAGTTAAGAACCCAAATTTGTTCACTAATATTTTTGTCTCTTTAAAACTTTTGTCCTCCCAAAGCTACGATTTTTATTTAGCAATTCTCCACTAGGAGTAGATGGAAAGACTTTTATATCATTTAATAGTTTTCTCTCAGACTAGATATGGAGGAGGTAGGAACCATGAATGAAAGTAATAAATGTACATGTCCCATAAATAAGGGAGGCTCATCCCATGAAAAGGTCCAGGAATGGCTTCACATAAGTAAAGTTCTTTCAAATCAGCTGGTGTTAGAAAGTTATATAGATTTGCAATTTACTTCTATTAGAAATGTCAAGTCGTTCAGTACTTATCAGCTGCTGTATGCCCTGCATGAAGTGGTGTATTCTTTCCAGTCTGACACAGTGCTCTCTGCTGCCACCTCTGTCCATGTCAGGAACGGTCCAGAGCAGCAGCAAATCCCCATAGAAAACCTCTACTGCTCTGAACAGTTCCTGTCAGAGACAGATTGGTCATTGCCTGCAACATACTACAGAACATGCAGAAGTTATCGACACTGTCGGGCAGAGAGAGTACTTGTCACGTTGGCCAGAAGTGGTATGCGCCCAACCCTGGATGTGATGACACAAGGCCTTTTTAAGTTTAGATCAGGTGTGGGTGCAGAGGAACCACTGAGTCAAGCAAATAACCAGAAACAGGTTTAGTGTAAAATCAGCCTAAGTGTAGTACACGCAATACAGTCTCTCAATGTGGGTTCAAATGATATAGCTGATAGTACCCAGAGATCCCTTGGACGGAGTGACTTGAGACTTTAGACTTGAATATACTTGGGAGATAAGTCATAGCTATGAATACTTTCAAAAATAGTCTGTGATGACTGACTTAAGGCCCTATTCCACGGGTCGTTTAGAGGAGCAATATCGTTCGTATTCGTCCGATATCGGCCGCTACAAACGATATTCGTCCCGTGGAATAGAGTGCAACGATCAGCCGACATCGTTCATGTCGGCTGATCGTTGCAGTCGCTTGTTTTTCAACATGTTGAAAAACAAGCGACTGATATAGCAGCGATCTGCTGCCGTCGCTCCGTTGAATAGGAGCATCGGCAGCAGATGCTGCTATATCCTATGGGCTGCCCGGACGATCAGCGATCCCCCGGGCAGCCCCCCCAGCAGCTCCCCGCCGCCCCTCCCACACTCACCCGCTCGCTGACGCCGCGTTGAATAGCGGCGGCGGCGAGCGGGGAACGAGGAGCAAACGAGCGCTAATAGCGCTCATTTGCTCCTCCAAACGACTCGTGGAATAGGGGCATTAACTTAAGTCAGCGGTGGTGACAGTGGACTGCTGGGAGGTGTGGGGCCCTAGTCTCAAACACCAGAGTTTTCAGTTTTGGTGGTTTATTTGAAGAAAGAGTACCTATGCTCACAGGAATGAACGTCCACTTATGCTATCTTGTGGGCACCAAGTGACACAGGATCAGGAATGTAGGCCCACCTAGTGGGAGAAGCTAGCCATCGGGGTAACTCCTAGGAAATCCTAGCAGCTTGCAGTAGAGTTTTCAGTTAATACCGCTTACTTAACTACTTGTTATATAAGATCTAAATCACAGTGAGACACACCGCAACCAGGGCCAGCTCCAGGTTTTTGCAGGCACTTAGGCAACAGAGCCTCAGCGGGCCCCTCATTTATCCATCCATCCATTATCAACCATCATCCACACACTATGCACAATCACTTGAAACACCACTATCATACATAAACCCACATTACTGACATATACACTGACAGACACACTCTTACTGACACATTACTGAGTGTCATACACACAGCACTTAAAGCTCAGTCTTCTCCCTCTTCCTCTCTGTCAGGCCAATCTCCACACTGTAAAGTTGAGGACCTGTGGGTCATGTGATCAGGCCCCTCACCCCCTCGGTGCAGGACACTTACAGGTCCTACTCCTTATCTGTCCTCTATTGTTCAGCTTGCTCACCCTGCACTACAGTGAGCAGGCTAAACATTAGGACAGCGGGCCCCTCTCCCTCTCTTGGCCCCAGCCCTTGCCCAGGTAAGCCCAGTGGTGATGCCAGCCCTGACTGCACCATTGTGTGCTACTTAACCATATAAAAAGAACACCAGCTATAACTGTAGAGCATAAAGAATCTTCTGCAAATTGACATCAAGTTAATGAAACCTAAAATAAAACACAAGAGACTTTCCCTTTAATAATGCAAATGGTGCAGAATTCCCATTCTTCAAATACAAGATATGCAATAAAAATTACACAACGGCAATAAGATTGACTAAAGTACAGAATGAGAAGCAGATTTCAAAGAGATTAAAACAAATCCCTAAAATGTTTTCAAGTTTATTAATAGTGAGTAAGCTACTTCTGAAAATGTGAATCCCTTTGTGATATAAAAGGTAATTTGGTTACGGTGACATTGAGAGGACAGAGTTATTAAATACAAGAGAGCTGACTGCTAAGAGTTACAACAGAGTGTAATAAAGTTTAATTGAGGACTTGTCCTATCTGGAGCCCCATGGAGCAGATTGTGGGCGGCCAAGATGAAGATAAAGGGAAAATATCAGTAGGTCTGTACACACCTAGTTCCATAGTTGGTATGGTTAAAAAAAACGTGCATCAAGTTCAACCAAGGGATGGAAGGGAAGAAGGGAAGAGAGATGGATGAAGGATAAATTCCATATTAATACATATGCATTAAATGGGAACCTCAGTTAAGAAAGACTTTACTCTGTTCAATACATGTGTGTACGTGGTTTCTTTTCTTACGCCTAGGTAAAAGTGTCTTACTGTAGTGTCACAAGTTAGGACTGGAGGCCGCTGTACCTTACTCCATCCACTAGGTGTCACACTTCTTCACAGCACAGCTGCAGATAACACTAGGTACAGCAACACATACCTGTCCCTCTCTAGTAACAACTTTCCTTTAGTTAGTTAGTGGCTTCTACAGGCAAGGTAAGATGTGTATGTCGTTGTTCCAGACCAGCTAGTTACCTAACCTTTATGGGTCACTAGGCCAGACTTCCATGGAAGCTGAAGATGAGAGAGTCAAGACTGGACCTGCAGTAGAGCACAGTGCCAGCAAGCCGCTCTCTACTGACTGATGCTCAGCTTAGTAGGAAGGATTCTACTAACCAGCTCCCCCCAGAGCAGAGACCTGGGATTCATACTACCCCATTAGGATGGAAACCCCACACTGTGGCAGAAGGAGGTTAAGTGATATAACTGGGATTCATTCATACGTGAGTATGAGGATTTCTTCAAACACTATAGAGACACTTCACCACATCCCGGCAGAGTACTAACTGAATTAGGCAAGGGGTCCTCCAGTCCCTGACACCTGCTACTGTATTTCTATTCACCTATTTGACTGTTGGATTTCTACAGTTGATTTTTTAGCACTGTTTGTTACTATTTTTGCAAGATACCTTTTATAACTAAAGTTTGGATGTTGCTTAAAGTGGGACTCTTTAATCTCTGCTGCCACACCTGCACTTACCCCCTGCACCTCACCTTAGTCCTAACCAAGGTCGGGTGGCAGTGTGTCCGGGGGTGGGTGGTACAATTCCTGGCCACCGTGACAAGAAGCCTCCAAAACACCAGAACCCACTAGCAGGCCGAACATCTGTTCCAGCAACCCGGGCCACGGCATATGTAATACAATTTTAGTACATAAATTGGGCCATATGTCTGCAGCCCATCCTCCTGAAGCTGCTTAAAAAAAATCCTCACTTCCTTGCCCATTTTATCTCCTCTTCTCTGTCCTCGACTCCCTTCGAAGACAGAGGTCACATGATTTCTGTCTCTTCTGTTGCCAGTTGAGCTGTAACACATCATCTGTGACGCCACCGACCACTGACATCACACCAGGCCCGGCCTTAGGGTAGATGGTGCCCTGTGCAGAATTTGCTTTAGGAACCCCCCCCCCCCCTTCCCGGTCGCAGTGCTAATACATATTACCACTATACAGTGATTACATATAACCTCCATACTACAGCTGAACCGATGATACCACTACATAATACCGACACTCACCAAGTCTCCCTGAGCCATCTCCCGTCTTTTTAGCCACTGCCGTTCCTGAGTTAGGGTGCGTTCACATCTACAGGATCCGCAGCGGATTTTCGTGCTGCGAGTTTGCAGCGAAATCAGCTGTGGACCCTGTACTGGGAAGCTCAATGGGTCCCATACACGCAGTGGATCCGCTGCCTGCATGGGACCCGGCCCCTTTAACCCCTGTGCCGCCGGCCGCCTGCAGCTTACAGCCCCGGCCCCCTTAAACCCCCGCACGCCCGATCGCCGCCCCTGCCCCCCCAGGCTTGCCGCCCCTGCCCCCCACCGGAGTACCCTTTTAATCCTAACTGTAGCTGCAGTAAAGATAATTGAACGACAATTATGAAACAACCCTTTTGTAACTTACTGAGCAGCAACCCGATGGTGTACCATTTAGTCTATTGTTATTAATATTTATTATTAGGGGTTCTCAGCAGAGACCTGGACATGTATACACAGGTATACAGCCACTACAGAACATGTATATACAGCTATACAGCTGTGTACGCACTACAGGACCTGTATACACAAGTATACAGCTATGTATACACTAAAGGACGTGTATACACAGGTATACAGTTATGTACACAATACAAGATGTTTATACACAGGTATAAAGCTATGTACACAATACAAGATGTGTATACACAGGTATAAAGCTATGTACACACTACATGATGTGTATACAGAGGTATAAAGCTATGTACACACTACATGATGTGTATACAGAGGTATACACTACAAGACAAAGTCTTGCCTCTACTTTGTGAGGGGCTTATAGACAACATCACCTTCTTGGATCATACTATGGTGTCACTAGTGCTTACTCTGCCCGAGCCATACCCAATCCAGCGGCTTCTGACATTGAGAAAGCTGTGATAACATGTCAGGGTATAATCACATGTCACACACTACAATAGAGATACTATATAAGAATACGAGACCATGTTCTTACACACAATTTTTTATAATTTTTTTTATTGATGTATATATAATGAGAAGTATTTTCCTTTTATATATATATTGAATCTGGATGTTATACATGTAATTTCTCCACTACTCCTTTACTACTTCCTTCTCTTCAGCATTCCCAACAATTTTTGTCCTTTTCTTCCTCTTTTCATTAAAGTTTTTCGAAGAATCGCCATTTTCTTCTGGTCTTCCATTATGTTTTTTATCCTCCTTTCGTATTCCTCATCTTCTCTCCTCTCTGTGATGTCATCCATTTTATTCTCCTCATGTTCTGACCCTGTAAGATAGAAACAATTTATAGTCATTACTCCTTATAATTATGGATATTGTATATTCTCTTGTCAATGATCAATGTGAGTATATACATTACAGAACACATTACATCTGGAAGGCTTATATTGTAGTAGTAGTTACTATGTAGAGATGTCCTATAACTTGCATTACCTGGCTTTTCCACTATCACTTCCTCTAGCTCTCCTACTCCATCTGATATTAGCAGCAATGCTTCTTCATCATCGTCATTGTCGGAAAGTTTCTCTCGATTCCGATATTTTTTTATTTTCCCACTAAATTGTGAAAAATACAAAAATACATCTTTATAGTCAGCAACATGTGTAATCTAATATGTACTGCATGTATTATTCATAAGATGGAAAAAAGTCTTACATCATTGTGATATAGAAATAAGGATAGAAGAAATGTATGAGTATATTATAGCAATAACTTACCAAATCCACCGCAGTATCCCAACGATCACTATGAATCCCAGTAATGCCACCCATGGCCCCCACAGCAACTCCATCAAATATTTCGCTGTAAAAGAAAGAAATAAAGTTACATTAGAAACTTGTTGGGGACATTGATAGTAGGAGACTCCTCCAGAATAATCTCACTAATATAAGTAGTTACTGACACTATTACATGTTCCCATTTCTCAGAATATAAGATATAGATACTATGGGAACCCCAGTAACTGGTCGCTATGACAACCACAAGGCCTCCAACTAACAGAATGGGGATCAGAGAGACATCTGCATGGCGGCCGCATCTATCATTGTATACTGCTCTCTATATCTCTGGGGGTCTCCAGCCCACTGTCCCATATAGGAAACAGGACGGCTATTACTCCATGTCTGAGCAGACGCTCTCATTGTGTCTCCTCCCATTTGTCCAGTTATTCATAGATACAGCAATATTATTGGAGGACTTACACAGCATCCTCTCCTTGTCGCAGCTCTAAAGGATCTGGTGGGTAAGAAGCCTTATATTCCTCTGTGCTGTATTGTGACATCATCATGATATCATCGCTATTGTGATGTCATCATTCTATGATCAGTCAGTCCCAGTTATCCAGACTACAACACTGTGATAATACCTGCAGGATAATATTGTAGTGATACATTACAGTATAAGATAAGAAGGAGAAGCCCGGTCACTTTCTCCCCTAATGTATCAGACCAATGAATTGTCTACACAAATAATGATGCCATAAATTGTTCTCGTGTTTATATAACTTTTATTATATTGTTCTAATTTTTTAAATCTTAGGGGGAACTCTGACGATTTTTTTCTTTTATTTCAAATAAACTAGTGTCAGAAAGTTATACCAATTTGTAATTTCCTTCTATTTAAAAATCTCAAGTCTTTTAGTACTTATCAGCTGCTGTATGTCCTGCAGGAAGTGGTATATTCTTTCCAGTCTGACACGGTGCTCTCTGCTGCCACCTCTGTCCGTACCAGGAACTGTCGATAGCACTAGCAAATCCTCATAGAAAAGTTCCTGTCACAGACAGAGGTGGCAGCAGAGACCACTGTATCAGACTGGAGAGAATACTCCGCTTCCTGCAGGACCCACATGAGCCCTTATTTTTGCGCCAGTTATTGTACTTTGCAATGACAGGCTGAATTTTTTCAAAAGCAGATAAAAATTAAATGTGTGGTGAAAATGGAAAAAAAAACACTTTTTTTATTAGTTTGGTTTTTTTTTACGCTGTTCGCCCTGGGGTAAAACTGTCTTGTCATATATGTTTCTCAAGTTGTTACGATTACAATGATATGTAACATGTATAACTTTTACATTATTTGATGGCTTGTAAAAAATTCAAACCATTGTTAACAAATATATGTTCCTTAAAATCGTTCTATTCCCATGCTTATAGCGCTTTTATCCTTTGGTCTATGGGGCTGTGTGATATGTCATTTTTTTGTGCCATGATGTTTTCTTTCTATCGGTACCTTGATTGCGCATATGCGACTTTTTGATCGCTTTTTATTACAATTTTTCTGGATTTAATGCGACCAAAAACGCGCAATTTTGCACTTTGGGATTTTTGGCGCTTACGCCGTTTACCGTGCGAGATCAGGAATGTGATAAATTAATATTTTGGGCGATTACCCACGCGGCGATGCCAGATTATTTTTATTTATAACATAAGAAAAGGGGGGTGATTCAAACTTTTAGGGAAGGTTTTTTTTTATTAATAATAACACTTTTTTTTTTTTTTTTTTTTTTTTTTTTTACACTTATACAAGAAGCCCCCCTGGGGTTAGGGTTATTCCCCCTGGGGTTAGGGTTATTCCCCCTGGGGTTAGGGTTATTTCCCCTGGGGTTAGGGTTATTCCCCCTGGGGGACTTCTAGTATAAGTACACTGATCTCTCATTGAGATCTTTGCTGTATAGTTTTCGGCTGCTGCAGCTAAAAGCATTCAAGTGCCGAGCTGGGATCAGCACCATTACGGCGCAGACCCCGGCCGGGTAAGGACACGAAGATCGCCCCCCCCCGTGATCGCGTCGCTAGACACCAAGGAATCGGCTGCAAGTAGTAATCAGATGCAGCTGTCAACTTTGACAGCTGCATCTGATTACTCAATTAGCGGGCATGGCGGGCACTGAACCGCCGCGGTCCCTGGTGTCGCTTGTAGCCTGGGACTGCGGCGGTTCAGTGCGGGGCCGTCGCACGGCCCCGCTCTGAACTCCCCTAGGCGGCCCAGGACGTACCTGTACGCCCAGGGTCATCTAGGGGTTAATATTTTTATAATTTTTTTTTAAACTGCTCTATTTTTTTATTTTTTTTTTTGTGATGAAAATTTATTGATTATTTTACAATTTTTCATAAGCCTAATGAACAATTGGGCCAAAAATAAAACCCGAGATGACATAACACTACAGTATAGCACAATCCTGTGGTTGGTACATACCATATTTTTTGCTTTATAAGACGCACCTGATGATAAGACGCTGATAGGTTTTAGAGGGAGAAAAATGAAAAAACGGTTTGGTGCCGCACTATAAAGTGAAGGAAGTTTGTCTCCATTCATTGTGTAAGTCCCAAGCACCACTGCTCCCAGAACAACCCTGGTACATTTTGCCCATAGCAGTACTGACTAGCACTGGTGTGGGGATGCCGGTGCTGCGGTCCTTTTTTTAAACCACGTTTCGTTTTCCGTGTATGGCACCTGTCTATTCCTGGGCACCGGCCCAGCCTGAAGCAGTGGAGGCGCCCGCCCCCAGTGTGACGATCGGCTCTCCCCTCTTTGTTGTGGCTCCATTGATTCTAATGGAGCCGTGTCACAGAGGACAGGGGGCTTAATCACACTGGGGGCGAGCGCGCCTCCAGTGCTTCAGGCCGCGCCTCGGTGCCCCGGGAATTGGCCCGCACCAGTCTGGCGCCAGTCTATTGATGTAAGAATCTTAAAGCAATGTACCTGATGGTACACTCACACTAAATAGGAGCTGAGCTGCAGTTCCAGCTGTGTAGTGCTATGAGCAAAATGTATCAGGGTTGTTCTGGGAGCAGTGGTGCCAGGGAGTTTACTGCCAATGAGCTATAAATGGCTACAGCTCATTTAGGGTTAACTCCCTGGCACCACTGTTCCCAGCACACATTGTTAGTTAAAAAAACAAAAACCTAGTGCACAGATATGGGATATACAAGAATCAGGTGAAACAGCAGCTGCAGACAGATCAGCAGGACATCCACTCACCCAATGCGATGATCTGTCGGTGGCTGCTGCTTCAGTTTTCCCATATCTGTTCGCTGGCGGTGAATCCTGGTGATGGTGGCCGGCGCGGGAGGAGGCTTCTCTGGGCCCTGGAGCAGATTATCGTGGAAAATCTTCCAGATGAGATGTGAGCTGGAGAGCTGTTAGGAGACGCCCTGTTCTCTTCTTCACCATGCTTTCCAGCGCCATCTTGTATGGCTTTAATTGCTCTTTTTCTTGTTCCTTCCTCGTTGCATTGGGATCCTTGGTTGGTAGAGGGTATGTAGAGGTAATTTGGAAATGCCGGGTCACTTGTTTGTACCAGTTTTGGCTGCTGTGCGCAGGATCTAGGCTCTTTTGCTTACCAACTCCATGCACAGCAGGCCCCCCCTCCCCCCCTGACCAAATAGCCCCATTCTGATTCTTATAACTTTCTTATTTTTTGGTCTATGGGGCTACTTGAGGCTCATATTTTGCACCATAATCTGCACTTTTGCTCAGTACCTCACATATGTGTCCCTTTGATTCTTTTTTATTATGTTTTTTCTGCATATAATGTGCCAACAAATTAGCAATTTTGTACTTTGGCGAGTTGTTGCACCGTTTACCCTGCAAAATCAGTAATGTGATAATTTATAGTTGGAGTAATTCCGCATGCTACCTATGTACTGCATTGATCAATATACTCTGCACTCGATTGCTACAGGCTGCTAAAGGCAACCTCTAGCAATCCCAGAGCCAGGACAGCAACCAAGGGATAGACGAGGCCCCAGGCTGTGAGTAGTACAGAATGGATTCCCACAATCGCATTGCGGGAAGCCGATTCGCCCACTGGGCCATCAATTAAGAAAGTTACCGCTATTTAAACTGACAGAGACATCTAAATGGTTAGGTATCCAACACAAGTATGAGCCATGGTCCCCAGGTGCTGATAGCTGCTGGGAAAGGCACGGTACAGAGAGGGCTCACATCATTAGACCTCTCGTACCCCCTTAGTGATGCCATGTCATTAAATGTGCACATCTACCTATGCATTCTGATCTATGAATAAGTAGGCATGTCTCTGTCTCCCGTACGAGACTGGGAAGCTGTTACGGCATGTGCATAAGATCTTGTGTGGGGCATGCATACTTATGCATAGGTAATTGACATTTTTCCTTCTAAACAAATTCCTCTTGTATGGGGCTGGAATGGGCAGTTTTGCGGCAATAGGTATATATTAGCCTTTTCAAATGATCTGATATTAGTGTTGAGCGAACATCAGGAAAATGTCTGGGTTCGGCCACGTGGCCGAACCCAAACACTCGGCATTCAACTACAGGCGTCTGGAGAAATTAGATGTCACCCTAGGGTTACCAGGAAAACAGGGATACAGCCTATATCCATGATTTCCTGGACTCTCTAGGGCAACATCCAACTTTTTCAAACACCAGGAGTTGAATGCCCAGTTTTTGGGTTTGGCCACATGGCCGACCCCAATTTCACTTTAACCCAAAGATGTTCAGTAATTTGAGGTCAGGGATGTGCGGCCACTTAATTTCTGTATGAAATCCAATTATTAGTTAGTAGAGTTAGTATAGTCTGGTATGGTACCAACCATGTAGTGACTTTCTTTCTTTAAAGGGGAATTATCAGTAGGTTAGACCAGTGTTTCTCAACCTTTTCAAGCAAAGTACCCCCATGCGACGAGATGCTCCAGCCGAGTACCCCCAAGGATGCCATCCATTAAAAACATTGCCTCAGGGTGGATTCACGTGTACATTTCAGAGCAAAATTCGCTGCAATACTCTGTACTGTTATGGCCTATGGCTCTGCATTCTCACAGAGGATTTTCATTCTGCTGTGAGAATGTACCCACAGCCTATTTACCTAATTAGCTGCCGACCTTTAACAGATCCTGCTTACCTGTCTGTATTTCCACCTGCTTCTCTGGTTCCCGACTCACTGACAGCCGCTCATCCAATCAGTGGTTACAGAGGGACTGTGCACCGATTGGCTGAGCAGGCCATCAGTAAACCGGGTGCCAGAGAAGCAGGTGGCATATATCCCACAGAGCTGGATATGTCCCTCTGCAGCCCAATACCTCCCCTCATGTAGTCAATGTAGCCAGATATCTCCCTGATGTAGCCAGACACCTTCTACCCATATAGCCAGATACCTCCTCCCCATGAAGTCAAGATACCTCTTTATATGTAGCAAGATACATCCCCCCATGTAGTCAATAGGCCTTCTTCTATGTAGCCAGATATCTACCGGATGTAGCCAGATACCTCCTTATATGTAGCAAGATACCTCCCCCCATGTAGTCAGATACCTCCACCCATGTAGTCAAGAGGCCTCCTTCTATGTAGCCAGTAACCTCCTCCCCATGTAGTCAAGATACCTCTTTATATGTAGCCAGATACCTCCTTATATGTAGCCAGATAGATCCCTTATGTAGCCAGATACCTCCCCCAATGTAACCAGATACCTCCCCCTATGTAGCCAGATACCTCCCGCAATGTAACCAGATACCTCCTCCTATGTAGCCAGATACCTCCCCCTTGCAGCCAGACATCTCTCCATGTAGTTAAAATACCTCCTTCTATAGCCAGATACCTCCCCATGTAGCCAGATATCACTTTTTCCTTTATTCTCCATCTGGCCCAGACCACCATGATGATTTTTTGCAGCTACAATATACCTCTTGCCAGAGAACCTGCCAAACATCTTAGGCGCCACAGCTTTCCTTTAACTTCCCTCCCTTTTTCCTAGCTATAGGCTCCCATACAGTAATAATTCCGCTGTTTGGTGTCATGCGCTGTAAAGTGAGTAGGTGTGTGGGTTGTCCCTGTATTTAGGATCCCTCATTTAAAAATAATTTCCCCTTCTATGACCCCCCCATATAGTAATAATGCCCACTGCCCTGCCACCATAGTAATGTCCACCATTCTACTCCTTCCCCCTTCTGCTCCAACACACACAAAAAAAATCATACTCACGTAATCCGGGCATGGAGCCGGTCTTCCTCTCTTCTCCAGCCTCTGAGCCACGAGGAGAGTAAAGTCTGAGGGGGAAAAGAAGGAAAGAGGGGGATAGAAGAGGTGAAGGGGGAGAGGAAGAGAGAGGAGGTGAAGGGGGGAGAAGAAGATGGGGGTGAGAGGAGGAGATGATGGGGGTGAGAGGAGGAGATGATGGGGATGAGAGGAGGAGATGATGGGGATGAGAGGAGATGATGGGGATGAGAGGAGGAGATGATGGGGGCAGAGAGGAAGTAGTGGGGG